>NC_090652.1:209306700-209664200 GCF_040937935.1 Hyperolius riggenbachi
CCTCCTCATTAATCTCTGCATGAGAATAGCGCTTCCCTTAGCTGTGGCCAGGAGACTGCTGCATTCACTAATAGACTTTTCCTCAGTTTATATCAGCATATACATTGTAGCTCTCTGGGGGACGTTTCGTAACTCCTATCTATTCTATAGGAAGCCAGAGGACGTCTGGCCAACTTCTAAATAACGCCAATAAATACCTCACAAGTTTACCCTCTCCTCTGTTCTGTCCCATGGCTTCCCCTGCCTATTGTTTTAGGGATTCCTAAGTGGAATCTGACCTTCCAAATCTTTATTTACTGTGCTTTAAAATGAACAATTCTCTCTCCCATTACCTGAAATATATTAGTGACCTGGCTGGACCCGAACAATAAATGGCCACACACTGCACACATTGGCACCTCACTATTATCAGCAGCCGATCACACCTCTGATTTGTGGGTGTTCAAATGTAAATAAAGTGTTATTTGTCTACAGCAATGTTGTAAAGATTTTATCTGTCGTAATACATTTCCTCTTATGAACATCTCCCACTGTCGGCTCGTATCTCCTGCCACATCCAGGGTCATTCAATCTCTATTCATCCCACAGTATCATTTCTGCGTGAGCAAAAAATGTGGGATAACTTTCCTGTCTGCTATCTGCACGGGAGAAGTGTTTAAAGTGAGTGATTAGCAACACACGGGCGATGCCGCCCACCTGAACTCCTGGGACCCGCCACCCCAAACCCTCCAAACAAGAAAGGAACCCACATCTCTATTCATAAACTATCCTTATTTTATGTTTGTAGCCTTGATGCCGCTTTAGTATTATAGACGGTGATTTTGTCAAAATAAATATTTCACTGTGTGCACTATTAACATTCCTGTCTCAATGCATTTATACAAATATGTAAATATAAATATGTAAACAGTATATATTACGACAAATTATGAACGTTATGACAAATTGTTGATATATATATATATATATATATATATATATATATATATATAATATATATATATATATATATATATAATATATATATATATATATATATATAGATACAGATATATATATATATATATATATATATATATATATATACATATAGATATAGATATAGATATAGATATATATATAGATATATATATATACGCACATACACATACATACAATTTGTCATAATCTTCTGCTGTTTTTTTAATCGTTGGTTCTAAATGACTGAATCTAAATATTGTCTATTTTTTTTCGATGTTTACAGAGTATTTTATGTTATGGACGCAATATCCAAATAATAGCTGTTCATTTCACACGGATCTGAATGCCTTACTTACAATACTAAAGCGACAACTTATTACTAACTTGGGCTTTTAAGTTACTTCGTTCTTCTAGAAACGAATTTTAAGGGGAAGACAATATTATATTAATTACTTACATACACATTTTAAACCATAAGGGCACGGAAAAATATTATTGATAATAATTAATAATCAACATATACCGATTATATATCTCCCATTGTAACTAGAAGTGAATTCAGAAATAATTCTTGTTCAGTGCACTGCACTCAGAAATTAGTTTACAAAACTTACACAGTTGTACACACACACACACACACACACACACACACGCAAAACACACACACACACACACACACACACACACACACACACACACACACACACACACAAACACACACACACACACACACACACGCACACACACACACACACACACACACACACACACACACACACACACACACACACACACACACACACACACACACACACACACACACACACACACACACACACACACCGTGTCCCCCCCCCCCCCCGTCCCCCCGTCCCCCGTCCCCCGTCCCCCTGCAGTCAAACAAGCTTAGTCAGCTTTGTTGGAACCCGTGAGGTTTTCTATAACATATTTGACTCTCAGCTGTTCTTTTAAGGAGCCTGGATAAAACAGGATTTGTCATCCGGAAGAAAAATAAATCTGTTCAGTACTTTGCTTCCTTCAGATGTGAGGAGACGTGAGAGCCAATACTGTCCTTGTGCTAACATATTGGCTGCCAAACGGGCCTGCAACAAGTGATTGACAGGCTCACTCCACTAACAGGCTAATGGTTTCGTGACCTTGAACAGAAGGCAAGGTCACATCATTATCACAAGTCTACAATTGGACTCCTTTACTGACTGTACAAGTAAAAACATAAGCTGCACAGCACACCAATTGGGATGTGAGTTATTATTACACCACACAGGCTCCCCCTTTAGCTGCAGAGCTCATACATTATAATGTACACATGGCTTCCTTTAGATCACAAATCATTTGATTTGATGCTGTCCAGCCAAAGGTAATATCCCTACCTTCGCCCCATCACCCTCCTGGACGATTCAGAAATGAACACAATTCATCCTAAACGTGGGCTGTAATTGCTGCTATTTTCACAAATTGTGAACAAATCTAAAGAGGACAGATCCCTTCTCTTTGTGTTTTCTGTGCAGTTCACAAACCACAGAACACAACTGAAAGACACACTAATAAGAGGGCTCTAATATATGTCATATTTTATACAGATCATAAAACAACGTGCTTAATTCCTGCATGGATTTAATAATGCTTATCTCATATTATTACAGTAAAATAACTATATATCAGTCTCAGCAGTCATGACGGATGGAATGTGAGCAAGTCAGTATACAGATATGATAGAAAATTGGCTTTGCAAAAGTCCCCCCCCCCCCCCCCCCCCAAAAAAAAAATAATAATAATAATTCTCATGCAAATTTTTGCTAAAGGGAGAAACATGAAAGCTATAAAGAAATCAGGGATTCAGGGAAGCCCTACAGTAGATATGTAAATCTGTACACTTGAATTAATGCATTATATTTGCCAAAACATTTGCCAGATCAAATTGTGGAATCAAATGAATAACAGAATATCCCTGTTTGTGCAAGGAAGCACTTCTAAAGGTAGAAAACAGTTCCGGAATATTATGTAATTAAAGATTGGGCAGCATTATTGTGCTATTATTTATCTAAAAAAATGTTACATTATGACAACTCATAACTTGTGTTCTTCTACAGGTGAAGATAGTAAAGCATTCTGGGAAAATTACTAACTCCATAGTTCTGTTGTAAAAAATTCTGGGAAGAACTCAAGAATTGGACCTCAGAAACAACCATGATCTCTGGATTTAAACTAAAACCAAGGGGAGAGACATATGAAGGCTGACATATTTATTTCCTTTTAAACAATACCAGTTGCCTGGCAGGCCTGATGATCCCTCTGCCTCTAATGCGTTTAGCCATAGACCGCAAACGAGCATGCAGAATGGATGTTTCTGACAAAAATCTGACAACATTAGCTTCATGCTTGATTAAGGTGTGTGATTCAGATGGTACTGATGCCAGAAAGATCAGCAGGACTGCCAGACAACTTGGGAATAAAATATGGCAGCCTCCATATGTCTTTCACCGTGGTTTCCTTCTCAGGGCTCGTTTCCACTATAGCGAATCCGCATGCGGGCACTGCATGCGGATTCGCATACTTAATGTTAGTGGATGGGGCTGTTTCCACGTGTGCGGCGGCGGCGGCGTTTTTCGGTGCGGGGAAAATCTGCACGACAGGGTCGTGCAGATTCGCGTGCGGCAGGAATGCGGGCGAATCGCCGCTAATGTATTCAATAGGGAAATCGCATGCGGCTTTGTCATGCGCATTTCCCCGCGATTTCGCATGCGATTTCGCATGAAAGCCAATGGAACTTAACACAGGCAGTGACATGGTTAAATTCGCATGGCTCCTTGCCATGCGAAATCGCATGCGAAATCGCGGGTAAATCTGCATGCGGAAACGCAGCCGCATGCGATTTCTTCAGCGGTGAAAACCAGGCGATTCCGCACCGCTACAGTGGAAACAAGCCCTCAAATGCCAGTTCTGCCATTCAAACTGCTTTTGTAAGGGTTGTGAATTCTCAGGCTCAGTCAGAATAGTCAATTCTCAACTGCTGCATAAGCCTTAAACTTTGAATGCTATTTGCTTATAACTTTTTTCAATCAAAGAGGTTAGTCTACAAAGAAAACTAATATTCCAACTATGGTAGGGAATGGTGCAATGAGTCACTAACTGGCATCTTACATCATAATATCTTACAAAGGCTTCAGGTGAATGATATACTAACTAGCCTACTTATGTTGTGTAGTTTTACTTCCTTACAGGTGTGTGTAAAAGGAAACTGAAAAAAATGAGAGCTTCTCTGCCTATGATTGGATGTTTGAAGTGAACACATTGAAATATTTCTGCTGCTCAGTGATCATCTGCGTTAGTTTATCACCCCAGAAGTTCTCTTGGAAATTATAACTTCTGCATCATGTTTTGTTCTTCCTCTTCTTCCACAGTTTAAATACACAGAAATAGGAAATCCCAGTTGTCAGTTGCGTTGACAGTTAGCCAGAAATGGAAGCTCATGGTCTCACTATGGTAACAGTACAGTTGTAGGATGCTTTTTACATCACTTAAAGAGAATGTATCACTTTCTCATGTTTCAGAATCAGAATCAAATTTATTTGGCCAAGAACAAGGTGAGTTGTACCCGGAATTGATTTTGGTACAACAGGGTTGGTGGTGGTACATACAGTAGTAGATGTGTGTCTACTACACACGCCAGCCGCTCAGTGTTGGGCACCAGGAACCATAGCCCAGCGTGCTCAGGCTCCCCTGGATAAGGAGTGCAGGGGGAACCTCTCCAACCTCCTAACGTAGGTGAGCCATGAGGGTAAGAGGGGAGAGAGGAAGACAGGGCCGGAGCCCTGCATGCCGTGGCGACCTACACCAGCGCCATCGTGTTGAACATTTGTTTCATTTATTTAATTTTATTTACCTATTATTATATTTTTTAAATCAGGAAAATATTAATGATCACATATGAGAATGGGATACTAGCTGAGAGCTCCACCTGCTGGCTCAGCTGGCAACTGCCATGATATGCAGGTGGTTCCCTACGCGCAAACAGGTTCCATTCCAGGTGATTGTTTGTAAGTTGAATTTGTTTGTAAGTTGTGTCATGTTATACATTGAGAAATGTGGATAAATTATTTACTTTTGGACAACTCGGCATTTGGACATACAGTATAAACAATGGTTTTGGTTGTTTTCAACATGTTTTAATCTGTTTTAAACTACTTACAACAGTTTATACAATACTGTAACATGTAACAACAAAAATAAGTAATAAAAAAAAGATTTTTTTTTTGTACATGGAGATAACTGTCTACATGTATGAAAAATTTTAACCCGAGTCCTTTGTTAGTAGGGGACTTCCTGTATACTGTAAAGAACTAATTCTAAGGAGTAGAGAGCTCTCTAGACAACAGTGTGGCCTAGGCATCAAGTTATGAAATTGGCTTTTGTAATTAGACTTTTTTATTGTAATGTAGCAGTAAAGCAGCACTCTCTTCTGATCACAGCAATTATCAGATGGATTACCAAAAACCCATATATTTGCAATAATAAATACTTATTTTGTTGCATTGTTCATAAGCATACCACTAAATGCATCTCAGTTTCTCTGTCAGACTGTCAGTGTCATAAAGTGCTGGAGGAAAACAAAACTCTGATTTCTTAACCTTCCCAGCGTTCAATTTCCCCAGGATTTCTGTGCAAACAGTGATAAAATTTATTTTTAAAACTTTTTTTTCCTGTAACTTGCCAAAATGTGTCAAGCAAGGGTCTAGTATACAGTGCAGGAGAGTATTGATGTGTATGCATGTTTATACTGTTCACAGCATGTTTTTTTGAACGGACATTTCTGTCCATACCGCTAGGGAGGTTAAACAGCGCAAGAAGGATAGGGGATAATGTCAAGCATGCATCACTATTGTGGCAACAGACTTTTTATAAATATACATTCCTGTATCTTTCAATAGCCAGCAAATAATGTTAATACTTTTATACATGTTTACAGCCTATTTTTTCTTGTTTAATGTGACTTATGTCATTACTAAGGTGTAGAAGGGGAGCAATGGAAAATACACCATAATCTACGATTATGGCTGAATGGATATTTTTGGTGGATTAAGCTGGTTAGATATTTGCCAAGGATGTTTGTTTCGCCAGCCACCAGTGAGCTAGTCCTGTTTGTGAACTGGACAGGCAATTTCTGACTCTTTATTGGCCAATTCTAGGATATTTTTTTTGTAGTTTTTAATATTACATTAGAAATATAATTATCATTAATAATAATAATAATAATAATAATAATAATAATACAAATAATAATAAAAACAACAACTATTATTATTATTGATAATATCATTAATTGTGGCCTTTAACAAGGACACTAGTAGTCTTAGGCCCCGTTCACACTGCACGCGTTTCCAGCCGCGTTTTGGAAACGCGTGCAGGTGGCCGACACGCACGACATCAGACATTGCATAGAGTGCAATGTCTGATGTTCACACTGCATGCGTTCCGGACCTGTGCGGTCCGGAAACGCATGCTGCACGCATTTTTTGTAAAAACGCATGGCTGTCCCATTCACTTTTCAGTGATGGGATCAGCCACGCAACGCATACGAACGCGGATGGCGTGCGTTCGTACGCGTTGCGGTCCGCATGCGTTGCGGTCTGCGTTCTGCAGTCTGAACGGGGCCTTAGGGAAAGGAAATTACAGGAAATGGAAGAACATAATTGGTAATGCGTTATCACACCTTTGCACATTTTTTCATCCAATGCATGCCAATGAAAGTTTATGTACAATAACTGGATGCATGCATTTTAGAGCATGTTTTTAACTTACCAAATAATTCTGCTTTTCCTTTGAGAAAATACATTCTATTTATTGTCCCACCAAAAATGCATTACAACGTGCAAAAACACACCAGGAAATCAGTGGAGTAACTAAGAATAAAAAACAAGAGAAATGGCGCTCTGGCAAATTCACAATGCGTTAAAAGTCCATGTACTGAGGACCTAAAATTATAAAATGTCCATAAGCATCTGCAATTTTCAAAATATTTGAAAATGTACTGCTGTGTTCTATTGCTTGTGTGTGTTGAATTTAGCATTCAGTATGGAGGCAGTGTTGGTGGGTTTTCTGGATGTGAGAGGTCGTGTTGGCCTTGGGGCCCCGGCCAGTGAGAGAGGTCCGGGGCCCCTGGCCATAGTGCGAACCAATCGTGTGTTTTTAAACGTTTTCTTTCAGCTTTAGGACATGGCGGACAGGTGAGCGGTTAGGGAGGGACCCCTGTGGGAGGGATGCCTGCACGGGGCGGTCCTGCTAGCGACGCAATCTTGCGATGGCATCCAACTGAAGCCTCCCACCTGAATGCTAATGGCTGCTAGATGTGGTATGGCAGGTAAAGGGTGTATGATAGTGCATCCTGATTGGCTGACGAGCACCTGCTGACCACTTTTAAATGTACCTGGATGCATGTACTGCTGTGTTCTATTGCTTGTGTGTGTTGAATTTAGCATTCAGTATGGAGACAGTGTTGGTGGGTTTTCTGGATGTGAGAGGTCCAGATCCTGGGTGTGAGAGGTCCAGGCCCACCTGCACTCCAGTCCAGGTATCGCATGTTGGCCTTGGGGCCCCGGCCAGTGAGAGAGGTCCGGGGCCCCTGGCCATCGTGTGAACCAATCGTGTGTTTTTAAACGTTTTCTTTCAGCTCTAGGACATGGTGGACAGGTGAGCGGTTAGGGAGGGACCCCTGTGGGAGGGATGCCTGCACGGGGTGGTCCTGCTAGCGACGCAATCTTGCGATGGCGTCCAACTGAAGCCTCCCACCTGAATGCTAATGGCTGCTAGATGTGGTATGGCAGGTAAAGGGTGTATGACAGTGCATCCTGATTGGCTGACGAGCATTTGCTGACCACTTTAAATGTACCTGGATGCATGTACTGCTGTGTTCTATTGCTTGTATGTGTTGAATTTAGCATTCAGTATGGACAGTGGCGGCTCCAGGAAATTTTTTTAGGGGGTGCTATGCAGGTGCTGGACCAATTTCCGGGGGAGCTGACGGCAAAAATGGGTGCGGTTACAACCTGCGGCGCGCGAAGCGCGCCGCGGCGAAAAAATGGGCGTGGTCATGACCGGATGAGGGCGGGGCTAACTGTAATTTAAAGTGAACCCAGGGTGAGAGTGATATGGTGGCTGCCATATTTATTTCCTTTTAAACAATACTAGTTGCCTGGCAGCCCTGCTGATCTATTTGGCTGTAGTAGTGAACTGAATTACACCTGAAACAAGCCATGCAGCTAATCTTGTCAGTTCTGACAATATTGTCAGAAACCCCTGACCTGCTGCATGCTTGTTCAGGGTCTATGGTTGAAAGAATAAGAGGCAGAGGACCAGCACGGCAGCCAGGCAACTGGTATTGCTTAAAGGGAGATAAATATGGCAGCCTCAATATTATTCTCACCTCGGGTTCCCTTTAAGGGCCCGTTCAGATCACAAATGCGGATGGCCATGCGTGCAGAACGCAATGCGTACGAACGCATGGCCATCCGCGATTGTGTGCGTTGCGTGGCTGATCCCATCACTGAAAAGTGAATGGGACAGCCACGCGTTTTAGCAAAATCTGCGTGCAGCATGCGTTCCCGGACCGCACAGGTCCGGAACGCATTCAGTGTGAACATCATACATTGCACTCTATGCAATGTCTGATGTCGTGCGTATCGGCCACCTGCACGCGTTTCCAAAACGCGGCTGGAAACGCGTGCAGTGTGAACGGGCCCTTAAAGTGCAACGCAAAGACAGAGGGCCCAAGTTTTGGTGACCCTTTTCCCAGAAAATTCACATAATTGTGCAGGTTTTCTCAAGAAAATACACGTAATATGAGCAGATTTTAACAAAAAACACGTCCAATGACCCCAATATGCACAATCGGTGGCAGATATGGCCCCAATATGCACAATCGGTGGCAGATATGGCCCCAATATGCACAATCGGTGGCAGATATGGCCCCAATATGCACAATCGGTGGCAGATATGGCCCCAATATGCACAATCGGTGGCAGATATGGCCCCAATATGCACAATCGGTGGCAGATATGGCCCCAATATGCACAATCGGTGGCAGATATGGCCCCAATATGCACAATCGGTGGCAGATATGGCCCCAATATGCACAATCGGTGGCAGATATGGCCCCAATATGCACAATCGGTGGCAGATATGGCCCCAATATGCACAATCGGTGGCAGATATGGCCCCAATATGCACAATCGGTGGCAGATATGGCCCCAATATGCACAATCGGTGGCAGATATGGCCCCAATATGCACAATCGGTGGCAGATATGGCCCCAATATGCACAATCGGTGGCAGATATGGCCCCAATATGCACAATCGTTATCAGATATGGCCCCAATATGCACAATCGTTATCAGATATGGCCCCAATATGCACAATCGTTATCAGATATGGCCCCAATATGCACAATAGGTAGCAGATATGACCCCAATATGCACAATCGGTAGCAGATATGACCCCAATATGCACAATCGGTAGCAGATATGACCCCAATATGCACAATCGGTAGCAGATATGACCCCAATATGCACAATCGGTAGCAGATATGACCCCAATATGCACAATCGGTAGCAGATATGACTCCAATATGCACAATCCGTAGCAGATATGACCCCAATATGCACAATCGGTAGCAGAAATGACCCCAATATGCACAATCGGTAGCAGAAATGACCCCAATATGCACAATCGGTAGCAGAAATGACCCCAATATGCACAATCGGTAGCAGAAATGACCCCAATATGCACAATCGGTAGCAGAAATTACCCCAATATGCACAATCGGTAGCAGAAATTACCCCAATATGCACAATCGGTAGCAGAAATTACCCCAATATGCACAATCGGTAGCAGAAATGACCCCAATATGCACAATCCGTAGCAGAAATGACCCCAATATGCACAATCCGTAGCAGAAATGACCCCAATATGCACAATCCGTAGCAGATATGACCCCAATATGCACAATCCGTAGCAGATATGACCCCAATATGCACAATCCGTAGCAGATATGACCCCAATATGCACAATCCGTAGCAGAAATGACCCCAATATGCACAATCCGTAGCAGAAATGACCCCAATATGCACAATCGGTGGCAGATATGGTCCCAATATGCACAATCCGTAGCAGATATGACCCCAATATGCACAATCCGTAGCAGATATGACCCCAATATGCACAATCCGTAGCAGATATGACCCCAATATGCACAATCAGCATCACCTGAAAAAGAAAAGAAAAACCCATTTACTCACCTACAGCCAGAAGACCTTCTTTCCCGACCTCCTGTCCCGAGTCCCGACCTCATTGTGGCGCGCAGCGCCCGCGCGCCCACGATCCTCTTCCTTCCCGACGTCACGACGAGACTTCCTGCCTGCATGCAGAGAGCAGGGCTACGGGAAAATGGCCGCCCGAAGTCTGCAGAACAGGGCTCCGGGCGGCCATCTTACCGTAGCCCTGCCTGCTGCTCCGTGCTGCCGCTGTGTGAACTGACTTGGCGTCTTTTAGACGCCTGAAGTCAGTTCACTCCAGGGGGTGCTTTGGGGGTGCTTGGACAATTCTAGGGGGTGCTCGAGCACCCCCAAGCACCCCCCTGGCGCCGCCCCTGAGTATGGAGGCAGTGTTGGTGGGTTTTCTGGATGTGAGAGATCCAGAGCCTGGGTGTGAGAGGTCCAGGCCCACCTGCACTCCCCTCCAGGTATCGCGTGTTGGCCTTGGGGCCCCGGCCAGTGAGAGAGGTCCGGGGCCCCTGGCCATCGTGTGAACCAATCGTGTGTTTTTAAACGTTTTCTTTCAGCTCTAGGACATGGCGGACAGGTGAGCGGTTAGGGAGGGACCCCTGTGGGAGGGATGCCTGCACGGGGCGGTCCTGCTAGCGACGCAATCTTGCGATGGCGTCCAACTGAAGCCTCCCACCTGAATGCTAATGGCTGCTAGATGTGGTATGGCAGGTAAAGGGTGTATGACAGTGCATCCTGATTGGCTGACGAGCACCTGCTGACCACTTTTAAATGTAGCTGGATGCATGTACTGCTGTGTTCTATTGCTTATGTGTGTTGAATTTAGCATTCAGTATGGAGGCAGTGTTGGTGGGTTTTCTGGATGTGAGAGGTCCAGAGCCTGGGTGTGAGAGGTCCAGGCCCACCTGCACTCCCCTCCAGGTATCACGTGTTGGCCTTGGGGCCCCGGCCAGTGAGAGAGGTCCGGGGCCCCTGGCCATCGTGTGAACCAATCGTGTGTTTTTAGGCATGTACACGCACCAGAAAAATTATTATAGCGGCCTTAAAAATTCAGCAATCTGCCTGGTGTCCTGGACCCTGTAGGTGGTGGCGGAGAAGGCAGTCAAGCGGCCTGCAGGCAGAGTGTAATGAATAGCGGAGATACCGCCGCGCGGGCAAGCGGCAGGGAGGCTATCTCTGCGTTCCAGCTGGCGGCCTCTACCACGCAGCAACATGTCACTGGTTCGCCTGGTCCTTCTAGTGCACACAGATGGAGAGCTACGCGCGCCAGGCGACAGGACCTTTATGCTAGCAGAAGGGGAATCAGCTGATCATGCCGATCAGCTGATCCCAGCTAGGCTCCGGATTGGCTGAGTGGCTGGGGCGGCGCTGCGGAGCGCTGTAGGTATATTCAGGACTTGCCTGTTAGTTGCAAGTTGTCTGCCGTTGCGAATGCTTACATGTGAGCACTCAGACCTCAGTCAGATCTTACAGTGTGTTAGAACCAGCCGGGTTTTGGTTGATAGCCTCTATTGTATTATTGTATTGTGTATATAATAGACTAGTTCCCAGGTGTTGAGACCAAGGACCTCACGCCTAAGACTAGGAGATTGCTGTATTGCTACTGTCATCTACTAGACTAGTTCCCAGGTGTTGAGACCAAGAACCTCACACTTAAGACTAGGAGATTGCTGTATTGCTACTGCCATCTACTAGATTAGTTCCCAGGTGTTGAGACCAAGGACCTCACATCTAAGACTAGGAAATTGCCATATTGCTACTGTTTATACTAGACTAGTTCCCAGGTGTTGAGACCAAGGACCTCACACCTAAGACTAGGATTGAGAGATACTGTTACCCGTTATGATCTCTGGCTTCCCTGACCATTCTCCTGCTTACTGATTCGGTACCTTTGCCTATCTGTCTACCTGTTGCCGACTTTGCCTGTACCCGGATACCGAATCAGTCTTCTGTCTCTGTACCTTGTCTGCCCGTGTTGCCGACCTGGCCTGTCTGACCCTTCTTGCTGTCACTCATTCCTTGGGTGATCAGCTCATTCCCCTAGAGTTTTTTTTATACGGGGGTCCCTCCTCAACATGAAAGATGCCATCTGCACAAAGTTGGATGCAGACATACGATCCATCTCCTCTTGCTCTTCCTCAGTAACGTCAGGTAAGTTCTCCTCCTCCCCCCAGCCACGAACAATACCACAGGAACGTTGAGCAGCACAAGCCCCTTGCGACGCCTGCTGCGGTTGTTCTTCTGCCGCCGCCTCCTCCAAAGAAACACCTTCCTCATCATCTGAGTCTGACTCCTCCTCCTCACACGACTCTTCCTCCTCGACCTCCTCCCCCTCTGTGCTGCCGCAGGTGTTGAGGAAACATCTTGTTCTGATGAAAATTGATCCCACAACGCTTCCTTCTGTAACTCTTCCTGTTCACACTCCTCCACAACTTGATCCACCACTCTACGCACGGCACACTCCAGGAAGTAAACGTACGGGATCAAATCGCTGATGGTGCCTTCACTGCGACTCACCAGGTTGGTCACCTCCTCAATAGAGATGGCCCGAACGGTTCGCCGGCGAAGGGTTTCCAGCGAACTTCCGTGGTTCGCGATCACGGAGAACCGCAAACTTTTCCAGAAGTTCGGTTTACATAGTGCATCATGAGGGTCAACTTTCCCAACCCTCTACATCACAGTCAGCAAGCACATTGCAGCCAATTAGGCTATACTTCCTCCTGGAGCCCCAGCCCCCCTTATAAAAGGCAGGCACTGTCAGGCATTGGACTCACTCGTGTGCCTGCAGTAATTAGAGAAGGGATGCTGCAGACTCTCAAAGGGAAAGCTCTTGTAGGCTTTTTAGCTTGCTCCTGGCTGATTGTTATTGCTAAAAAAGCACCCCTCAACAGCTCTTTTGAGAGCTAATCTTGTTCTTGTGATCTACATTTTTTTTTGTCTGTGTGTGTCCAACTGACATTTGTGTTGCCTAGACAGCCTTGGTAATTCCTACTGTGTGTGCCACTGCCAGGCCCAGCACATTCAGTGACTACCTGTGTGTGTGACAGGTGCACATTGTAATACCCATCACTGCATATACCTACTACCTGTTGTTTACTTCAGTGCACCCACCTACCTACGTGAGCACACGCAGTGTCACTGAGCCTGTCCGGTACCTGTCTGTGTGTGACAGGTGCACATTGTAATACCCATCCCTGCATATACCTACTGCCTGTTGTTCACTTCAGTGCACCCACCTACCTACGTGAGCGCACGCAGTGTCACTGTGCCTGTTTGGGACCTGTCTGTGTGGGACAGGTGCACATTGTAATACCCATCACTGCATATACCTACCTGACAGTCACTGTTGTTCTATCATTGAGCTACCACAGCCTGGCGACCATATGGGCTTGAAAACCGCCACGGCCTGCACCCTGGCCATGGTGCGCACCAGTCCAGTATGGTCGTCACTACACAAACAGCTGTTTGCGGTGCGTTACACAGTGAGTTTGGTGTGTCAGTGTGAAGCAGTACTCTAATTACACGCCCTGATTGATGTATACACATGCAAGATGTTTTAAAGCACTTTAGGCCTGCAATTTAGCATGCAATGTGATTTCTGCCCTTAAAACGCTGCTTTGCGTCCAATCCAGATTTTTCCCTGGGACTTTTGACGTCTATCCAACTCCGCCATGCCTCCCTCCAGGTGTTAGACCCCTTGAAACATCTTTTCCATTACTTTTGTGGCCAGCATAAGTGTTTCTAGTTTTCAAAGTTCGCCTTCCCATTGAAGTCTATTGCGGTTTGCGAAAGTTCACGCGAACCAAATTTTTGCGGAAGTTTGCAAACCCAGTTTGCTAACCGAAAATCGCTGGTTTGGGCCATCTCTACTCCTGAAATGGCCGCATGAGCCTGCATGAATTTCGCATGAGTGTCCAGTTGTTGGGCCAGAACATCCCCATCTCCCCAGACTATGTCCTTCTACTGTAGTTGTAGAGGTACTGGGTGACGGCTTTCGCCTGTTCTAGCAGGAGAGAGAACATAAGGAGGGTCGAATTCCAGCGAGTCGGGCTATCGCAAATCAGGCGTCTCACTGGCAACTTGTTTCTCCGCTGAATATCGGAAAAGTGTGCCATGGCCGTGTAAGACCACCTGAAATGCCCACACACCTTCCTGGCCTGCTTCAGGACGTCCCCTAATCCTGGGTACCTTGACACAAATCTTTGAATGACTAGATTCAGCACATGTGCCATGCAGGGTACATGTGTCAGCTTTCCCAAATTCAAAGCGGAAATGAGATGGCTGCTATTGTCACACACCATGTTGCCAATCTAGAGCTGGTGCAGTGTAAGCCACTGATCCACCTGTTTGTTAAGAGCAGCCAGGAGAGCTGCTCCAGTGTGACTCTCCACTTTGAGGCAAGACATGTCTAAGATGGCATGACACCATCGTACCTGGCATGCAGCATAGACCCTGGGGAGCTGGGGCTGTGTAGCTGGAGAGGAGATCGCAGCACCAGTAGAGTTGAACTGCCACTCAGACAAGGAGGAGGAGGATGATGACAGTGAAGATAATGTAGCAGGAGGAGAGGAGGTGGCAGGAGGCCTGCCGGCAAGCCGTGGAGGTGTCGCAAGTTGGTCCGCTGCACAGGCACGTACTCCCTGCTTTTCAGCGGTTACCAGGTTGACCCAATGTACCTACCCTGATCGTGCTTGGCAGACCAGGCATCCGTGATCAGATGGACCCTTGACCCAAAGCTGTGTGCCAGAGATGACACCACTTGCAGGGCCGGCCCTAGACTTTTTGCCGCCTGAGGCAGATTTTGAAAAAATTATTGCTGCCGCCGCCCCCCCTTGGGGGAGGGGGGGGCCGCCGCCGAGCTGGAGGGGTAGCGGGCAGGGCGGGGGTATTGGGCCTAGCGGCGGGGAGGGGGGTCGGAACCCCCCCTCCCTCGCCTGGGTCCCCCGTCCTCCGCTCCCCTCCAGCCTTAAATCCATCAGAAGCGCAACTCTCGTAAGAGGCAGTGGGCGGGGAAGACTCACCTCTTCCTCGCTCGATCCAGCGTGCGCTCCACTGACGTCCCTTCCTGCAGCGCCGTCCATTTACAATACAGTGGGCGGCGTTGCAGGAAGTGACGTCAGTGGAGCGCACGCTGGATCGAGCGAGGAAGAGGTGAGTCTTCCCCGCCCACTGCCTCTTACGAGAGTTGCGCTTCTGATGGATTTAAGGCTGGAGGGGAGCGGAGGACGGGGGACCCAGGCGAGGGAGGGGGGGGGGGTCCGACCCCCCTCCCCGCCGCTAGGCCCAATACCCCTGTCCTGCCCGCTACCCCTCCAGCTGGGCGGCCGGCTCCTCGCACCCTCCGACGGGCGGATGCCGCCCCTAGAAATTTGCCGCCTGAGGCAAAAGTTTCACCCCGCCTCATGAGCGGGCCGGCCCTGACCACTTGCTTCTCAACTTCATGGTACAGTTTGGGTATTGCCTTTTTAGAGAAATAATTGCGGCCTGGCATCTTCCACTGCGGTGTCCCAGTGGCCACAAATTTACGGAAAGCCTCAAAGTCCACCAGCTGGTATGGTAACAGCTGGCAAACTAACAGTTCCACCAAGCCACCTGTCAAATGCCGGGAAAGGGGGTGACTGGCAGACATTGGCTTCTTCCACTCAAAGATTTCCCTCATGGACACCAGAATGCTGCTGTGGGCAGAGGTGCAGATACCGCTCAAGGTCAGAGTCAGAGTGGAGGAGGATGGCTATGAAGGTGCAACGGAGAAAGCAGCTGAAGAAGCTGCACCTGAAGGAGGAAGAGGAGAAGGAGGGTGGCTTTTCTTTTGTGTGCTGCTTTTCCTCTGGTGTGCTTCCCATTGCAGTTTGTGCCTTTTCTGCATGTGCCTTCATAAGGCACTTGTCCCTACGTGGGTGTTGGCCTTTCCACGGCTCAATTTTTGGCAGAGTGAACATATGGCATTGCTCTGATCGGAGGCAGACACATTAAAAAATGTCCAAACTGCTGAGCCCCCCTGGGGTGATGGCACTATGGTGGCATCAGCAGCTGACGTTGAAGGGCATGTTGGCTGGCTGTACATAGGTGGTGATACATGCCACCGGACACTGCCACCAGCTGTTCTGTTTCTGATGATGAGCTTTCCCTGCTTCTTTCAGGAACTCGTCTCCTCCTACTCCTCTCTGACTCTCCCTCTGAACTGTCCCCCTGTTCATCTCCTCTATTGGGAACATACATGAGATCCGTATCATCGTCATCATCATAATCATCCTGCCCAGCTTTGCTTGCCTCAGACACCTCCAAAACTGCACCAACAGCAGGTACTTCATCATCCTCCTCCTCACACGTTACATCCATAGTGTCGCCTAACTCAGATATATGAGGTGGTTTAACTTGCTTAGCGCCTTCATCTTGTTGTAACAAGAATGGCTGTGCATCAGTGATTTCCCCACCAAATAACTCCTGCGAAGTGTCAAATTCAGCAGATGTGGTGCTTGTAGTAGCGCTGGTGGCTGCGGAAAATGAGGTGTTCTGTGTTAAATAGTCAACCACGTCCCGACAATCTTGGGAGTTTATGGGAAGTGCCTTCTTTTGAGCACTGTACTTTGGTGCAGGGCCGCACGAAATCACATCAGCACGACCACGCACAGACCTGCCGGGTGGCCTTCCTCTGGGTCTGCCTCTACCTCTGCCTCTACCTGTTTTGTCAGTTTTGTCCATATCGGGGGGGGGGGGGGGGGATGAAGTGAAAGGTATGCACTGACTTGACTAATACAATGTGCAGTCACACAGTTGCAGTTAACAAGTATTCACGGAGTGGTATATCACACTGCGTGCACTCACGTAGGTAGGTGGGTGCACTGAACACAACAGGTAGGTATTTGCAGTGATGGGTATTACAAATGTGCACCTGTCACACACACGTACCGTGAACAGGTACAGTGACTGGTGGTATTAAATATCACACTGCGTGCGCTCACGTAGCTAGGTGGGTGCACTGAACAACAGGTAGGTATATGCAGTGATGGGTATTAAATGTGCAGCTGTCACACACACACCTTGTACCATGAACAGGTACAGTGACTGGTGGTATTAAATATCACACTGTGTGCGCTCATGTAGGTAGGTGGGTGCACTGTGACAACAGGTAGGTATATGCAGTGATGGGTATTATAATGTGCACCTGTCACACACAGACAGGTACCAGACAGGCACAGTGACACTGCGTGTGCTCACGTAGGTAGGTGGGTGCACTGAAGTGAACAACAGGTAGGTATATGCAGTGATGGGTATTACAATGTGCACCTGTCACACACAGACAGGTACTGGACAGGCTCAGTGACACTGCGTGCTCTCACATAGGTAGGTGGGTGCACTGTGAACAACAGGTAGGTATATGCAGTGATGGGTATTACAATGTGCACCTGTCACACACAGACAGGTACCGGACAGGCACAGTGACACTGCGTGCGCTCACGTAGGTAGGTGCGTGCACTGTGAACAACAGGTAGGTAAATGCAGTGATGGGTATTATAATGTGCACCTGTAACCCACAGACAGGTACTGGACAGGCACAGTGACACTGCATGCGCTCACGTAGGTAGGTGCAGGGCCGGCCCGCTCATGAGGCGGGGTGAAACTTTTGCCTCAGGCGGCAAATTTCTAGGGGCGGCATCCGCCCGTCGGAGGGTGCGAGGAGCCGGCCGCCCAGCTGGAGGGGTAGCGGGCAGGACAGGGGTATTGGGCCTAGCGGCGGGGAGGGGGGTCGGACCCCCCCCCCCCCCTCCCTCGCCTGGGTCCCCCGTCCTCCGCTCCCCTCCAGCCTTAAATCCATCAGAAGCGCAACTCTCGTAAGAGGCAGTGGGCGGGGAAGACTCACCTCTTCCTCGCTCGATCCAGCGTGCGCTCCACTGACGTCACTTCCTGCAACGCCGCCCACTGTATTGTAAATGGACGGCGCTGCAGGAAGGGACGTCAGTGGAGCGCACGCTGGATCGAGCGAGGAAGAGGTGAGTCTTCCCCGCCCACTGCCTCTTACGAGAGTTGCGCTTCTGATGGATTTAAGGCTGGAGGGGAGCGGAGGACGGGGGACCCAGGCGAGGGAGGGGGGGTTCCGACCCCCCTCCCCGCCGCTAGGCCCAATACCCCCGCCCTGCCCGCTACCCCTCCAGCTCGGCGGCGGCCCCCCCCTCCCCCAAGGGGGGGCGGCGGCAGCAATAATTTTTTCAAAATCTGCCTCAGGCGGCAAAAAGTCTAGGGCCGGCCCTGGGTAGGTGGGTACACTGAAGTGAACAACAGGTAGGTATATGCAGTGATGGGTATTACAATGTGCACCTGTCACACACAGATAGGTACCGGACAGGCACAGTGACACTGCGTGCTCTCACGTAGGTAGGTGGGTGCACTGTGAACAACAGGTAGGTATATGCAGTGATGGGTATTATAATGTGCACCTGTAACCCACAGACAGGTACTGGACAGGCACAGTGACACTACATGCGCTCACGTAGGTAGGTGGGTACACTGAAGTGAACAACAGGTAGGTATATGCAGTGATGGGTATTACAATTTATTTTCAAAAGCAATTACAGAACAGCAGTTGCTCAGCTCATCAAAAGTGGGCAGGCGAGTAGGCTAACCGTCTGACATCTTTGCAGAGATCTTTGCTAGGGAGTACTTTTAAAAGAATAAAGGGAATCTTTAGGTTCCCCTATGAGGAGAAGGTATGGTCCAAAATCTGTTGGTTACAGGTAAGAACCATTTTTTTCACAGTACTTAAAGCAAACCTGAACTGAAAAATAAAAGTCAAAATAAACATACACTCGTCATACTTACCTTCCATGTAATCTGCTTATCAACCTCTTTCTCCTCTCCCATGCCCTGTTTGTCCACTGGGATCAATGTAATTCTCTGGCCTCCATTTTAAAAACAGTGATGACCCCGTGACAGCTTCCAGATCAGCAGTCCGTTAACCAGTAAAATCACTTGACCTGTAGGGAAACATGGTCATTAAAGGGAACCACCGAGGTGATAGGGATATGTAGGATGCCATATTTATTTCCTCTGAAACAATACTAGTTGCCTGGCAGTCCTACTGATCCCGTGTCTCTAATACATTTAGCCATAGACCCCGAACAAGCATGCAGCAGATAAAGTACTCTGACTCAGCTGACTCAAGTTTTACTGGATTAGCCATATGCTTGTGCCAAGGTTTTCATTCACACATTACTTATGCCAGAAGATCAACAGGGCTGCCAGGGAACTAGCATTATTTACAAGGAAATAAATATGGCAGCCTTCATATCCCTCTCACTTGCACATCAGTTGGCCTTTCAATTATAACTGACAGCAACTGATATAGTGAAAAAGGGCCCTAAGACTTTCAGCTTCCTGAGAGACAGGAAACTGGAAGGAATGGTTGTTCGAAGAAAATGGGGGGTTCTGAGAGGAACTGACGGTGAGGTAGGTATATCATACTGTATTCATTTGCAGGTACATCATGTGTGTAGTTTAAATAATTTTACTCAGTTCAGGTTAACTTTAACATACTTCACCAGGTTGAGCTCCACATTCCCCAAATTTTCTTCTTAAACTTCTGCCCAGTTTGAAAGGTATGGAATATAAATGACAGGACTCCAAACTGACAATGCCTTTATCTCACACACTGTTTAAACACATAACCAGGCCCGGATTTACCTCACAGGAGCCTATAGGTACAGATGTCCTGCCACCTAAGAATTCGCCTTCTATGAACCTACAAACCCCTGCTGAACTGAACCGAATGTGTGGTGGTTTTCCCAGCTGTCACTTCCCCCTTTCTTCACTTGTCCGTCATAGGTAGCCACATTTGCACCTTAGTATTAGGTGGCCCGAAGTAGCCTTAGTATTAAGTAGCTTAAGGTGACCCCAAGTATTAGGTAGCTAAAGGAATCTCAGTATTAAGTAGCTAGAGATGCCCCTGACTGAAGGGAGATCTCGGCAGTGGAATACAGAGAGCAGAGTAAATAACCTCTCATTTACACTCTCATCAGGACTGCATCGGGAAGAAGGGAGGGAGAGGCTCAGGGAAGGGAGTGAGTCACCTTGCCATCATCAGGCACCTTTACGCATGTGCCTACAGTGCCTATGGTAAATCTGGCCCTGCACATAATGGGTTCATTTACTAAGGAAGCTCCAATCATCTCCATTGGTGACTGAGCAAGCACCTCCACAAGTGACTAAGCAAAGTGGAGTGGATAAAATATGTAATAAAAATATTTTATGTCATTAAAAATTATCTTTCCATTTCAATCTTCAGTTTACAAAAGTGACAGCTAGAGATGTCGCGAACCTCCGATTTTCGGTTCGCGAAACCGGGTTCGCGAACTTCCGCAGAAGGTTCGGTTCGCTGAAAAATTCGCGAACCGCAATAGACTTCAATAGGGAGGCGAACTTTGAAAAATAGAAAAAATTATGCTGGCCACAAAAGTGATGGAAAAGATGTTTCAAGGGGTCTAACACCTGGAGGGGGGCATGGCGGAGTGGGATACATGCCAAAAGTCCCGGTGAAAAATCTGGATGTGACGTAAAGCAGCGTTTTAAGGGCAGAAATCACATTGAATGCTAAATTGCAGGCCTAACGTGCTTTCAAACATCTTGCATGTGTATACATCAAACAGGGAGTGTAATTAGAGTACTGCTTCACACTGACACACCAAACTCACTGTGTAACGCACCGCAAACAGCTGTTTGTGTAGTGACGGCCATGCTGGACTACTGCGCAACATGGCGTGATTGCTCTTCCTCACTCAGTGATGTCAGGTAATGTGTGACTTCCTTCTCAACTTTCCATGGCATTGTTAAAAAGCTTACATTTTGTTTTTAATTTACATTTTCTACTTGCTGTGTACTTGTTCAGTACCGCTACAATGAGAATCCTGTGGAGGCGGGCAAGTCTGCCATTGTGACCCCGGGTAATGGCCGGGGAATGAGAGGTTTGAATCCGGTGTGGAGCCTGAGCAACGGCTACCACTACACATCCAAGGAGGGCAGCGGGCAGGCATGCACGCCCGCCCGCCCCGAGGTAGTGACCAAAAATAACAATACAGGAGGAGGACTTTCGAGGCCCTGCTGTGTATTTGAAATGAATGTACTTTAAATCCTTTAACGAGAACCAGTTATGGCGGGCAAAGATGACACCACATTCCTTTCACGAGAATCATATGGAGGCGGGCAAGTCTGTCATTTGTGACCCCGGGTAATGGCCGGGGAATGAGGGATGGAATCCGGTGTGGAGCCTGAGAAACGGCTACCACTACACATCCAAGGAGGGCAGCAGGTAGGCATGCACGCCCGCCCCGAGGTAGTGACCAAAAATAACAATACAGGAGGAGGACTTTCGAGGCCCTGCTGTGTATTTGAAATGAATGTACTTTAAATCCTTTAACGAGAACCAGTTATGGCGGGCAAAGATGACACCACATTCCTTTCACGAGAATCATATGGAGGCGGGCAAGTCTGTCATTTGTGACCCCGGGTAATGGCCGGGGAATGAGGGATGGAATCCGGTGTGGAGCCTGAGAAACGGCTACCACTACACATCCAAGGAGGGCAGCAGGTAGGCATGCACGCCCGCCCCGAGGTAGTGACCAAAAATAACAATACAGGAGGCGGACTTTCGAGGCCCTGCTGTGTATTTGAAATGAATAAACTTTAAATCCTTTAACGGGAATCCGTTATGGAGGGCAAGTCTGCCATTGTCACCGCGGGGAATGAAGGTTGGATTGCGGCCCGAAGTGGGAGCCTGCTGAGACCCATGCTGTAGCTGCCCTGACCGTGCTTTGCAGACCAGGCATCTGTGGTCAGATGGACCCTTGAGCCAGCGGAAGACAAACCAAGTCGAAAGCATTTGCCAAGAATGTTTTACGGAGGGCAAGTTTTTTTTGCCCTTTTTTTAATTTTTTTGAAAATGATAGATGGTTGTATTTTTAAATTGTTTGAAAGTTTAGATGGTTGTATTTTTAAATTGTTTGAAAGTTTAGATGGTTGTATTTTTAAATTGTTTGAAAGTTTAGATGGTTGTA
This sequence comes from Hyperolius riggenbachi, assembly GCF_040937935.1. Taxonomy (NCBI): domain Eukaryota; kingdom Metazoa; phylum Chordata; class Amphibia; order Anura; family Hyperoliidae; genus Hyperolius; species Hyperolius riggenbachi. The sequence continues at coordinate 209,329,001 of NC_090652.1, forward strand.
TTTTTAAATTGTTTAAAAGTGTATCCATTCTTCCTCCCCCCAGCCACGAACAATACCATGGGAACGTGGAGCAGCAGAAGCCCCCTGTGACGGCTGCCACGGTTGTTCTCCGCTGCTTGTCTTTTGAGGGGTGCTTCTTTTCCTCAGGTGTTCTTGCCATAGCTATTTGTGCCTTCTCTCCAGGTGCCTTCGTAAAGCACTTGTCCCTACGTGACAGTTGGCCTTTCCACGGCTCAATTTTTGCTGGCAGAGACAACAGATGGCTTTGCTCCGATCTGAGACACACACGTGAAAAAATTTCCAAACCGCTGAGCCCCCCTGGGGTGATGGCGCTACGGTGGCATCAGCAGCAGCTGACGTTGAAGGGCATGTGTGCCCCCATGTCCATAGCTGGCGATACATGGCACCGGACACTGCCCCCAGATGTTTCTGAGGACGAGCTCCCTCTGCTTCTATCATGGAGTCGTCTCCTCCTACTCCTCTCTGACTCCTCCTCGTAACTGTCCCCCTGGTCATCTCCTCTACCGGGAACATATGTGGTATCCGTATAATCGTCATCATAATCCTCCTGGCCAGCTGCGCTTTCCTCAGACACCTCCTCAAGTGCACCAACTTCAGGTGGTCCACCATCATCCCCATCCACACACGTTACGTCCATACTATCGCAACCTAACTCAGACGTATGAGGTGGTGTACCTGCGCCTTCTTGTTGTTGTTGCAGTAGTGGCTGGGAATCAGTGATTTCACCACCACCACCAAATAACTCCTGCGAAGTGTCAAATGCAGCGGATGTGGTGCTTGTTGTAGCGCTGGTGGCTGCGGGAGATGAGGTGTTCTGTGTTAAATACTCAATCACCTCCTCACGATTTTGGGAAGTGAGGGCACGTGCCTTCTTCTGAGCACTGTATTTTGGGGCAGGTCCGCATGAAATCACAGCAACACCACCTCGCACAGCCACAGACCTGCCGGTGCCTGGTGGCCTTCCTCTGGGTCTGCCTCTACCTCTTCCTCTACCTGGTTTGTCCATTTTGTCCATCTCGGGGGTATGCTAGCTATATGCAGTGAGGTGGGTTCTCACTCAACACAACAGGTAGTTAGATGCAGTGAGGTGGCCAGGTGGGTTCACACTCAACACAACAGGTAGTTAGATGCAGTGAGCTGGGTTCACTCAACAGTAAAGGTACTTAAGATGCAGTGAGGTGGGTTCTCACTCAACACAACAGGTAGTTAGATGCAGTGAGGTGGCCAGGTGGGTTCACACTCAACACAACAGGTAGTTAGATGCAGTGAGCTGGGTTCACTCAACAGTAAAGGTACTTAAGATGCAGTGAGGTGGGTTCTCACTCAACACAACAGGTAATTAGATGCAGTGAGGTGGCCAGGTGGGTTCACACTCAACACAACAGGTAATTAGATGCAGTGAGCTGGGTTCACTCAACAGTAAAGGTACTTAAGATGCAGTGAGGTGGGTTCTCACTCAACACAACAGGTAGTTAGATGCAGTGAGGTGGCCAGGTGGGTTCACACTCAACACAACAGGTAATTAGATGCAGTGAGCTGGGTTCACTCAACAGTAAAGGTACTTAAGATGCAGTGAGGTGGGTTCTCACTCAACACAACAGGTAGTTAGATGCAGTGAGGTGGCCAGGTGGGTTCACACTCAACACAACAGGTAGTTAGATGCAGTGAGCTGGGTTCACTCAACAGTAAAGGTACTTAAGATGCAGTGAGGTGGGTTCTCACTCAACACAACAGGTAATTAGATGCAGTGAGGTGGCCAGGTGGGTTCACACTCAACACAACAGGTAATTAGATGCAGTGAGCTGGGTTCACTCAACAGTAAAGGTACTTAAGATGCAGTGAGGTGGGTTCTCACTCAACACAACAGGTAGTTAGATGCAGTGAGGTGGCCAGGTGGGTTCACACTCAACACAACAGGTAGTTAGATGCAGTGAGCTGGGTTCACTCAACAGTAAAGGTACTTAAGATGCAGTGAGGTGGGTTCTCACTCAACACAACAGGTAATTAGATGCAGTGAGGTGGCCAGGTGGGTTCACACTCAACACAACAGGTAATTAGATGCAGTGAGCTGGGTTCACTCAACAGTAAAGGTACTTAAGATGCAGTGAGGTGGGTTCTCACTCAACACAACAGGTAGTTAGATGCAGTGAGGTGGCCAGGTGGGTTCACACTCAACACAACAGGTAATTAGATGCAGTGAGCTGGGTTCACTCAACAGTAAAGGTACTTAAGATGCAGTGAGGTGGGTTCTCACTCAACACAACAGGTAGTTAGATGCAGTGAGGTGGCCAGGTGGGTTCACACTCAACACAACAGGTAGTTAGATGCAGTGAGCTGGGTTCACTCAACAGTAAAGGTACTTAAGATGCAGTGAGGTGGGTTCTCACTCAACACAACAGGTAATTAGATGCAGTGAGGTGGCCAGGTGGGTTCACACTCAACACAACAGGTAATTAGATGCAGTGAGCTGGGTTCACTCAACAGTAAAGGTACTTAAGATGCAGTGAGGTGGGTTCTCACTCAACACAACAGGTAGTTAGATGCAGTGAGGTGGCCAGGTGGGTTCACACTCAACACAACAGGTAGTTAGATGCAGTGAGCTGGGTTCACTCAACAGTAAAGGTACTTAAGATGCAGTGAGGTGGGTTCTCACTCAACACAACAGGTAGTTAGATGCAGTGAGGTGGCCAGGTGGGTTCACACTCAACACAACAGGTAGTTAGATGCAGTGAGCTGGGTTCACTCAACAGTAAAGGTACTTAAGATGCAGTGAGGTGGGTTCTCACTCAACACAACAGGTAGTTAGATGCAGTGAGGTGGCCAGGTGGGTTCACACTCAACACAACAGGTAATTAGATGCAGTGAGCTGGGTTCACTCAACACAAGGCTAGGTATATGCAGTGATGAGGTGGGTTAAATAAACACAACAGGTACTGGGTAGTTAGATGCAGTGAGCTGGGTTCACTCAACAGTAAAGGTACTTAAGATGCAGTGAGGTGGGTTCTCACTCAACACAACAGGTAGTTAGATGCAGTGAGGTGGCCAGGTGGGTTCACACTCAACACAACAGGTAGTTAGATGCAGTGAGCTGGGTTCACTCAACAGTAAAGGTACTTAAGATGCAGTGAGGTGGGTTCTCACTCAACACAACAGGTAGTTAGATGCAGTGAGGTGGCCAGGTGGGTTCACGCTCAACACAACAGGTAGTTAGATGCAGTGAGCTGGGTTCACTCAACACAACACTAGGTATATGCAGTGATGATGTGGGTTAAGTAAACACAACAGGTACTGGGTAGTTAGATGCAGTGAGCTGGGTTCACTGAACAGTATACAGTAAAGGTACTTAAGATGCAGTGAGGTGGGTTCTCACTCAACACAACAGGTAGTTAGACTTAGATGCAGTGAGCTGGGTTCACTCAACACAACGCTAGGTATATGTAGTGATGAGGTGGGTTAAGTAAACACAACAGGTACTGGGTAGTTAGATGCAGTGAGCTGGGTTCACTCAAGAAAAGCTAGGTATATGCAGTGATGAGGTGGGTTAAGTAAACACAACAGGTACTGGGTATATGCAGTACTGGGTAGTACAATGTGCAGCTCCCTGTCACACACACATGCAGTCAGTCACTGAATGTGCTGGGCTGCTGGCAGTGGCACACACACTATCAATTAGCAAGGCTGTGCATGCAACAAAAGTGTCAGAAAAAAAAATGTACAGGTTGAGCTCTAAAAAGAGCTGTTGCTGGGTGCTTTAAAAGCAATATTAATCAGTCAGGAACAAGCAAAGCAGCCTAGAACCTAACTAATCTGTCCCTAAGAGAAAAAGTCTGCAGCAGCTGTCCCTTACCTCTCTCTAGCAGGCACACGAGTGACTGTAATGGCCGCCGTAGGCTGCCTTATATAAGGGGGGGGTGGGGCTCCAGGGCTTACTGTAGCCTGAATGGCTACAATGTGCCTGCTGACTGTGATGCAGAGGGTCAAAGTTGACCCTCATAGTGCATTATGGGGCGAATCGAACTTCCGGAAAAGTTCGCCTGTCGCAGGCGAACGCGAACCACCAATGTTCGCCGGCGAACCGTTCGGTACATTTCTAGTGACAGTTCAGATTGCTTTTGTTTGCAGCCTGTGCAGCAGTACTTTCTATACTTTGTTAGGAATACAGTTGCAGCAACACTCTCCAGAAACTTCTACCTTGCTGCAGTTTACTAAAAAAATATTTATTTCTAAAATCATGGCTTGTCCAAATCGCCACTTTAAGAAAGAGGTGATCAGCTGAACAAAATGCGTCAATTCATAGTCATCACTAATTTTACAATTACTGTTATGTTATGTACCATTATTGAATATCACTTTTCTGCCACTGCTACTGCTATTTTCCACCATCAAAGTAGTGACAGCAGCAGTGTTTGTTTTACATGCCTGGCCCAGGTCAACACTTTCTGACATTTTTGCTGCTGTTAATAAAGTCATCATTTGTTGTCTTCTTTCAGTGCAAGTCAATGGAGGATTTCATTATGACTTTAGGAACTACAAAAAAAGCTATTCTCCACTTTGATTGGCTGGTTGCCTGGGAAAAATACCAGCTCTCTCTTTTATAATAGTGACAATCAATTTTTAAAAAGTGGAGGATCAAAAAGTTGAGTTTTTAAAAAAATTTAAATCACAAATCTTTATAACAGAGTAACCAAGCATAACAGAGTAACCAAGCAACCAATTTATTTCACCAAGCATTGCTTATTAGTAGGAGGGCTTTTCGGTCTCTTTTATCCACCTATACATTCTTAGTGGTTTGGGTCACCCTGAGCTGCTTGGTTACTCTGTTGTACTGGTCCAAGCCCTATCCCATACAGACATATCAATCCCTCCCATGTACTGATGAGGGCCAAAAGCCCAAAACAGGCTGTCTACATGTGGGATTGGTGTAGCTGTGTAATATTTAAAGCCATAGGCTTGCTATACACCAGCGGTTCTGGATGCTTGCCTTGCTTACAAGGGTGAAAAGGGATAATTTGCATATTCCGTAGTGGAGCATTGTGGGTAACCACAAATGTTCACTTATAGCTGAATTACTGCAAATTTCCTTCTGTTTTAAGAAGGCAAATTTCACCTACTCTTTTTAAATAAGTTACATATACAGGGGGGTAATAAAGAGCCCCCTAACCCCCACCATCGAATGAAAGGGGGGAGGAGGCCTGGTATTTAACCTCCTTAGCGGTAACCCCGTGTGTGACACGGGGTAAGCCGCCGGAGGGTGCCGCTCAGGCCCTGCTGGGCCGATTTACTTAATTTTTTTTTTGCTGGACGCAGCTAGCACTTTGCTAGCTGCGCCAGCACCCCGATCGCCGCCGCCGCGCGCCCGATCGCCGCTATCCGGTGCGGCGCGCGGCCCCCCCCCCCCCCCAGACCCCGAGCGCTGCCTGGCCAATCAGTGCCAGGCAGCGCCGAGGGGTGGATCGGGTCTCCCAATGACGTCCCGACGTCGCTGACGTCGGTGACGTCATCCCGCCCCGTCGCCATGGCGACGGGGGAAGCCCTCCAGGAAATCCCGTTCTTTGAACGGGATTTCCTGATCGCCTATCGCCGGAGGCGATCGGCGGGGCTGGGGGGATGCCGCTGAGCAGCGGCTATCATGTAGCGAGCCCTCGGCTCGCTACATGATAAAAAAAAAAAAAAATTAAAAAAAAACTGTTGCGCTTCCCCCTGGCGGTATTTTTCATACCGCCAAGGGGGTTAAGAAGCAGAGTGACAGCAGAGCACTGCACATTACCTGCTTCTGGTGTCTGGACATGTCCTTCTTACTCCTCTTCAGTGCACAAGCCCCGTACAGCCTATGACCATGTGACTCCTAATGCCTGTCACATGACATGCAAGGTGATAGGCTTTCGTTAGGGGTTTTGGAGTTTCTCTCTTTTGATCAGCCATTCTTTTGCTATCCCCTTCTCATTCTAAGATCCCATATGCAACCTCTGTATGATGCCTGACCGTAACTTCCCCCAACATTAAGTCCTTCCTAATACCTCTGTTAGGCTTGGTGGTGTATTCTCCACAGTCAGCATGCAACGCATGAGCTGACGTGAAGGAGGTACACACACTAGCACAAGGAAACAGGCTATCCCTAGTATAGTGGAGGGGAGGACTGACTCCAATAGGAGATTGTGGCGCACAGAGCCGGTGCAGATCCGACAGCCACAAACAATACTTTCGCTATAACGTCTCAGCGCAAAGTAGCGCTGAGCGCATAAACCAGAACTGAGGAGATCAGGACAGGTAGACAGAATGAACGCTTGCTAGCTAGCTGCTACTTAGTGACAGCAAGCGTCCACAACAAGGCAGACTGGAATGAGGCAGCCAATGCGTTGCAGCGATGGCGTGCCTCGCAAAGACAGGACAGGATAGCCAGGAAATAGCAGGCTCAAGATAGATGAACGTAACACAGACAAAAATACAATAAGTATGTTTTCCTAGCGTATTACAATTACAGCTATCAATGAAACTATTTGTAACATCTGACTAACATATGTATATATCGGCAATGAACCGATATATGACATAAGCAGGAACACTGACTAGGACAGGAGCAATACAGGGAACAGGACTCAGAAGGATTCGCTATCTCTTTGCAGAGATGAACGCAATCCACAAACGGTAACAGAACAGGATTCAGAAGGATTCGTTATCTCTTCGCAGAGATAAACGCAATCCACAAACAGAACCAGGAGCAGGATAACTAACTCAGCACGGGTGATCACGATACGCGCAAACTACCAAAACGTGCTGGAAAGCTGACTAACTGAACACAGGATATAAACAGTTCATGTACGTATACATCAGCGACACTGATGTATCAACGTAACACGAATACAAGGAAAAGAATAAACGTGCTGAGTGGTATGCATATATATTGGCAATGAACCAATATATGATGCAAGACCAGCAAAGTATCTTTAGAACAAGAAACATGATCTAAGGCTGAAGCAACAGCAAGACAGGCTTAAACTGAAGCTATGATAACCCGAGGAGTCCTGCAGGAAGCAGATCTTTATACTGAGGTCATCCAATGGGAGCAGACATGCAGATTCCCACACAGGTGAATGATAATCAGTCACAAGCTGACAGCAGGGAAAGGCAGACAAAGCTATGCAGCTTGCATGGAAAGAGATCAGAACTGCCTGAGCTGCAGCACTACTACTGCCAGCAATACCTGCTGCAGCAGTGATCATGACAACCTCTCTCTCTATTCTCCTACTCCAAAAAACTAACCCTAACCTTGCAATGTATGATCCTTCCTGGCACCTACCTACTACCAAACCTCTAACCATAACTCTACCCTAAGACTAACATCCTAAAACAGAGCTTTCCTCTAACCACTAACTCCTAAACTATGCTCATCAATAGTTGAGCGTCACATATAGGCTGTAGTACAGAGCCACTAAAAGAAAATGAAGCGCGCCATAGTGCATTAAATGTGGAGGAAATTTTATTAACAATTAAAAGTTATACTCACAAACATGAGTGATAAAATCGCTTCTCAGCGGACTGCCAGCCGCTTGCCTCTGCAGTGGGGGATGACGCGCTGTGGCCAGCAGCGCGGTTTCCGATGGCTTGGAATCCGTCTCACTGGGAGGTGGGCGTCGCTGGAGTGTCAATCGGCGTGTGACGTCATTACGCGTTTCGGCGCACAGCGCCTTCGTCAGATGACGTCTCACGCTTGCGGAGGGCAACATATAGTGTCGCTCCAGAGGTCGCTATGGCGACCAAAATGCTAAAATAAACTTTATTATCCAGGGAACAGCAGGGGGAGAAACATAAGGGCACGATAGCGCTGGAGGCTCGGAAGCTATAGGGAATAACATATTATAGAATTCCGAATTAGAATTTCCCCTGTCCTTATAAAAGTCCCCCTAAAAAGAGTCCATTAAGGAACCCTCCTTCAAGTTGTTTTTAGATGTCAACTAAATAAAGTGATTTTTATAGAAGGAGGGTTTCTGGATCCTGTTATATTGGGGTTCATGTAAATGGTTTTTATTGTTGTGCCCATTCTAATTCGGAATTCTATAATATGTTATTCCCTATAGCTTCCGAATGGGTTAATCGTTTTACTTTAAACTGTCTTATGTTTTGGTACTGTTGTACCAGTTGGTAATATTGTATTAATTGGTTTGGCTTAAATATGTTGATGTAGAATGCGGATGTTTTCATGTAAAGTATCGAACTGTAATTATGTTCATTGGACCATCTAAATACAACACATGTTCCTTCAACATGATGTTTGTACTGCCGGGGAGGATGACGCGCTGCTATAAGCCTCCAGCGCTATCGTGCCCTTATGTTTCTCCCCCTGCTGTTCCCTGGATAATAAAGTTTATTTTAGCATTTTGGTCGCCATAGCGACCTCTGGAGCGACACTATATGTTGCCCTCCGCAAGCGTGAGACGTCATCTGACGAAGGCGCTGTGCGCCGAAACGCGTAATGACGTCACACGCCGATTGACACTCCAGCGACGCCCACCTCCCAGTGAGACGGATTCCAAGCCATCGGAAACCGCGCTGCTGGCCACAGCGCGTCATCCCCCACTGCAGAGGCAAGCGGCTGGCAGTCCGCTGAGAAGCGATTTTATCACTCATGTTTGTGAGTATAACTTTTAATTGTTAATAAAATTTCCTCCACATTTAATGCACTATGGCGCGCTTCATTTTCTTTTAGTACTTCTGCCAATCATCCTCTGTTGGAGCGCTGCGGAGTGCTGAATGTGTTAAGGAGAGCCATCTTTTGAGTGTGCAGCATTAACTTGGAGCGCAGGATATCTTCGTGCTTGTTTGTAGTACAGAGCCAAATGCTACACAATCAAGAGCTGATATACAGCTCTGGGTTCTACATTAATCAAGTGCAAGCACCCAAACTCTACTGCCTGCACCAAGTGTTCACATATTACCAAAAATATGCATTGGCTATAAAGCCCACCCCAACATGATTTATCAATTAACTTTCAGGCATTTTATTCTCTAGGGGTAATTAGTCATGCTTGAAAAGCTCAAAATATAGGATGGGGCGAAGTGGAGGGAGACAAATGGCTGCATAATATTTTGCTGCATGCAGCAGTGCAATGATAGTGGTTCAACTGTTTCTCAAATAGATTTCTAATGAAATATAAGTGACCAGGGATGCTCATCCGGATTTTGGATATCCGGGTATCCCAGATATCCGACCATTTTTACACTATCCGGCCGGATCCGGATTCCGGATAGTTGGGCAGAAATCCGGATAGCTATCTGCGGATAGTTTGACAGCCGACCCGGATATCCGCGGATTTCTCCCAGATATCCGAATCTGGATTACAAGTTCGGTGGCAAAAAGCCCCAACACACACACACACACACACACACACACACACACACACACACACACACACACACACACACACACACACACACACACACACACACACACACACACACACACACACACACACACACACACACACACACACACACACACACACACACACACACACACACACACACATACACACACATACACACACATCCTCCTTCTCCTCCTCTCTCTGATCTTGCCTTCCAGGGATTTGTAGGAGCCAGCCTAGCATGTACCATTGTGATATACCCAAGAGAAAAATGAGCTTGCTTATTTGCCTAATTTGCTAGATGAAAGCAATGGGACACATGGTGAAACTGCTTACAAGATTCAATTCAAAACTTCAGAATCAGAAAGATCATGTGCCCCCCTGGATGATGCTGGTGTAACACACACAGCAAAGGACAGCAATTTGAAGTCTGGAAGATTCCAGGGCAAGGGTGGGAAGGATGAGAAGCTAGGTGGCCATGCAACCCTTCCTGCTAGGGATGGTCTTGCCTTTTGTGTTCAACAGTTGTCCGAAGAGAACCCCAGATAGCCATTTAGCAGCAATTGTGTGCACAGTGTCTGTGGCACAATTGGTTAGTGCATTTGGCTGTTAACCGAAAGGCTGGTGGTTCAAGCCCACCCAGGGATGGCCTTGCCTTTTGTGTTCAACAGTTGTCTGAAGAAAACCCCCAGGAATGCTTGTGGACAATGTTTTTTTGGCCAGACATGAATGAGCAACATCAAAAAGCAAGCACATATGAAAATTTACTAACAAAAAAGTTGCTTTAGGTACACTTTAAATCTACATTTGCAGTTGGGATTTATAAAGGCCAGTCTGTGGGCCTGACTTACACCTTTTATTTATTTATTTATTTTTAATAAATACACTACTAGATTTTCAAGATCACTTATCCAGTTCAAGAGAACCTCTGTGGAACAAGGCCCATTTGTTTAAAGTCATGTTTTTGTCTTGCCATGGATAGAAGAGGATCCTAGCAAGATCCGACTGCTATGATGCATACAGCCCAGTATATGTGTATATGTGTATATATGTTACAACATTTTTTTTCCAATCAGTGAACACTCACCTAATGAAGTAGGAAGATGGATCACAGCCAGAGCCGGCCTTTGGGGGTGGCAAGTGGGGCAATCGCCCCAGGCCCCGTGCCTGAAGAAGCCCCGCACCCTCTGTGGTGGTGGGGAGAGCGGGCATAGTTGTTAAAACTCACATTTCTTCCTCCGATCATTGCAGCTTCCAACTATTTCCTCTCCCGGCATCTGTGTATTGATAACAGCACCCCCTGTGATGACGTGACCGCATGTCACTACAGGGGGCGCTGTTACAATACACACATGCCGGGACAGGAAATAGATGGAAGCTGCAATGATCGGAGGAAGAAATGTGAGTTTTAACAACTATGCCCGCTCTCCCCACTGCCGCAGCAACCTACCCATCTAACCTGTACTGCGGGGCACCTATCTAATCTATACTGCAGGGCACCTATAACCTATACTGCGGGGCACCTACCTAACATGTACTGCGGGACACCTATCTAATCTATACTGCGGGGCACCTACCTATCTAATCTATACTGCGGGGCACCTCTAATCTATACTGCGGGGGACCTCTAATCTATACTGCGGGCACCTATCTAATCTATACTGCGGGGAACCTGTTTAATCTATACTGCGGGGCACCTATATTCTATACTTCGGGGCACCTATCTAACATGTACTGTGGGGCACCTATCTAATCTATACTGCGGGGCACCTATAATCTATACTGCGGGGCACCTATAATCTATACCACGGGGCACCTATCTAACATGTACTGCGGGGCAACTATAATCTATACTGCGGGGTACCTATAATCTATACTGCAGGGCACCTACCTATCTAATCTATACTGCAGGTACCTACCTATCTAATCTATACTACGGGGGTACCTACCTATCGAATCTATACTGCAGGCGCCTATCTAATCTATACTGCGGGGCACCTACCTATCTAAACTTTACTGCGGGGCACCTACTCGCTGTGACATCATATATTACCTTTTGCGAAGAGTCCTGTATCCCCACAAAAAAGTGCACCAGGTACAATAATGACAAACCCTGGTTTACATCACATCTTAGGAAGCTGCGTCTCGATAAAGAAAAGGCATATCGTACAGACGATAAAGTCCTCTACAAAGCTGCGAAATACAAACTGCAGAGAGCCATTATCGATGCAAAAAAAGATTATTCGCAAAAACTTGAGGAAAAATGTTCTAACGCCGACTCATCCACAATATGGAAATATTGCAAACCATAAAATTGCAAACTACAGCAAGAATAAATCTCCGCCCTCACTACATAACCTGCAGCTTGCAAATGAACTGAATACATTTTATTGCAGGTGTGACACTACCAACAAAAGCCAAACACAATAAGTCAATTTGCATCTCTGCAACAGGCAAACTGAACACTCTTCCTGCCAGCCAACGTCTCCACCCCCTGCAGTGCCTCAGCAACTACACAACACAGCAGACCAGACACAATCTGCTAACCTGTCCCCAGATGTGCATGCTCTAACAATATGCCAATCAGTTGTAAATAGACTCTTTAAAAGACAAAACACCAGGAAAGCAATGGGGCCAGACGCTATATCTGCGAAATGCTTGAATCTCTGTGCCGACCAATTAGCGCCTGTATTTACAGACATATTCAAAGCATCTCTAGAACTCTCAATTGTTCCTGCCTGTTTTAAAAGCTCAACTATTGTACCAATTAAAAAAAAAAAAACCTACATGCTTAAATGATTACAGGCCTGTTGCCCTGACATCACTGGTCATGAAAGCATTTGAAAAACTGATAATGACTTATCTGAAATCCATCACAGATCCCTTGCTGGACTCTTTGCAATTTGCCTACAGGCCTAATAGATCCGCAGACGATGCCGTGAACATGTGTATGCATTATGCACTACAGCATCTAGACACCCCAGGAACCTACACCAGGATTTTATTTATAGATTTCAGCTCTGCATTTAATACCATAATTCCATCACTGCTGCACAGCAAGCTCTCCCAACTACACATACCTGAATCCATCTGCAAATGGATAACCGACTTCTTAACCGACAGAAGACAGCGTGTTAGACTTGGTAAACTCACATCAAGCTCTCTGACAGTCAGTACTGGTGCACCAGACAACGGGTATGAAGGAGGCACTCCACAGGTGAATTAAACTTGCGTTTAATGAAGTAGCTTAACACGACATGTTTCAGGGTTTCCCCTTTCCTCAGGTGTACACCTGAGGAAAGGGGAAACCCTGAAACATGTCGTGTTAAGCTACTTCATTAAACGCAAGTTTAATTCACCTGTGGAGTGCCTCCTTCATACCCGTTGTCTGGAAATCGATTGTGGAAGTGGTGACCCACAGAGGGATTGTGCACCGGTGGACCAGGCTGTTAGACCTGGGAGTGAGGTTGTCTGGGAACTTTTGTTGTTAGTACTGGTGCACCCCAGGGCTGTGTGCTTTCCCCTCTGCTGTACTCACTTTACACCAATGACTGCATCTCCACAGATCCATCTGTTAAAGAGTAACTGTCAGGCTGCAGAAGCTAATTTAAACCTCTATTCTCCTGTGTTAAACAGTTTAGAAGGAAGCCCAAAAGCCATTAGTGAAGATAAAAATCTCAGTTACCTTTGATGTGTGCTTATCAGCAAACTGTTAGACCTAAGCAGGACGCAAGCCGCATACTATACTGCAAAGCATTCTGGGGCCCTCCCCTCGGCTGCTAATGAGACGTTACAGCAGCTTGTGTAATCAGTCCAGCGCGTAGCACTGATAAATCTCGGGCAGAGTACACTGCAGGAGTCAGCTATTGTTCCTAGCCACATGGCTCATTAATATTCACTGCACACTGTGTTATTTAGTACCAGCTTTTCTGTGATCAGGAAGCAGGCAGGACATGACGACACATTTGACAGAAAAACATGGAGCCTGCCATGAGCTGTCAGGAGCATCTATCTCTGCATATACTATATACAAATTCTGTGAAATCCAAACGTGGACAGTGAAATGCATATGTAATGTAAGTACAGCCAATCTTTAGCTACTGATATATGTGTTTATTTTCTCTGAGACCTTATACCTAACAGCTCCTCTTTAAGCTTCTGAAGTTTGCAGACGACACAACAGTTGTTGGTCTCGTACAAAACGGGGATGAGTCTACATACAGGCATGTGGTGGGACAGCTTTCCTCCTGGTGCAGCAGCAACAACTTGGAACTAAATGCTCTCAAAACTATGGAGATGATAATAGACTTTAGGAGATCTCCCCCCCCCCAGCACCTCCCCTTAACCATAAATGGATCCACAATAACCCAAGTAGAGTCATTCAAGTTTCTTGGGTCCACGATCTCAAACGACTTAAAATTGGACAACAACACTGCCACTATTGTCAAGAAAGCACAACAGAGAATGTACCATCTACGGCAGCTGAAAAAGTTTGGCCTACCTCAAAATCTAATGGTGCAGTTCTACACTGCAATCATCGAATCCACCATAACATCATCTATGACTGTATGGTTCGGCTCCTGCTCAGCATTAGAAAAGGGGAGGCTGCAGCGCATCATCCGATCAGCGGAAAGGATAATTGGCTGTAGCTTACCTTCCCTGCAGGATCTTTACGCTAGCAGGTGCAGAAAGAGAGCAACCAAAATTGCCTCTGACCCCTCTCACCCAGCTCACTCCATCTTCCAGCGCATGCCTTCAGGAGTAAGATTCCGGTCAATTGCTACCAAAACCTCTAGACACAAGAACAGCTTTTTTCCTCAAGCAGTAGCCATACTTAATGCTGAACCACGTTAGAGCTGCTAGGACTGAAAGTAATCAGCACAGAACTAAACATGAACAATTCTCACATTGCTTACTGCCACTATACTTATAATGTCCTTAACTTGTAATATTCACACTGCCTGTCCTTGTATTGTTTTTGTTTGTGTTTGTTAAGCAACTGCCAAGACAAATTCCTTGTAGGTGCAAACTTACTTGACGAAAATAAATTGATTCTGATTCTAACCTATACAGAGTGTGTGTTTCCACAGTTTGTGTGTGTATCCACAGCATATGTCTCTATGCCCCCTATATGACACTCGCCCCAGGCCCCGGATACTCTAAGGCCGCCTCTGATCACAGCAATGTCCTCCAACGATCAGCGTTGCCTGATCCATCTTCCTGCTGGCGGGTACACACAACATCACACAATGGCACACAATGGGCACAAACAAGAGTTCAAACGCTGCATGTCGCCAAACGACAATCGTGTAATCGTGCGCCTGTACCCATGTGGCAAAATCACAGAATCAGCAGCTCAAAAAATTGGAGCCATTGGAAAATTGTCCTAAAAATTGTTGTAAAAATCCCCTAGTGGGTACGGTCCGTTAGATTGTGGGGAGGTGTGTAGTCCAGAGGAGTCCCAAGACTTTCTACGGATATAGGAAAAACACAGAAAGAGACCAGGAGCCCCTTATGGTGTAGTACATTAATGTCAAGTTCTGGATAAATACAAAGTGATGAGGTACTCACCAAGGTAGGTTGCAAGACCAGCAACCACAGTATAAAAACCAGTGAGGAAATCCCTTCCCCACTACGATTCTTTGTCTTCAAATGTGTGGGTTGCACTTGAGGAAAAAAGATTTTTTGGTTACACAAAACAAACAATTGACAGCAACCTCTAATAGCTAGGGGGCTGTAAACAATATCACTGGGAGGGAGAAGGCGCCCCAAAAAATAATCATGGATGTAACAAACATAATATGGCTTACCTCTAAGAAGAAGGGGCAACACCAATATAAGGAAGAACATTGATGAACAGAGGCGCCAGCAGTATAAAAACAATAATTAAAAGTTTTAAAATATGCTGGGAGGCAGTGGTGGACTTACCTCCAAAAGCAGACTAGACAACTGTCTGACTTAAATAAATAAATACTTTATTGGTAGCCCAATAGATGCAACGCGTTTCGCAGGACAAGGCGGCTTCATCAGCCAATATGGTAGGGGACAAACTGTGGACAGAGGCACAGAATACATTGCTATAGTGAGCCACATAGTGTAACTTACATCCGAAGTATCGTACAGATAATGAAAATATCAACAAATGTTGGATATTGTGCAAACTGTTACAGGAGTGTTACATAAGTGTTGCATGCAGATATACACCGATTTTCTTTATATGTGTATACATAGAATCAGGGCCGGTTTAAGCAACAATGGGGCCCCAGGGCAAAATAAACCTGCCCCCCCCCCCCCCCCCCCAACAGATACCCCGGAGAAAAAATTGGCATTAAGGGACCTTTTTTGCAGCTGGTATAGTCAGGGTTTGAATCCCCAATCGGTCGGAGCTCCACATTCTGGCTACCCCAGCCTGCATGGGGGACAAGGGGTTAAAAAGTTTCAGGAGGGGGGACCCCACATAATTTTTTTTAAAAAAATTCCCACACTCTAAACATAAAAAAAAATTGGGAAAATAGGAAAAAAATGCCAGGGATCTTCATACAGCCATATTGCGGCTGTATAGCAATCCCTGGCCAAAGTGCTGCGGCTGCGTATGGACCCCCTGGAAACCGTCAGGAAATGTATTGCTCTTTCTTGTAATGCATGTAAAATTACACTACCGTTAGGTTTGCTACTAAAAGTGACATTTACCGCATTTAAAAGTATACTTTTTTCCTTCGAAACTTTAAAATCAATTTTCTCAAAAACTATAAGGTCTTTTTGAAAAATAGTTTTTCCTCTTATTCCCAATGATCTCCTTAACATATCCTGCAAATTTAGGGTTTCTAGAATTTAACGTGGATTTGCTATTAACCATTAAAGTCGGCTAGTTTTTAAATGTGTATTTATATATCTATAAGGTCGATTTGAAATTTTTTTTTTCCTCTTGTAGCCACTGGGGGGCCCTACAAGCTCTGGGGCCCTGGGGCAGCTGCCTCCTTTGCCTTAATGGTAGCACCGGCCCTGCATAGAATTATAGAACTGCCACGGGCGGCCAATCAATGAGCACCTAAATATAGAGGCCAATGTTAAGTGCAACAGAGCCTCAATGCTAACATTAAAAGTGCAGCGTATAATAAGGTGCGAATAAAGTAAAGTGCCATGTATTGTCCAGCAGGTAAAGCACGGAAATGCAATGGCCTGAAAAAACGTTACAGACTGGTATATCGAGTATAATGTGCATAATATTATCCAAGAGACCGGACGCTATCAATAAAAGGTTGTGTACAAAGCATAAAAAGTATATAAATAAATAGTTTAAAACACCAAGGGACATAGCGTACCAATGCCATGAAATAATGTTTAAAAATAAGCTGAAAAATCAATCAAAGGAAGTAAGTGTCTGTGAAAGTCAATAATTTAAATAAATAAAATAGGTCTTACCAGTAGCTCTATCAAAGCACGATTAGCACCTCTGTACCGAGGTAAGG
Organism: Hyperolius riggenbachi; assembly: GCF_040937935.1. NCBI lineage: Eukaryota > Metazoa > Chordata > Amphibia > Anura > Hyperoliidae > Hyperolius > Hyperolius riggenbachi. The sequence continues at coordinate 209,345,853 of NC_090652.1, forward strand.
ACGCTACGTGCCTTAAATGTAGTGGCCAGTGGGAATCCCCCAATCCGGGGAAGCCACGGGAGTAAAGTGGGAGGGGCTGGTCGACGTGGAGGTAAAGAACAGCAGCCAATAAATCAAATAAAGCAGTGTTTGGGTAGCCAAAGTGCAGAGCTTGGAGCACCTAAAAGATCTTTAGATCTTTAAAGGGCCTTTAGATTGCTTCCTTTCACAATTTTGAAGAAATCTACAGCCTCCTGAGAAAATTTGCAAATGTGTAAAACGATGCGTGAGTACCTCACTCGGCGGCGAGTTATAAAGCTGCAGTATTTAAAATGTAAGCCTGTTATTTGTACATATGCAAAGCAAATGAGGAACTTGTGCAACTGCAGCAAGTTTCTGTTTATTTATTACCAAGTAAGCAAATGATCTTGCTTGGCTAAGCTGTAGCCTATGTCTCCTGTAGGGTTGATAGTCACACTTTTCTGGTTCTGAGCTGTATATGCCAAATTAAAGAGGAACTTCAGCCTAAACAAACATACTGTCATTAAGTTACATTCGTTATGTTAATTAAAATAGATAGGTAATATAATCTCTTACCCACCGTTTTAAAAGAACAGGCAAATGTTTGTGATTTCATGGGGGCAGCCATCTTTTTGGTTGAAAGGTGGTAACAGGGAGCATGAGACACAGTTCCAACTGTCCTGTGTCCTGATCACCCCTCCCAGCTGCACACACTAGGCTTCAAATCTCAAATTCAAAATTTAAAAAAACAAAGAGAACGAGAACAACAACATCAGAAATCCCATCATGCTTTGGAAAGCAACAGAGGAAAAACGACTGGGCAGATTTCTTTGATGGGGTGGAGCTTAGCTTCTGTGTAGCTAAAAATGAAGCTTGGGTAAGAAAAACAAAGTTCTGATGTTGTGAAACTGTTAAAGAAATACCAAGCCTTTTCAGTGCTGCTGAGTAGATTTTTACTCTGGAGGTTCACTTTAACTAAGCCGTTTATAGTCCAAGGAGAGATTGTACATTTCCTTTAAGATCCAGATATAACGTGTGAAATAATATTAAACAGAAAACCCATAAGTGCATATACATGGGTTAATATAGCTCAAATACCCTCCCATTTCCTTCCATGTAAAGGACTCAATCAGTTTGTTTGTGTTACATGTAAATACAATTTTGCAGCAAATGATTGGGACCCCAGATGTGAGTGATTTCCACTTACGTTCCTGTAGGTGACTTTGACAGTCCTCATGAAAGAATAATGTATTTTTATAGATTGATTTTGACCTCCTGTGTGGTTAGGTTGATTATGTCCAGATAAGAAAGTCTTGCAGGAGTGGCTGTATTTGGGACTTCTTGTTTATAGTTGTTTGAATTAAGCCATTTATTTGCAAAGAACTCTCAGGCCCTAATCAATGGACCTTGCTTTACAAAGTCAAACAGAATCAGTCCTCGCATGATTTTTTATTACAATCCCACACAGTCACTTAAATACCTAACAAATGTAACAAGACCTGAAATAGTTGCCTTTAAACCTTGACAACTGAGTCATTATGTAGGTATGGGTAATTATTATCCCTGTCTAGTAGATGAACTTTGCTTTACAGTTACTTACAGACAGATATTGCCAAGTCAAATTGAGATTTTAGCTGAGTGAGGATGATTTTAAAAGCGTGCCATAAAAGTCAGTTATGTTGCTGATCATGAGTGCACCAATTTATATGCATATGCAATTATATGCATATCATATAGCAAAATATTTTTCCTTTTTAGCTACTGGTTTGTATTGGCAGATTTGTGCATATGTTTATTTATTTTAGAATTCCGTTTTTATGATCATTTTTAATATGCTGAAGGTTATTCAACTGCTCACAGATCTCATCTCTATCACAGTGCTGTTGACTGTTTGGCAAATGTGTCATATTTTTGTTTCTTAATTTACACTTATTAATTTTCTTACTGCATATGTGGCAGTTGGATCAGCCATTGATCTTCTGGGGAACAAACGCCATCCAGTGGCTGTGTAATGCAACCAAATGGCAGCATTTATGAGCACACATGTGCTACAGCAGTCAGGGGTGTAACAATAGACCCTGCAAGGGATGCAGCCACAGGGGGGCCCAGAAGCTGCAGGGGGGAGAGACTGACAACTAAGGACACAGAGTGTTAAAAAAAATTTCTGCTCTCAGCACAATTGTTTTAATGACTGCATCTGCTCAGCCACTGAGGACGAATCACACAAAGCTTTGTAGACAGAGATTTGTAGACAGTCCCTATTCAGTGTGAGCAAGGCTTTTGTGTACAATGCCTTGTCCCCAACCTTCCCCCCTCCCAAGTGCTCTGTACTGTAGTGATGCTGAAGGAGTCTGCGGAGCCAGTTCTGCTCCATCAGAGATGCACAGAGTGAGTGTGATATCAAGCCGAGGCTGAGAGCACACTCATCTGTTGGTTTTCTGTATGCATTTTCTGCACACCAAGGCCCATATGCAATTCACTTTTTCTCCTGAGTTTTCCCTAGGTGATATTTTCAAATGTGTCTATAAAATGTAATTGAAACCACCAGCAAGCAAGATGATTGCAGTCATGTAATTGACCTGTCACCAATCACCAATTTCTGTAAACAGAATGTAAGCAGTCAAGGGAGGACCAGTGGTGAAGGGGAGAGATTTCCCCCCAGGCTGCCTCTCATTTAATGATTTAGGGCTGGTACAATGCCTGGTGGTTCATGTTTTTGTATAAGGCAATGTGAACCACTAGGTTGGCTGAGGGAAATTAACTGCCCAATTACAGAGCAATTAGAGGGTGGGCAAGCTGGTAAATATACACAGCATGGTGCAGAGCAGAGGCTTGCCTGCAGGGTCCATGGGAAAGTATCTGTTTGATTCTGGGTGGAAATTGGTTGAATGTATCAATCTGAGATGCAGGGAAATCACAGGCTGATGTGGTCGATCAAGTGCAATAATCACAAACGATGAACGTGACGGAAACCCCAGCCATTGTAACTCAAAGTTTTTATGTGCCCCCCGATGCCAGTGCATTTATACTTTACCTGTCATGTTGTCCCTCAAGTGTCCTTGCTGTATTTCCCATGTGACTACTGGCATATAGCACGTGGGGCACATGTGTGATGTCATTTGGGCTGGGGCTGCCATGAAAACGGGCCCTCCAGGCCAAAAGGTCCCAGTCCTCCCCTGTAAGCAGTAGAATGGATCCAAACTCCACCCCACTGGTTTAGAAGTATGACCACTCCTTGAACAGGAATAGGTGTGTAGGGTGATGAAAAACACCCTGAGATGAAAAAACACAGAGACAACGGGAGCCCCAATGGTGCAGTAAGTACAGTGTTGAGTAAAATATATAGTGGTGAATGTATTCATAGCCGAGAAATGTGATAGGGCTCTGGATCTAGCTGAAAAAAGCAATTTCTGTTATAAAAGGGTTCCGGATATAGTCAACAAAAGCGATTTCTGTTATTAAAGGGCACCAGAAATAGCCACTATTAGAATATTGGTAAAATTACCAATATTCTAGGAGTTATAGCTGCCATTAGAATATCAGTCAAACTTCCGATATTCTAATAGTTATAGCCACTATTAGAATATTGGTAAACTTATCAATACTCTACAAGTTAACCTCTTGCCGACCGTCTAACGCAGATTGGCGGCGGCAGAGAGTCTCTGTTGTTCCCCCACGCTGCCATATGGCGTTATCTCGTGAGGAGCGTGATTTGATGGTGATTTGAGCTCCCATCGCTGTAAACAGAGCAGAACAGAACAGACCCCAGCAATCAGCCTGCCAGCGGCTGATTTGCGCTGACAGGCTGTTTTTTTCTGCAAATTGAATTCAAATGTTTATATAGTGTTGCCATCTTATGCAGTGCTGTATAGCGTCTAATCCCTACCATAGGCATATGTCTATGTATGTATCGTGTAGTGTATGTATCGTAGTGTAGGGCCATTTTTGGGGAAGAGATGAAAAACATTTTTTTCAAAAATTTAATATTTTTTTTATTAATTAAAAAAAAAAATTAAATATCACAGCAGTATTTAATACCACCAAATGAAAGCTATATTTGTGAGAAGAAAAGGAGGTAAAATTAATTTGGATGCTAAGCTGTAAGACCGAGCAATAAACCTTAACCCTATGTATTCAGTGAGATTGTTGTAGCCACAATTTTTGAAGTATATGACAGACCGGTATTAGACGTCATCATTGTAGCAGCATTTTATATCAAACTATATCAAACTAATAGACCCAAGCATGTTTAAAAACGGGCTCTAGGTCTTCCCGCCGCCGCCAGTCACTGCGCATGTGTGCGAACGCATCCGCCGCACGAGCCCGCCGTGCGCACACAACAGCCTGACCACACACCTTGCTCCCTAGTCCCGTCCAGCTGTTTGTTACTGCGCACATGCGCAGTAACAAAATAACAGGGACACAGGGACAACTGATGGACGCAGCGACAGTAGGGGATTATTATAGAGGATATATATGTATTTAGTATTATTGTTGTAGTGTCATTTTCATATGAACAGCATTCAGCGAGATCGATGTAGGCGTTTTTTAAAAAGGATATAACCATTTTCCTTTGATCGTTGTAGCGGCATCATTGTTGTAGCTGCATATAATAGGTACGGTATTCAGAGAGATTGTTTTAGCTGTTATTTTGAAAGGATATAACCAATTTTTCATGATCATTGTAGCCTCATTTTATTATTATTATTATCATTATTATTGATTTATAAAGCGCCAACATATTCCGTGGCGCTGTACAAAGTAAGAAACGAACATGGGGTACATAATAATACAGACAACAGTGTACACCAATACACAAGATACATAATTAGTGTCAAAATACAAAAATGATACAAAATACAGAATACAAAATACAGAATTGGTAGTGACAGTGATAAAAGTAACATGATAAATAAAATTTATAATAATGTTCAAGACACAAAAGGGGGAGAGAGCCCTGCCCTTGTGAGCTTACAATCTAAAGTCAATCTTATGTAAAAGATATGAGCAGTATTTGGCGTCATAGCCGCATTTTAATAATATTTATAGTGTGAAAATGAGTTCCCACTATTATAACTACACACATTTCCAGGATATAGCTATGATAAAATAACCACCGCCCTTATATAGCCATAATAAAATTATGGGTGCTCTTTTCACTGCTTTATAACCGCAAATGGTGGCAAATAACATTGAAGTCAATGGCAACGCCCTTTTTACACTTACAAACAACAATTAACTTTCTGCACTCACTCACATCAAGCAGGAACCTCTATGTAATGATCTGCTCAGCTGCCTGTGCAGGCAGGCAGCTTTTTGACCATTGTTTAGGTTTGCATGCTGCAGGACTCTGGAAAGAAGAGCTTCTGTCAGTTTCGCAGCTTGCGCTTGCTGAGGAATTTGCATACGTTGTCATGCAAATTGCCTGGCCACATTCATTGGAGGCGTGTACTATAAGTACTATGTGTTTCCCACAATGCTTGGCTGGTCATAAGGATTCCTTCCTGTGAAACACTCCTGGAGGAGTGTCAGCCTTACTCTTTGTTTGAAGATCAGCTTAGAGTAATTCCTGAAACTGCGCTAGGCAGGTTTCTCTAGTGCAGTTAGGATTGCTTATCTGTTTTGTTTGTTCTGTTGCGATTGTCCTGTCCCAGCGGTGGTCGACAGGAAATCGTTCTGATCTCTGTTCTTGGAGTATAGCTGGTGCAGCGGTTGCTACCAGTTATCTCTTCTGTTCTGTCTCCTTGGATCGCGCTAGCCACTTTTCGCTAGTGCTGTGGATCCTTCTGTTCTGTCTCCTTGGATCGCGCTAGCATCTTGCGCTAGTGCTGTGGATCCTTCTGTTCTGTCTTCCTGGATCGCGCTAGCCACTTTCGCTAGTGCTGTGGATCCTATCTCTCGCTTGTCCCTGTTTTCGTGTGTCTGTCTTGTCTGCTACGAACGCTTGCTGGAGGCTCGGTGAGGTAACCTTTAAGCAAGCGTTCGCGTCCTCTGTTTCATGTTTGTCTGTCGATGGTTAGTTAGGCGTGCTTGTCTCTATTGTGCTTATCACGTGGAGACTGCGCATAAACGCGTGCACTGTTGCGAATGAGTTGCGGTGTTCGCGTTTAGCTAGCGTTTGTTATTTTCCGTATCTCCTCATTGTATGATTTGCTGTGCCTTTGCTACTCTCGTGCTCTGCCTTGCTATAACCTTGTGTCACGTCTGGCGATCGCACCTCTCGCGATCGCGTTCCTACTTCTTATCTGCTGTGGTGTGTGCACCGTCGCGGGTTGACGACTAGTTTGGTGCACACACATACAACCTGTCCCTTTGCTCGTTCTCATTCGCAATCGCTTCTCTTGCGATTGCGTTCTGCGCTTCGAACAATTCCTGTCTGGCATTTGTGGAGGTACAGAGGATTGGTTCCTCTGCACTCCACAACGCCATCTGCCGACAGGAATTTCCCTCTACGGGTGCGTAGCACCTTTTGCTGGGTTCCTGCAATTATACGCTTGTGGAGGATTTCCGCCGTATCAGCGCACGCGTTGTGCACTGATCACGGAGGAAGTTCCACAATCGTTACAGTATGACCAGCCCAACCCAAAACCCCAGTGTAGACGGAATTTCCGATTTGTACGATTTTGTCGAATATGGCTCTTGTACCTTTAAGAGATTTAAAAATCTTGAACCTGAATCAGCAGACGAGTTTTTGTCTGAGTGCACAAAACTGTTAGCGAACCCTGAATTCCAATGCACCCCAGTGTCTACCTGGGCCCCCCAAATGGTCTACATTCTGTTGGGGGGCGAAATGTCAATGTGGGCTTATGATGTGTTAGATCATACCACCCTGAGTCAAAGACCCCTGGAATTCTTGGCCTTTTTAATTCACAATTGGCTGAGATTACCTCAATTACCATACCCCCTTAATGAGTTGTTGTCAGCAGCTCAATCAGCTGTTCCATCTACTCTTTCATCCAAAAAGCAGCCATCCAGAGCTGCTAAGTCTAAACGTAAAAGATCTAGGAAGACTTCCCAGCGGAAAAATCCATTGCCCATAGCAACTACAAATAAAGAAATTAGTTCTGTAAACTCTGAAGTAGGGAAAGCACTTGAATGTGATGATTTCAGAGAGACTTCTCAGTCTCAGGTTTCGTTGCCCCAATCCAAAGCTTATGTGGATCCTATTATAGGTAGGATCGCACACTATATTACAGCAGTTAAAAAATCTGTTCTTGCTCCTGATCTCCACCCATACGGAGATTATCTAGATACTGGCTTGTTTGAACCTCCATTTGCCTCATGGGATATCGGGGCCTTATTAGAGGAATTTGATTTTGATTGGAAAGCCTTGTGCGATTTTTACATCGCAAAAAGCGAAGATGTCTTGAATGCTTGTCTCGATTCTATGTACCTTCTGATTGATTCCGATGAATGTGACAAGGATGATGTGGATCTGGTGATCTATGTATGGCAAACGATTTTGGGTGAGTTGCACACACACCAACCAATTGATTCCAATAAAGAGACATCGTTGTCGGATGATTGTTCCTGCCTTTCTGGGGTAAAGCATGAGAGTCTTGACTTTGTGCAATCTGAAATGAATGAGTGTGCCGCTGTGGTTGATTCCTGTGCGAATCCTGAAGGATTCTCTCCTGACAGTGTGCAGTTTGAATCTGTGCGATCTGATGCCTGTTTCTTGGATGTTCCTGCAGATTGTGATCGGCATGAGTCTGCCGGTTTCCTCAAGGATGTGTGGGATCCTTTTTCATTTAGAAACAGATCTTTGAGATCTTCCGTCTGTGACCCTGCTATGGGAAAATTTCTCGACTATGCAGCGACAAAAGTAAAATTAATATGCCTAATAAAGTTTATCCTGTTGATGTCGCTATTTCTTCTGCAAATGAGTCTCTGTCTCACCCTGTTCACAGTCACACCTGTAGGGGCCCGTTGCCTGATGACAGTTGCTCCAGTGTTTCGGTCCTAGATGCCTTGCAGTCTGCTCCGCAGATCGTGGAGGTTTGCGCTATGGAAGCATCAGTTTCACAACCTAAAGTGAATTTTGATTCGCAGGTTTTGCGTTCTGATTCCTCGGATTCGACATTGTTAGCCGAATCTAAGAGTGAGACAGCGCTTCGGTTTTGCGAATCTGATGCTGAACCTTCTTTGCCTTATTCAGAGACGCTTTCTCTGAACCTGCCCTGTACCATGAAAGAAAACATGTTTTCCTTTCACACTGACGTTTGTGAGCCCCTTTCTTGCTCTGAGGGAAGTGCTGATTCGGCACCCTGTACTCTGGATGAGTCAATGTGGCCTTGCTTAGAATCCCCTGCAGTGTCCCTAGAGGCTCGTCTAGGTATTGCCACTATACTCACCTGTTTTTCTGCAGTTTTGGAGTTACAAGCTAGTTTGACTGCCACACAGAATTCTGGGTACAGTGAGAATGAAGTTAGGGAGTCAGTGTGTGTTCCAGTAAATATTCCTGTACATCCCGCTAATTATGATGAAGTTCAGTCTCAGGTTATGGTGGAACCATTCCTGGGACATCTGCCCTGCCTGCAGAAGGTACTTAATGTTCAGCCCTGTAACATGGCTACTTCAGAATCCTGCTTAGAAAACCTGGAAATGATGTTCCTGAGGTCTTGTTTGATGTTCTGGAGGTCTCCGAGTTCCTCCCAAAGGGTGCAGAACTTGTGGGAGATGTCTCCTGCCCCCCAAGTCCTTCTGAGGTGTTACCCTCTTCCGTGGGCATTGCTGCCTTGCTGGCTACCTTTTCAGCTCTGGTGGAGCTTCAGTCATGGGTAGTCAATGATGAATTTCTGTCAGATACTATTACAGTCATTGAGATCTCTAAGCCTGAGACCGAGTTTTCTTTTGAAATACCAGTACCTGTGACCTCTACTCGTGATGATTTTCTGCCCGGTCCTGGTTTTGGTCTGGTCGTGCCGGACTCTGAGGTTGGCAGTTCCCCGACATGTTCTGAGGTTTCTCCTGTGCTGGTGTACCCCAGTGTGCTCTGTGACCCAGAAATCCCAGGTGTGCCTCGGTTACCAGCGTACTCAGATACTTCCTCGGTGGAGACATGTTCTAATTTAGCCTGCCTGCTTGCATGCCCAGAAGTGGTCCCTGAAAGTCCTGATCTTGATGGGTGTCCTGCTAATTCTGAATCTGGAACTGTCATAGGTTCCATGGGGGTGCTTGGTAGCTCTCCATGTGAGCCTGGTGAGCGTTCTGGCTTCTTGGAATCTCTGCGGAGCTTCAAGGCGCTCTGGGAGATTCTGAGTGAAGTTTTGCTTGGTACCCTGAATACGATCAACAGCGGCTTTTGTTTTGAAAGAGACACTTCGAACAGATTTTGTGGCAGATTTGGTATTTTCGGACGCTCCTTGGAAGGTGGTGGGTATTGTCTGGAGGGTGTCGATGGCTTCTTCTCTGGTATCCACAGTCCTGATGGGTGTTACGCTGAGACTTGTAGTGCTGATAGGCATGTTTTGGTGGCTTCAGTTTCCGATGAGGTCGGTTTCAGGTGAACTGACTCTGGAATTGGACCTTGTCGGGCTGTCCCAACCTTCATGAATCTTCGGTTGGAGTCTTTTGATAATAGCAGTTTTGAGGGTCATCTGGAATTCGACCCTGGAGGGGGGGGGGGGGTACTGTAATGATCTGCTCAGCTGCCTGTGCAGGCAGGCAGCTTTTTGACCATTGTTTAGGTTTGCATGCTGCAGGACTCTGGAAAGAAGAGCTTCTGTCAGTTTTGCAGCTTGTGCTTGCTGAGGAATTTGCATACGTTGTCATGCAAATTGCCTGGCCACATTCATTGGAGGCGTGTACTATAAGTACTATGTGTTTCCCACAATGCTTGGCTGGTCATAAGGATTCCTTCCTGTGAAACACTCCTGGAGGAGTGTCAGCCTTACTCTTTGTTTGAAGATCAGCTTAGAGTAATTCCTGAAACTGCGCTAGGCAGGTTTCTCTAGTGCAGTTAGGATTGCTTATCTGTTTTGTTTGTTCTGTTGCGATTGTCCTGTCCCAGCGGTGGTCGACAGGAAATCGTTCTGATCTCTGTTCTTGGAGTATAGCTGGTGCAGTGGTTGCTACCAGCTATCTCTTCTGTTCTGTCTCCTTGGATCGCGCTAGCCCCTTTTCGCTAGTGCTGTGGATCCTTCCGTTATGTCTCCTTGGATCGCGCTAGCATCTTGCGCTAGTGCTGTGGATCCTTCTGTTCTCCTACTCTGTACCTGGATCGCACTGGCATCCTGCGCTAGTGCTGTGGATCCTTCTGTTCTGTCTTCCTGGATCGTGCTAGCCACTTTCGCTAGTGCTGTGGATCCTATCTCTCGCTTGTCCCTGTTTTCGTGTGTCTGTCTTGTCTGCTACGAACGCTTGCTGGAGGCTCGGTGAGGTAACCTTTAAGCAAACATTCGCGTCCTCTGTTTCATGTTTGTCTCTCAATGGTTAGTTAGGCGTGCTTGTCTCTATTGTGCTTATCACGTGGAGACCGCGCATAAACGCGTGCACTGTTGCGAATGAGTGCGGTGTTCGCGTTTAGCTAGCATTTGTTATTTTCCGTATCTCCTCATTGTATGATTTGCTGTGCCTTTGCTACTCTCGTGCTCTGCCTTGCTATAACCTTGTGTCACGTCTGGCGATCGCACCTCTCGCGATCGCGTTCCTACTTCTTATCTGCTGTGGTGTGTGCACCGTCGCGGGTTGACGACTAGTTTGGTGCACACACATACAACCTGTCCCTTTGCTCGTTCTCATTCGCAATCGCTTCTCTTGCGATTGCATTCTGCGCTTCGTACAATTCCTCTCTGGCATTTGTGGAGGTACAGAGGATTGGTTCCTCTGCACTCCACAACGCCATCTGCCGACAGGAATTTCCCTCTACGGGTGCGTAGCACCTTTTGCTGGGTTCCTGCAATTATACGCTTGTGGAGGATTTCCGCCGTATCAGCGCACGCGTTGTGCGCTGACCACGGAGGAAGTTCCACAATCGTTACACTCTAGTAATAAAAAAAACCTAGAGTAGGGTTCCTTTCAATAGGGTGACCTCATCGCGGTGAAAGGGTCTAATATGAAATCCTTTGCATGGAAAACATTTTTGATGTTAACATCCTCTATTAAAGCAACTGAATGCAAATTTCATGCAAAGTAAAGCAACTGAGTGTGAATTTTGTGCAAGTTGTTATTATTATTATTATTACTATAGGTTCCTGCTTGATGTGAGTGAGTGAGTGCAGAGGGTTAATTGTTGTTTGTATGTGAATTGGCCACTCTCCTCAGCACCTTATTTCCCATTTATTAAAATTAAAAACACAGTGCACTGGGGAAACAATTATCAATCATAATAAGACTTAATTTCACTTCTCAAATATCACTGTGTGTGTCTCCCATATGATATATTTAACTGACATTTTTTATCGTAACAACCAACAATTTATACAGGAAAATCATGACGATTAACAAGGTTGCCCAAACGTTCGCATCCCACTGTATACATAATTAATAGTATACACTTCAAACAATGTGCAATCAATACAAATGAATATTTTTGAAGTGACAGTGGCCCACGGGAACATGGCTGCATAACAACATCCCCGAAAGTGCCCTTCATCTTCCAGGCTCCAGTTTCATGCGTGCAGATTGCGACATCAACCTCTCAGGGAAAAAGAAAGGAGGTGGCATCTATTTCTACATCAGCTCCGCCTGGTACTTCAACACCTGAGTACTTGTCAAGAAATGCTCACTGGAACTTAAACTCCTTGTAAACTGCAGGCCGACATACTCGACCAGGGAGTTCTGCTCCTACATCCTCGTTGGTGTGTACATTCCACCTGATGCTGAGACAAAGTCTGCCCTGCGGCATATGAGCGATATTGTCATGCAGTGGGAGCCATCCCTCCCGGACTCGCTGTTCATTATTATGGGGGACTTAAATAGGGCCAACCTCCGCCATGAGATGCCTTGCTTCCATTAGCACGTCACCTGCCCCACCAGGAATGCTAACACCCTCGACAACTGCTACACAGTCCTGAAGAATGCATACAAGGCCATCCCGTGGGCAGCATTAGGTTCATCTGATCAATAACTGCCTCATCCACTTTTACAGTAGGCACCTGGAAACTTCAAAACCAGTCCTTAAATCCTCCAAAGTGTGATCAAGTGAGGCTAAGTTACAACTTCATGCTTGCTTTGACTGCACAGATTGGAAGACTCTGGAAACTTCAAACTTAGATGAGTGGGTGGAAAATGTAACCTCATACATTAGCTTCTGCAAGGACTACTGTTTACCATAGAAAAGCTTCAAACTCTACCCGAATGACAAACCGTGGTTCTCTAAAAAACGACGGCAATTGCGTAGAGTCAAAGAAGCCATGCAGAAGTCTGGCAACAGAGAGGAATACAGGGAGGAAATGAAAAACCTGAACAGAGAACTGAAGGCCACCAAGTTTAAGTCTACTACTTAAGTCAGGTGGTGACTGAAAGACAGCCACAGCCACCTGCCCCCTCCTCTGCCTTAGATGCCCTGAGGACAATGTTCTGCACCACCTGTTAAGGCTAAATGCTAAGAAAGCCTTAGGCCCCGATGGGGTGTCACCAGCCTGCCTGAAAACCTGCACTCGGCAGCTTGCTCCCATTCTCCACAAGTCCCTTCAGGCATGCAAGCTCCAGACTTGCTTCAAGAGGTCCAACATCATCCCTGTCCCTAAAAAGTAGGGGGTCTCCAGCCTCAAAAACTTCAGGCCTGTAGCGCTTATGCACGTCATCATGAAAGTTTTTGAAAGCATGGTGCTTCCCCTCCTCAAGCATTCCACAGAATCCCTGCTGTACCCACACCAGTTTGCGTTGAGTGAACAGGTCCACCAATGATGCCATCAACATCTGCTTGGAGTTTGTCAAGGATCACCTGTACAGACCAGACTCATACTCCAGGATCCCCCTGTTGGACTCCAGCTCAGCTTTTAATACCATCAGCCCCAAAATACTCCAGGAGAACCTTGTCACGCTTGGTGTCCGCCCTACCCTATGCCCGTGGATCACCAACGTCCTCACAAATTCCAGGTTGTCAAGCTGGGCGCTATATGCTCACAACCCAGGATCACCAACATGGGGGCCTCACAGGGATGCGTCCTGTTGTCGTTTTTGTTCTCCCTTTACATGAACAACTGGAGATCAACGGCAGACTCTGTGAAAATAATAAAATCTGCTGACGATACCACCATAGTCGGCCTCATCACCAAAAATGATGAGAAAGCGTACTGCCACTAGGTTGAGAGAATCTGCCACTGGTTTAGGGAGAACGGGCTGGTCCTAAACACCACAAAAAACTGTTGAGATGATTGTTGATTTTAGGAAGCGTGCCTCCACCCCACCTCCAATCCGTATTGATGGCATGGAAGTGGAGAGAGTCCCCTGTGTCCGCCTTCTGGAAACAACCATCTCCAACGACCTGAGATGGAAGGCCTCCACACATAGAAAAGCCCAGCAGAGGCTTTTCTTCCTCCGCCAACTGAAGAAGTTTGGTATGGCCCAAAAACTTGTGACGAGCTTCTACTCCACCACAATTGAACCTGTCCTCTGCTCTTCCATCCTGGTCTGGATTGCCGGCTCCTCTGCTAGCAACAGACACAAACTGCAGAGGGTCATCAGATCATTAGGGAGAATCATCGGGAAACCACTTATCACTCTGGACCACCGCTACTTCTCCAGGCTGCACTCCAGAGCATCGAGGATCACCAATAATCCCTCACACCCAGGCCCAGCCCTGTTTCTATGGGCGTGCGGTGCGTGCAATCGCCCGGGGCACTGGATTGTTGCGGCAGGAGGGGGCGCAGCGGTGGTGGGAGTGGCCATAATAGTAATAATTCACCTTCCTTCAGCCGAATAGCCGATCTCCCGCAGCTTCAATGTACTTCCTTTCCTTGCATCTGTCTTAGTAACCGCGCTCCCTGTGATGACGTACCGCATGTCATCACAGAGGGTGCTGTTACTAAGACAGATGCCGGGAAAGGAAGGACTTTGAAGCTGCGTGGGATTGGCTATTTTGCTGAAGGAAGGTGAGTTATTACTATTATGCCTGCTCCCACCACCGCTGCAGTCAATTACCTACCTAACCTGTATGGCACCTACCTATCTAACCTATACAGCAATCACGTACCTACCTAACCTATACTGCAATCACTTACCTACCTAAACTATACTGCAGTCAATTACCTACCTAACCTATACTGCAGTGACCTACCTATCTAAGCTATACTGCAATTACTTACCTACCTAACCTATACTGCAGTCACTTACCTACCTAACCTATACTGCAGTCACTTACCTACCTAACCTATAGAGCAGACACCTACCTATCTAAGCTATACTGGCACCTACCTATCTAAGCTACACTGCTGGAACCCACCTATCTAAGCTATACTGCAGTCACCTTCCTATCTAAGCTATACTGCAATCACTTACCTACTTAACCTATACTGCAGTCTCTTACCTACCTAATCTATACTGCAGTCACCTACCTATCTAAGCTATACTGTAATCACTTACCTACCTAACCTATACTGCACTCACTTACCTACGTAACCTATACTGCAGTCATCTACCTATCTAAGCTATACTGTAATCACTTACCTACCTAACCTATACTGCACTCACTTACCTACCTAACCTATACTGCAGTCACCTTCCTATCTAACGTATACTGGCACCAGCCTATCTAAGCTGTACTGAAGTCACCTACCTATCTAACCAGGGGCGTAACTAGACATCACTGGGCCCCCCCTGCAAAACTTTGGATGGGGCCCCCCTGCGAAACGTTGGATCGGGCCCCCCCACCAGCCTTGCTTTCTGCACAGGAAAACTGAGGACCAATGTGTTTTCTCCATGCAGATAAAGACACTTAGACTTAAAGGAAATGTCAGGCAATCTATGTTACCCACAGATCTACTTACCCGGGACTTCCTCCAGCCCCTTGCAGCCGACAAAGACTAGTCGCAGCTCTGCTCCCAGTACATACACACACACACAGCTATATTATTTTACTACATGAGAGCACATGCTATATGGAAGAACAACAATGACATGCTGAACTAAGATATAGTATCAATGTAACTTTGGCAAAGCATTCAGAATGTCACTGATTGATACTGTTATTACAACAGAACTTGGACTCCAAGTGAGACAATAAGCTCTCAATGAAGCAGCAGCAGTAAGACATCAATCTCCACACTGAGTTGTAAAAGTATTCAGAGGCCATAAAGTCATTAGACCCTGTGATAAGAATCTAGGATCCCTTCTGCTGAAAAGGGAACGTTTAGAACTTTTTTTCAAAATGTGATGTTTTTGTTTTAGGGTTGTACATCAAGTCTTTAGAACTTTGCTGCAGTGTGAGACAGATGTTTTTTATGAACCCTAGGGAGCAGGGACAGTGTACAAATTTCAAAGTGTGTGTGATTCCTTATCTGTGTGGTGGACACATGCAGTCAATATATCAATGGTGTGAGAGCAGAATACGCTTTTTTTCCTCCATGCTATAAGCTGTCAGTCTGTCAAACTTTTCCCCCCACGGGCCCCCTGTGGCATCTGGGCCCCCCCGCAGAGGCATCCCTTGCAGGGTCTATTGTTACGCCCCTGTATCTAACCTATACTGCAGTCACTTACCTACCTAACCTATACTGCAGTTACCTACCTATCTAACCTATGCAGCAGACACCTACCTATCTAACCTATACTGCGGGCACCTACCTATCTTAATTATACCACGGGCACCTAGCTAATTAACACCTACTGGTGGCACCTACGTAGCTAACCTATACTGTGGGCACCTATACCTGGCTCCACGGTGGGGGGGGGGGGCGAGGCAATTTGTACACCCCCGCCTTGGGTGAAATTTAGCCTAAAAACTGCCCTGCCCAGGCCATTGTTTCTTCAGTTGGCTCACTTTTGGCCCGAGGTATCGGTCCATCTCCACCAAGACCTCAAGGCAGTGAAGGCACAGGAACAGCTTCTTCCTCTCAGCTGTCAACCTTCTGAACTCTCTCCATGCATTCCCCCCCTTAGGTCAAACAATATCATGCTTGCACTAATGCACCTTGTACATTGCAAATAGTGGCGCTCAAGTTCGTGTATTTAAATTCACATGTTTTGATAAACTATGCCAATTGATGTGTTTTATGAGCTGATGAGTTTTTTGTGAATTATGCTTTTTTGTAAACATGTGAAATGGTGTTTCTGCTCCTTTGTTGTATTTTGTGTGTCCTATCCTGTTCTTGAGTCCTGTATAGTGTTGGGCGAACAGTGTTCGCCACTGTTCGGGTTCTGCAGAACATCACCCTGTTCGGGTGATGTTCGAGTTCGGCCGAACACCTGACGGTGCTCGGCCAAACCGTTCGGCCATATGGCCGAACTAAGAGCGCATGGCCGAACGTTCCCCGAACGTTCGGCTAGCGCTGTGATTGGCCGAACGGGTCACGTGGTTCGGACCCGAACGCGCTCTGATTGGCCGAACTGTCACGTGGTTCGGGTAAATAAATACCCGAACCACGTCATATCTCCGCCATTTGTCTGTGGGTTTAGCTTTGGGTAGGCAGGCAGGGTAGTTCGCGCTCCAGCCACGCTAGCCAGGGTCCCCCCCAGTCATTGTGTGTCGCTGCTGGGAATAGTAGTACACCGCTCGCTCAGCATTCTGTTTACTGCCACTCTGTGTACCTCGCTCAGCCACACTATATAGCATTCTGTTTACTGCCACTCTGTGTCTGCTGGGAATAGTAGTACACCGCTTGCACAGCCACACTATATAGCATTCTGTTTACTGCCACTCTGTGTACCTCGCTCAGCCACACTATATAGCATTCTGTTTACTGCCACTCTGTGTCTGCTGGGAATAGTGGTACACCGCTCGCTCAGCCACACTATATAGCATTCTGTTCACTGTTCTGTGTCTGCTTGGAATAGTGGTACACCGCTCGTTCAGCCACACTATATAGCATTCTGTGTACTGTTCTGTGTCTGCTGGGAACAGTAGTACACCGCTCGTTCAGCCACACTATATAGCATTCTGTGTACTGTTCTGTGTCTGCTGGGAACAGTAGTACACCGCTCGCTCAGCCACACTATATAGCATTCTGTTCACTGTTCTGTGTCTGCTGGGAATAGTGGTACACCGCTCGCTCAGCCACACTATATAGCATTCTGTTCACTGTTCTGTGTCTGCTGGGAATAGTGGTACACCGCTCGCTCAGCCACACTATATAGCATTCTGTTTACTGTTCTGTGTCTGCTGGGAATAGTGGTACACCGCTCGCTCATCCACACTATATAGCATTCTGTTCACTGTTCTGTGTCTGCTGGGAATAGTGGTACACCGCTCGCTCAGCCACACTATATAGCATTCTGTTCACTGTTCTGTGTCTGCTGGGAATAGTGGTACACCGCTCGCTCAGCCACACTATATAGCATTCTGTTTACTGCCACTCTGTGTACCTCGCTCAGCCACACTATATAGCATTCTGTTTACTGCCACTCTGTGTCTGCTGGGAATAGTGGTACACCGCTCGCTCAGCCACACTATATAGCATTCTGTTCACTGTTCTGTGTCTGCTTGGAATAGTGGTACACCGCTCGCTCAGCCACACTATATAGCATTCTGTTTACTGTTCTGTGTCTGCTGGGAATAGTGGTACACCGCTCGCTCAGCCACACTATATAGCATTCTGTTCACTGTTCTGTGTCTGCTGGGAATAGTGGTACACCGCTCGCTCAGCCACACTATATAGCATTCTGTTTACTGTTCTGTGTCTGCTGGGAACAGTAGTACACCGCTCGCTCAGCCAGAGTATATAGCATTGTGTTTACTGCCACTCTGTGTACACCGCTCAGCCAGACTATATACCATTGTTTACTGACACTCTGTGTACACCACTCAGCCACACTATATACCATTGTTTACTGACACTCTGTGTACACCGCTCAGCCAGACTATATACCATTGTTTACTGCCACTCTGATTCTGCTGGGAACAGTAGTACACCGCTCGCTCAGCCAGACTATATACCATTGTTTACTGACACTCTGTGTACACCGCTCAGCCAGACTATATACCATTGTTTACTGACACTCTGTGTACACCACTCAGCCACACTATATACCATTGTTTACTGACACTCTGTGTACACCGCTCAGCCAGACTATATACCATTGTTTACTGCCACTCTGATTCTGCTGGGAACAGTAGTACACCGCTCGCTCAGCCAGACTATATACCATTGTTTACTGACACTATATAGCAGACTATATAGCATTGTGTGTACACCGCTCAGCCAGACTATATACCATTGTTTACTGACACTCTGTGTACACCGCTCAGCCAGACTATATACCATTGTTTACTGCCACTCTGATTCTGCTGGGAACAGTAGTACACCGCTCGCTCAGCCAGACTATATACCATTGTTTACTGACACTCTGTGTACACCGCTCAGCCAGACTATATACCATTGTTTACTGACACTATATAGCAGACTATATAGCATTGTGTGTACACCGCTCAGCCAGACTATATACCATTGTTTACTGACACTCTGTGTACACCGCTCAGCCAGACTATATACCATTGTTTACTGCCACTCTGATTCTGCTGGGAACAGTAGTACACCGCTCGCTCAGCCAGACTATATACCATTGTTTACTGACACTCTATGTACACCGCTCAGCCAGACTATATACCATTGTTTACTGCCACTCTGATTCTGCTGGGAACAGTAGTACACCGCTCGCTCAGCCAGACTATATACCATTGTTTACTGACACTCTATGTACACCGCTCAGCCAGACTATATACCATTGTTTACTGCCACTCTGATTCTGCTGGGAACAGTAGTACACCGCTCGCTCAGCCAGACTATATAGCATTGTGTTTACTGCCACTCTGTGTACACCGCTCAGCCACACTATATAGCATTGCGTACTCTGCCAGTCAGTGTGTATATTGCTGGGATCAGTAATACTCCACTCACCGTCAACCACTATATGAGCTCAACATGAGTTCCCCAGAGACCTCCGCTGTGAGCAGCACTCCCAACAACAGCAACAGCCAACGCCCCACGCAAGCTATAACATCCACCCCAGCAGCCAGTGGTCAGCAGCAGCCCTCCCCGGAGGAGAACGTTGTGTCCATCAGTCCGTCGCCAGAGCGATTAATGAGGGCTGCCATTGAGGAGATGATGGGGCCTGATGTGGAGGAGGAGGTCTGGCTCAGGCCAGCATCCCAAGTTAATGTTGAGGACGATGAGGGGTCTGTGTCTGGGGATGTTGGGGTGGCAGAGGTGGTGGGTGGGTCAGACTCAGGAGAAGAGTTGTATGATGAGGATGATGATCGGGACCATCTGTATGTGCCTCAGAGTCCGACCCCGGAAAACATGTTGTATCGTGTGTTTAGGTACTAAAATCTGCGTTCCCTCCCAGTAGTGTTGGGCGAACAGTGTTTGCCACTGTTCGGGTTCTGCAGAACATCACCCTGTTCGGGGTGACTATATAGCAGACTATATAGCATTGTGTTTAATGCCACTCTGTGTACACGGCTCAGCCACACTATATAGCATTGTGTTTACTTCCACTCTGTGTCTGCTGGGAACAGTAGTACACCGCTCACCCGCCACTGTATAGCATTGTGCTCTGTGTCACTGCTGACAATAGTGGTACACCGCTCACCCACCACTGTATAGCATTTCTGTACTGCCACTGTACTGCTGCCAGTCAGCGTGTACTTTAAGGATAAGTGAAATGAGGAAGAAATCCGGTGAAAGAGGGAGGGGCAAGGGAAGAGGTGTTTCCCCTGACGGTTCACGTACAGGCCACAGGGGAGCACCCAAGAAAACCCACTCAATACTGCCCATGTTGTCCAGGACAACAACCCTCACAGATCCAAAAGAACAGGACCAGATAATTACTTGGATGACCTCTCAAGCGTCCAGCAGTGGGTTAAGCAGCACCAGCACATCACGCACGAGGTCCGAGTCCTCAGCCAGTTAAAGTCTGGGCTTTCTTTGAAGACTGCACTGAGGATGTTACCATGGCGATTTGCAAGGTGTGCAAGACCCGCCTGAGCAGGGGGAAAAGTATTAACAACCTCTCCACCACCAGCATGAGCCGCCACATTCTATCCAAACATCCCACTCTGTGGGCAAACGCGGCAGGACAGGGTACCACCAGCAACACTGCCTCCCTTGGGTTCACCAGACTCACCACCAGACCCGCCTCAGCAGCAGCAGTAGCCCAGCCATTGCGTGGTTCACAACATTCACAAACATCAGACGATGCTGACACTGTCACTTTCCGGACTAGTGCTCTTGAGGTCTCCCAGTGTTCATCAAACACAACAACCAACAGCCCTTCGGTGTGCAGCGCTACGGTTGAGTTGTCTGTTTCTGAGATGTTTGAGCACAAGAGGAAATTGCCAGCAAATGACCCCCGGGCCGTGGCAGTAACAGCCAGCCAGCATAGCCAAGCTTCTGGCCTGCGAAATGCTGCCATATCGAGTGGTGGAGACAAACAGCTTCAAGGGCATGATGTCAGTGGCCATCCCACGTTACGTGGTTCCCAGCCGCTACCACTTTGCGCGCTCTGCAGTGCCTGAGTTGCATGAGCACGTGGTCAGCTAAATAACCCGAAGCTTGAAGAATGCCGTTGCCTGCAAGGTTCACCTCACCACTGACACCTGGACGAGTGCGTTCGGCCAGGGTCGATACATCTCCCTTACCGCGCACTGGGTGAACCTTGTGGAGCCTGGCAGCGATTCCTCACCTGCTACGGCGCGGGTGTTGCCCACGCCGCAAACAGCTGGATAACAACAGCAGCACCTACCTCTCTGACTCCTTCTCCTCCAACGCATCTCAAAGCTGTACCTCATCCGGAAATGCTAACCCAGCACCAGCAGCAGTAGGATCGTGGAAGCAGTGCAGCACAGCTGTTGGCATGCGTCAGCAAGCGTTGCTGAAGCTGATCTGCCTTGGGGATAAGCAGCACACAGGGGAGGAAATTTGGAGGGGAATAAAGGAACAGACGGATTTGTGGCTGGCACCGCTGGACCTGAAACCGGGCATGAAGCTAGACACCTGGCACGAACTGGCAATGTACGCAATAGAGGTGCTGGCTTGCCCGGCAGCCAGCGTTATGTCGGAACGCTGTTTCAGTGCTGCCGGAGGCATCATCACAGATCGGCGTATCCGCCTCTCCACAGAAAATGCAGACCGTCTGACTCAAATTAAAATGAATCAATCCTGGATTGGAAACGACTACGCAACACTCCTGGACCCCAACCAAGTAACATGACCGATGAACATCTGGGATGGTTTAGCGTTTCCGGTCCCTGTTTATTGAACCTCTCATCTGTATTACATTTATGACTGCATGGCGGCAAAAAGCATTGCTGCTATATCCGCACGCTTTTTGTCCTCATGCAAGGCCTGGGTTGTTGTGTCTCACAAAGCGTGGCCTTCTCCTCCTGCGCCTCCTCCTGTTCCATCACGTGTGCTGCTGCTGCTGCTGGGTTACCGTTGCCGCGTGGTCCCTGTTTATTGAACCTCTTATCTTTATTACATTTATGACTACATGGCGGTACAAAGCATGCTATCCGCACGCTTTTTGTCCTCATGCAAGGCCTGGGTTGTTGTGTCTCACAAAGCGTGGCCTTCTCCTCCTGCGCCTCCTCCTGTTCCATCACGTGTGCTGCTGCTGCTGCTGCTGCTGGGTTAGCGTTGCCGCGTGGTCCCTGTTTATTGAACCTCTTATCTTTATTACATTTATGACTACATGGCGGTACAAAGCATGCTATCCGCACGCTTTTTGTCCTCATGCAAGGCCTGGGTTGTTGTGTCTCACAAAGCGTGGCCTTCTCCTCCTGCGCCTCCTCCTGTTCCATCACGTGTGCTGCTGCTGCTGCTGCTGCTGCTGGGTTACCGTTGCCGCGTGGTCCCTGTTTATTGAACCTCTTATCTTTATTACATTTATGACTACATGGCGGTACAAAGCATGCTATCCGCACGCTTTTTGTCCTCATGCAAGGCCTGGGTTGTTGTGTCTCACAAAGCGTGGCCTTCTCCTCCTGCGCCTCCTCCTGTTCCATCACGTGTGCTGCTGCTGCTGCTGGGTTACCGTTGCCGCGTGGTCACTGTTTATTGAACCTCTTATCTTTATTACATTTATGACTACATGGCGGTACAAAGCATGCTATCCGCACGCTTTTTGTCCTCATGCAAGGCCTGGGTTGTTGTGTCTCACAAAGCGTGGCCTTCTCCTCCTGCGCCTCCTCCTGTTCCATCACGTGTGCTGCTGCTGCTGCTGCTGCTGGGTTAGCGTTGCCGCGTGGTCCCTGTTTATTGAACCTCTTATCTTTATTACATTTATGACTACATGGCGGTACAAAGCATGCTATCCGCACGCTTTTTGTCCTCATGCAAGGCCTGGGTTGTTGTGTCTCACAAAGCGTGGCCTTCTCCTCCTGCGCCTCCTCCTGTTCCATCACGTGTGCTGCTGCTGGGTTAGCGTTGCCGCGTGGTCCCTGTTTATTGAACCACTTATCTTTATTACATTTATGACTGCATGGTGGTACAAAGCATGCTATCCGCACGCTTCTTGTCCTCATGCAAGGCCTGGGTTGTTGTGTCTCAAAGCGTGGCCTTCTCCTCCTGCGCCACCCTCCTCCTGTTCCATCACGTGTGCTGCTGCTGGGTTAGCATTACCGGTCCCTTTTCCTGGAACCTCTTATATGTATTACATTTATGACTGCATGCCGACAAAAAGCATGTTACCTGTGCAAAGAAAACAGACATTTCCCGCATTTAAAAGACAGTTTTCCCTTTGAAACTTTAAAATCGATTTTCTCAAAAACTATAAGCTCTTTTTGCTAAATTTTTTTTCCTCTTGTACCCACTCCCAAGGTGCACATACCCTGTAAATTTGGGGTATGTAGCATATAAGGAGGCTTTACAAAGCACAAAAGTTCGGGTCCCCATTGACTTCCATTATGTTCGGAGTTCGGGTCGAACACCCGAACATCGCGGCCATGTTCGGCCTGTTCGGCCCGAACCCGAACATCTAGATGTTCGCCCAACACTAGTCCTGTATGTACCAAGTCCAATTCCGGGAATCAGGGACGTAACAATAGGGGATGCCGCCCCTACACCCGTGAGGGGCCCTGTTCAGGGCCGTTTTGGGGGGCTGGAGGGGTCACTGCCAACCACCTGCACAGACTCTAATTGATGCTGGAGGGGTGCGCAGAGGGGAGAGCCTGAGTTGAGGGAGAGGTTGTACTGCCCCCCTCCTCGCCGATGTGCGGCCAAGCTCTTCACTCATGCCCTCCACTCATGCTCATGCTGCGACCCCTCCAGCCCCCCAAATGACCCTAAGTGGCCCCCAGGGAAGGGGGGGGGCATCAGAATTTCTGCAGGGGGGCCCGGAGATTCTTAGGTATGCCCCTGCCAGGTATGACCCAGTCGTGCTTAGTGAAATAAAGATTCTGATGCAGGGAATATAAAAAAAAGTGCAAATAATGAACATCAAACAATGAGCTCCAAACAATGTGCAAATATTGTAAATGATAGTCCATGAAATGCTTTCCATTACTGTGCTTAGTTGTCTAGAAAGTGCAAAAGCAGAAGGCTGAATGTGAGAAAAATACCAGCAAACAAATGAACTGAGCAAAAGTAATAGTTTTGCTTCTATTACTGTCTGTGTCTCTGTTTATGGAAGTTTTCTGCACTTCTGTAATTCTGAATCAGGATTTTGCCATTTATTGGCTAACTTAGAAGAAAAAAAGAGTAAACTTTCGGCTAATAAGTCTTTTTCAGACTCCTGTATGATGTCCACAAGATGTTAGAATCCGCAGCTTATATACAAGGAGATACATTGTGCTTGATTCACAAAAGAGTGCTGACTGTTAGCACGGCCGTTTTCGTGTGAATTTTCGTGCGAAACGATAATGTTTTCGCACACAAACGCGAATTTTCATGCAAAAACGACATCGATTTTGTGCGCAAATTCACGTTTGTGCGCGAAACCGTTATCGATTTGCGCTCACGATCGCGCGCAATGGGAAAATTCACGTAAAAACGCCCGTGCTAACAGTAAGCACTATTTTGTGAATCAAGCCCATTGTCTTGAAAGCTGATGGTTATTGCAGTACAATACTTTACTGTACAGCTGTCAAACTCCAGTCTTCAAGGGTGATATACATGCCAGTGTTTAGGATGGACAGAGAAATGGAGAAAAATGTGTTCTACTTGATGAACCACACTTTTCCTGATCTAGTCCCATTAAAGAGACTCTGAAGCGAACAAAAGTTGCTATTTTTACCTCCTAGTTCGCTGCCTTCAGAAGTCTCATTAGATGTAAACCGCCACAAAACAAGCTCTTTAGACCCCCCAAATCCCGGGGCAAACATCCACGACCATCTTGGTCGTGGATTGTTCTGCCCTGAGAGGCAGAGCTTTCAGCTGTAGCTCTGCCTCTCCTGACGTCAATCGCCATTCGGATCTCCGCCTCTCCCCACCAATTTCTGTGAAGGAAGAGTGAGAGGGGTGGGGAGAGGCGGCGATCCACAGTGATTGACATCAGGAGAGGCAGAGCTGCAGCTGAAAGCTCTGCCTCTTTCAGGAAGTGCCGGCCGGATTGCCCCCCGGGGATTTGGGGGATCTAAAGCGCTCGTTTTGCGGCGGGGATGCTGCGGTTTACATCTAATGAGAGTACTGAAGCGAACTAGGAGGTAAAAATAGCAAGTTTTGTTTGCTTCAGAGTCTCTTTAAGTCATTTGAGCTGTGCCAAAAATGAGTGATCCTTGAGAACTGTAGCTTGACATCCCTGCTCTACTGCTGCTGCTAGGATAAATGCCAACACTAGAGATGTCGCGAACATCCAATTTTCGGTTCACGAACCCGGTTTGCAAACCTTCGCGGAAGGTTCGGTTCGCGGAAAAGTTCGCGAACCGCAATAGACTTCAATGGGGATGTGAACTTTGAAAAATAGAAAAAATTATGCTGGCCACAAAAGTGATGTAAAGATGTTTCAAGGGGTCTAACACCTGGAGGGGGGCATGGCAGAGTGGGATACATGCCCAAAGTCCCGGGGAAAAATCTGGATGTGACGCAAAGCAGCATTTTAAGGGCAGAAATCACATTGAATGCTAATTTTGCAGGCCTAAAGTGCTTTCAAACATCTTGCATGTGTATACATCAATCAGGGAGTGTAATTAGAGTTCTGCTTCACACTGACACACCAAACTCACTATGTAACGCACCGCAAACAGCTGTTTGCGTAGTGACGGCCGTGCTGGACTGGTGCGCACCATGGCGAGAGTGTAGGCCGTGGTAGTTTTCAAGCCCATATGGTCGCCGGGCTGTGGTAGCTCAATGATAGAACAACAGTGACTATCCAGCTGATCAAATTTGGTGTGTCCACAATGAAGCAACGACCTTATTATCTTTTGTGTCCCACCCCCACCCGAGACACTCAAATAGCCGGCGGTCATTGCTTCATTGTGATACGCAAGCCCCTTCACCGTGGCAAGGTAATGATCACGAAGGGGGATGGGCACATGTACATGCCTTTTGTTTTTTTGTTGCAGCCGCCCGCAGTGCAGCCAGAAAAATTAGGCAGGCATGTACACGCACCAGAAAAATTAGTGCAGCGGCCGCTGCTAGCAGCGGCCTTAAAAATTCAGGAATCCGCCTAGAGTCCTGGACCCTGTTGGTGGTGGTGGAGAAGGCAAGTGGCCTGCAGGCAGAGATGCTGTGTGTGGGGACTGACTTAGTCTTCGGTCATGCAGTAGCCCTCCTTGATCCATTCCTCATTCATTTTGATAAAGGTCAGGTACTGAACACTGTCGTGACTTAGGCGACTTCTCTTCTCAGTGACTATGCCTCCAGCTGCCCTGAAGGTCCTTTCTGACAGGACGCTTGCGGCAGGGCAAGAGATAAGTTGTATGGCAAATTGGGACAGCTCTGGCCACAGGTCAAGCCTGCGCAACCAGTAGTCCAAGGGTTCATTGTCGCTTTTCGCAGTGTCTACATCCACACTCAAAGCCAGGTAGTCGGCCGGTCCAGGCGTTGGTGGAGGGTGGATCCGGAAGGACTATGGCGAGGAGTTGGACTAAAGAATGTCCGCATGTTCAACATCACCCTAAGATCGCTGGAGCGTCCTGTCCTTGCCTATGTGGACTTGGAAGGAGGAGGGTTACTGCCAGTGGTATCTTGATTGCGTTGTGCAGCCACATCACCCTTAAACACATTGTAAAGCATCATCGACAGCTTGTTCTGCAAGTACTGCAGCCTTTCCGCCTTCTTTTGAGTTGGTAACAGGTCCGCCACTTTGTGCCTGTACCGAGGGTCTAGTAGCGTGGCCACCCAGTACAGGTCATTCGCCTTGAGTTTTTTGATACGGGGGTCCATCAACAGGCTGGACAACATGAAAGAGGCCATCTGCACAAAGCTGGAGGCAGACGTACTCTCCATCTCCTCTTGCTCTTCCTCAGTGATGGGACGCAACTCCTCTTCCTCCCCCCAGCCACGAAAAATACCACGGGAACGTGGAGCAGCAGAAGCCCCCTGTGACGGCTGCCGCGGTTGTTCTTCTTCCGCCACCTCTTCCTCCTCCACAGAAACACCTTCCTCATCCCTATCAGGAGTCTGACTCCTCTCCTTCACCACATGACTCCTCTTCTTCCTCCTACTCCTCCCCCCTCTGTGCTGCTGCAGGTGTTGTGGAAACATCGGGTTCGAATGTAAATCGCTCCCACGACTCCTGCTGCCGTAACTGTTCTCATTCACGCTCCTCCACAGCTGTATCCACCACTCTACGCACGGCACGCTCCAGGAAGTAGGCGTAGGGGATCAAGTCGCTGATGGTACCCTCAGCGCGACTCACCAGTTTGGTCACCTCCTCAAAGGGCTCCATGACCCTGCATGCATTTCGCATCAGTGTCCAGTTGTTGGGCCACAACATCCCCATCCTCCCAGACTGTGTCCCTGTACTGTAATGATACAGGTACTGGGTGATGGCTTTCTCCTGGTCTAGCAGGCGAGAGAACATCAGCAGGGTGGAATTTCAGCGAGTCGGGCTATCGCAAATCAGGCGTCTCACCAACAAGTTGTTTCTACACTGAATGTCCGCAAAGCGTGCCATGGCCGTGTAAGAGTGCCTGAAATGCCCACACAACTTCCTGGTCTGCTTCAGGACGTCCTCTAAGCCTGGGTACTTGGACACAATTTTTGCACTACCAGATTCAGCACATGTGCCATGCAGGGTATGTGTGTCAGCTTTCCAAAATTCAACGCAGAAATGAGATTGCTGCCATTGTCACACACCACGTTGCCGATCTCAAGCTTGTGCGGGGTCAGCCATTGCTCCACCTGTTTGTTAAGAGCAGCCAGGAGAGATGCTCCAGTGTGACTCTCCGCTTTCAGGCAAGACATATCTAACACTGCGTGACACCGTCGTACCTGGCATGCAGCATAGGCCCTGGGGTGCGGGGGCTGTGTAGCTGGAGAGGAGATCGCGGCACCAGCCAAGGAGGAGGAGGAGGAGGATGACGACAGCGAAGAGGTGGTAGCAGGCGAAGAGGAGATGGCTGGAGGCCTGCCTGCAAGCCGTGGAGGTGTGACAAGTCGGTCCGCTGCACAGCCACGTACTCCCTGCTTGCTGCCATCGGTCACCAGGTTGACCCAATGGGCTGTGTACGTAATGTAGCGGCCCTGCCCGTGCTTGGCAGATCAGGCATCCGTGGTCAGGTGGACCCTTGACCCAATGCTCTTCGCAATAGATGACACCACTTGCCTCTCAACTGCACAGTACAGTTTGGGTATGGCCTTTTGTGAAAAATAATTGCGGCCTGGTATCTTCCACTGCGGTGTACCAATGGCCACAAACTTACGGAAAGCCTCTGACTCCACCAGCTTGTATGGTAATAGTTGGCGAGCTAATAGTTCAGCCACGCCAGCTGTCAGACGCTGGGCAAGAGGGCGACTGGCAGACATTTGCTTCTTACGCTCAAATACTTCCTTCACGGACAGCTGGGTACTGCTGTGGGCAGAGGAGAAGGAACCGCTCAAGGGATGAGGCAGTGTGGAGGAGGGTGGCTGTGAAGGTGCAAGGGAGAAAGCGGATGAAGACGATGCACCTGAAGGAGGAAGAGGAGAAGGAGGGTGGCTTGTCTGTTGGGTGCTGCTTTTCCTCAGGTGTTCTTGCCATAGCTGTTTGTGCCTTCTCTCCAGGTGCCTTCGTAAGGCACTTGTCCCTACGTGAAAGTTGGCCTTTCCACGGCTCAATTTTTGCTGGCAGAGACAACAGATGGCTTTGCTCCAATCTGAGACACACATGTTAAAAATTTCCAAACCGCTGAGCCCCCTGGGGTGATGGCGCTACGGTGGAATCAGCAGCTGACGTTGAAGGGCATGTTGGCTGGCTGTCCATAGCTGGGAATACATGGCGCCGGACACTGCCCCCAGCTGTTTCTGAAGACGAGCTCCCTCTGCTTCTATCATGGAGTCGTCTCCTCCTACTCCTCTTTGACTCCCCCTCTGAACTGTCCCCCTGGTCATCTCCTCTACTGGGAACATACGTGGCATCCGTATACTCGTCATCATAATCCTCCTGCCCAGCTTCGCTTTCCTCAGACACCTCCTCAACTGCACCAACTTCAGGTGGTTCATCATCCCCCTCCTCACACGTTACGTCCTTACTATCGCCACCTAACTCAGGTGGTATGAGGTGGTGTACCTGCGCCTTCTTCTTGTTGTTGCAGTAGTGGCTGTGAATCAGTGATTTCATCACCACCACCAAATAACTCCTGCGAAGTGTCAATTACAGCGGACGTGGTGCTTGTACTAGCGCTGGTGGCTCTGGCTGCGGGAGATGAGGTCTTCTGTGTTAAATACTCAACCACGTCCTCACAATTTTGGGAAGTGATGGCACGTGCCTTCTTCTGAGCACTGTATTTTGGGACAGGTACGCATGAAATCACAGCAACACCACCTCGCACAGACCTGCCGGTGCCTGGTGGCCTTCCTCTGGGTCTGCCTCTACCTCTTCCTCTACCTGGTTTGTCCATTTTGTCCATCTCGGGGGGATGCTAGGTATATGCAGTGAGAAGGGTTCACTCAACACAACAAGTAGTTATATGCAGTGAGGTGGGTTCACTGAACAGTAAAGGTACTTAGATGCAGTGAGGTGGGTTCACTGAACAGTAAAGGTAGTTAGATGCAGTGATGTGGGTTCACTCAACACAACAGGTAGTTAGATGCAGTGAGGTGGGTTCACTGAACAGTAAAGGTACTTAGATGCAGTGAGGTGGGTTCACTCAACACAACAGGTAGTGAGATGCAGTGAGGTGGGTTCACTGAACAGTAAATGTACTTAGATGCAGTGAGGTGGGTTCACTCAACACAACAGGTAGTTAGATGCAGTGAGGTGGGTTCACTGAACAGTAAAGGTACTTAGATGCAGTGAGGTGGGTTCACTCAACACAATAGGTAGTTAGATACAGTGAGGTGGGTTCACTGAACAGTAAAGGTACTTAGATGCAGTGAGGTGGGTTCACTCAACACAACAGGTAGTGAGATGCAGTGAGCTGTGTTCACTGAACAGTAAAGGTGCTTAGATGCAGTGAGGTGGGTTCACTCAACACAACAGGTAGTTAGATGCAGTGTGGTGGGTTCACTGACCAGTAAAGGTACTTAGATGCAGTGAGCTGGGTTCACTCAACACAACAGGTAGTGAGATGCAGTGAGGTGGGTTCACTGAACAGTAAATGTACTTAGATGCAGTGAGGTGGGTTCACTCAACACAACAGGTAGTGAGATGTAGTGAGGTGGGTTCACTGAACAGTAAAGGTTCTTAGATGCAGTGAGGTGGGTTCACTCAACACAACAGGTAGTTAGATGCAGTGTGGTGGGTTCACTGAACAGTAAAGGTACTTAGATGCAGTGAGGTGGGTTCACTCAACACAACAGGTAGTGAGATGCAGTGAGGTGGGTTCACTGAACAGTAAAGGTACTTAGATGCAGTGAGGTGGGTTCACTCAACACAACAAGTAGTGAGATGCAGTGAGGTGGGTTCACTGAACAGTAAAGGTACATAGATGCAGTGAGGTGGGTTCACTCAACACAACAGGTAGTGAGATGCAGTGAGCTGGATTCACTGAACAGTAAAGGTACTTAGATGCAATGAGGTGGGTTCACTAGACACAACAGGTAGTTAGATGCAGTGAGGTGGGTTCACTGAACAGTAAATGTACTTAGATGCAGTGAGCTGGGTTCACTAAACACAACAGGTAGTTAGATTCAGTGAGGTGGGTTCACTGAACAGTAAAGGTACTTAGATGCAGTGAGGTGGGTTCACTCAACACAAAGCTGGGTATATGCAGTGATGAGGTGGGTTAAGTAAACACAACAGGTACTGGGTATATGCAGTACTGGGTAGTACAACGTTCAGCTCCCTGTCACACACACAGGTAGTCACTGAATGTGCTGGGCTGCTGGCAGTGGCACACACACTATGAATTAGGCTGTGCATGCAACAAAAGTGTCAGTTTGACACACAGAAAAAACAAAAATACAGGATGCGCTCTGAAAAGAGCTGTTGAGGGGTGCTATAAAAGCAATAATAATCAGCCAGGAGCAAGCTAAGCAGCCAAGAACCTAACTAATCTGTCTTTAGAAGAACAAGTCTGCGGCAGCTGTCCCTAGTCTGTCTCACTCTTTAGCAGGCACACGAGTGAGGCTAATGGCCGCCGGAGCCTGCCTTATATAAGGGGGGGTGGGGCTCCAGGGCTTAGTGTAGCCTGAATGGCTACAATGTGCCTGCTGACTGTGATGCAGAGGGTCAAAGTTGACCCTCTTAGTGCATTATGGGGCGAATCGAACTTCCGCAAAAGATCGCTTGGTCCAGGCGAACGTGAACCCCCAAAGTTCGCCTGGAACCGTTCGCCGGCGAACCGTTCGCTACATCTCTAGCCAACACCCGGTTTAAAAATAAGAATGCTGTAATAATCCCTATACCGATATGCAGTTAACCTCCTTAGCGGCAACCCCGTGCTGGACACGGGTTAAGCCGTGCAGGAGGATTTCTCAGGTCCCGCTGGGCCGATCTGCACAATTTGTTTTATACACGCAGCTAGCACTTTGCTAGCTGCGTGTTACTCACGATCACCGCCGCCCCCGCGCCGATTCACCGCTACCCGCCGCATCAGAGGGTGCCCCCCCGAGACCCGTGCGCTGCCTGACCAATCAGTGCCAGGCAGCGTTGAGGGGTGGATTGGGACTCCCTCTGATGTCACGACGTCGATGACGTCGGTGACGTCATCGCGCGAGTCGCCATGGCGACGGGGAAAGCGCTCATGGAAATCCCGTTCAGAACGGGCATACTAGCTGGCGGCGATTGGTGCGTACGAGGGGACGCCGCAGGGAGGGGGAAGCATGTAGCTAACGCTAGGCTAGCTACATGCAAAAAAAAAAAAAAAGGTTATGGTCGCGGGAATCATACCGCCAGGGAGGTTAAACCAGATTTAAAGAAAATAATAGTTCCATGTACATGCTAAGGGGTTGATTAACATACCTCTTGTAAAATTAACATGCGCAGGCAATGCATGCAAGTTTTACCTGTTCTTATGCCTGCAAAGTAGAATGTGTTGCACAAGTATTGCAACCCATGTTACGTAGGCAATAGAAGCACTAACTAGGTTATGTGAGTTGCACTATTTATGCAATCCCCACTACATAACTGATGTAAGTACCCTTAACATTGCCAGGTACTACTTGTGCACAGCAATTGTACTGGAGAGAGTCTCACACTGGGAGAGTCTCACAGAGATACAAAAATCTTGGCAGTATGTTCATTTTCACGGAATAAATCCGTCCTATCCACGATATATGGTATGCATTCCATTTATCTAGGTCCTTCTTTATTTGCTTGAAAAGAGGGACAAAATAGCTCATATAAAGACCCATAGGAGCTACCTAGATGTACCCCCAGATATTTAATACTATCCATCTTCCATTTAAAACAGAAATTATCCCTCAGCGTCTGGAGATCCCTCTGTGATATATTTATTGAAAGAGCCTCAGTTTTATCTTGGTTGATCTTAAATCCTGAGATTGATTCGAAGTTCTTAACTAATGAAAGCAAATTAGGAAGGGTCTTAAGAGGAGAGGAGAGCGTCAATAGGACATCATCGGCAAAAAGGGACAATTTATATTCCCTGCTGCCGATGGTCACTCCTGAAATATCTGTGGAATTTCTAACAGCTATAGCCAGGGGTTCAATACACAACGTGAAGAGGAGGGGAGAAAGGGGGCACTCCTGTCTTGTTCCATTAGTCAGAGAAAACATTGATGATTCTGTAAGGGGGACACAAACCTTTGCTTGCAGTTCACAATAGAGACCTTTAATAGCATTGAGAATAAGACCAGAGAAGCCAAAATGTTGTAACACCTCAAAAAGATATGCCCATGAAATTCTATCAAAGGCCTTCTCTGCGTCTAAACTCAGAAACAGAGATGGCCTTCCCGACGTCCTGACCCAATCTATAATATCTATTGCCCTTCGTGTGTTATCTTCTGCCTGACGTTTAGTTAAAAAGCCCACCTGGTCCCCATCAATAATAGTTGGTAAAATCGGGTTCAATCTTTTCGCTAGAATTTTAGTGTATATCTTTAAATCAGAGTCTATGAGAGAAATGGGCCTGTAGCTACGAACATCTTGTGGGTCTTTCTCCTCTTTGTGGATCATGATAATATTTGATGTCTTCATAGAGGGAGGGATACTCTCCCCTTTCAGCGGATCGCTCAGAAACAGCCGTATCAGTCCGCCGACAGTGCGTACACACGCCGGACTGTCGTTGGAACGCCCACCCAGCGGGAGGTGACGACGGACCCGTCATTGCCTCCAGTCCGGCATGTGTACGGACCTTAAGGCTCCTTTCACACTACGTTTGTTGCGATTTGGAAGCTGATAGGTTGCCATTTGCATCAGGGCCAGTTTTTATTATTACACTTTTCTTATATGCTGTTCACCATTTTCTTTTAAAGCGGAATGAGACCCAGCATTTCTACTTTGCTCCAATAGATTATTTACAGCATATTATATACAACCAGCATTTTTTTTTACTAGAACTGCATTTTAAAGGGTTAACACAGGCTTTAGAAGCTTCCCTTCCAGCAGAGCTGGCCACTTCTGAAACTTTACATAATGTTATCTAGTGTTTAATTGTATCAAGTCAGGGATGTAAACATAGCCTTCTCTCACACCACAGGGTCTCACAAAGACAGTGAGACAAGCATAAATGCTTTCTGATGCTTTCTGATTAAAGCATACATGCTTTCTGATGCTTTCTGATTAAAAAGTTAGAGGATGAATAAAGCAGTTATGAATAAAATGCAAAGTCAGCTCTCAGAGTAAAATTAGTGTATTTTAGGAATGTATAATTTCTAAATGAATAATAATACTTATGCACAAAAGCAAATATGTTAACCGTATGGCATATAAAAAGTAGGAAAACATGTTTTTATTGAATATTATGTCAGGGTTTTATACCGCTTTAAGCACAATAAAGCAGTGTCAAAAAATGTACTCAACAACAATGCTCCACCTTCAATATTCATAGTTTCTCACAGAGCCACATAATGGCATTCATTATTTCATGACTGTATACGTGGGAGATCCTTGGATGTACTTTAAGTAAAATGTTCCTGACTATAACGTTCTTTGTACTAGATGCATGGTATAATGCATGTCTTGTGAATTAATACACTGATATGGGTCTGCTGTAAAGCCAATAAGCTTAACCAATTTGAAACAGAAATGAAATGTTTAGAAGTTGTATGGGAGGTAGGTAGGATGTGAGCTTGATTAGATTTCATGGTAAGGAAGGAAGTCAAGCGTCACTTTCCAAATACAGTGGAGGTGTGCAGAGCACTGCTATGCATAACACTGAGCCTTTGTGATTCCACTGCAGTTATCTGATGCTTACATGTTAAGTGTATTTATTTATTAACCCCATATTAAGCGTATATGCCTTGACTGTTTCCCCCAGAAATTCTGTCTAAACATTTCAGAAAGCCAGGATACAGTCATTCATTTTCTGTTATGGAGAACTTCAGCTGCCTTGATGAAAATACATATACAGATAAATCATTCCATGTGCAGTAAGTGTACTCAGACAGTGGATTATATCTGTCAATAAGGGTCGTGTGGAGAGTGCAGATCCCACAGTTCATAGCTTTTACTGACACCACATGTAATGTCAGAAACACCCGATTTGCGTATGCTTGTTCAGGGTTCTATGGCTAAAAGTATTAAAGGCAGAGGAACAGCAGGATATCCAGACAACTGGTATCACTTAAAAGGAAATAAATATAGCAGCCTCCATACCCCTCTCTCTTCAGTTGTCCTGGAAGTGATATTTTTGGCTGTGTTTGATACAGCACTATGACTTACTGTTAGTCTCAATTATCCTGAACCGACAGGGATTGGCTGATGCCTGATATGTGTACTGGTTGCTTGGGACTCAATGTTACAAATAGAACTAGCTGTTCATTCTTATCAGTTCAAGCAATAATAAACCCCTTTTGGTACCCATACATGGTAAAAAAAATGTCATCCAATCTTACCATTTCTATGTAATATAAGGGAACTGCCTAAATTATCCTTTCATTATATTCACTTAATTTACCCTTATACTACATTGAAATGGTAAGAATGGATGAAAATAATTGTACCATGTATGGGCACTGTAAGGGGTACAGTACTAGCCAGTAAAGACCCCAGGGAATTAGGAGCAGTGTGGAGTGCCACAGCAGTTACTGATGGGCTCTGTCAGGCTTGTGCAGAGAGCAGGGCGACCAGCACCCTTTTTCTTTTCTTCATTAAAGGTGCCCCTTTGGAAGCTACAAGAGCCCACTACCCACTTCCCAAAGGGAAGCTTTGCACCTAGGACACTTTGTAGTGGAGAGGCGGCCCTAAGAGGATATCTAGGGGAGCCAAGTTTGTGAGCACCCTGTCAACTGTGATGGAGAAGGTAAGATGGTGTATCCATGGCAGCAGTACCACACATAGTGACCTCTTCCTCCCCCAGCACTCACAGTGACCTCTTCCTCCCTCAGCACCCACAGTGACTTCTCCCTCCTCCAGCACCAACTGTGACTTCTCCCTCCCCAGGACACACAGTGACCTTTCCCTTCCCCGGCACCCACAGAGTCATCTCCCTTTTACAGCACCCACTGTGGCCTCTCCCTCCACCTGGCACCCACAGTGACATCTCCATTTCCGAGCTTCCACAATCACCTCTCCCTCCCCAGCACCCAAAATAACCTCTCTCTTCCTCCCCCAGAACCCACACTTACCTCTTCCTCCCCAAGAACCCACAATCCAGTCCCCAGCACTTACAGTGACCCTGACTCCCTCAGCACCTAGAGTTACCTCTTCATTTCCCATGACATACAGTTACCTCTACCCCCCCTTGCACTTCAA
This sequence comes from Hyperolius riggenbachi, assembly GCF_040937935.1. Classification (NCBI taxonomy): domain Eukaryota; kingdom Metazoa; phylum Chordata; class Amphibia; order Anura; family Hyperoliidae; genus Hyperolius; species Hyperolius riggenbachi. The sequence continues at coordinate 209,381,346 of NC_090652.1, forward strand.
GTGACCTAACCCAGCATCAACGGTGACTTCTCTCTCCCCCAGCACCCACAGAGACCTCTCCCTCCCCCAATTCCCACAAAGACCTCTTCCAGTACCCACAGTAACCTCTCCCATCTCCACCACCCACAGTGACCTCTCCCTCCCCCAGCACTTTAAGAGTAACTGTCAGGCTGCAAAAGTTAATTTAAACCTCTATTCTCCTGTGTTAAACAGTTTAGAAGGAAGCCAAAAAGGCAATATTGAAGTTAAAAATCTCTCTTACTTTGATGTGTGCTGAACAGTAAGGTTGTTATTCCCAAGCTCCTAAGGAGGCCGGCAGGACGCATAAAAGATACTGCAAAGCATTCTGGGGCTGATTCTTCTCCCCACTGCACTACCTTGGGTCCTCCCCTTCATTTCCCTATCACGCTCTGAGGCTGCTTTCACAGTGGGAAGTTACAGGCTCATGTTACAGCAGCTTGTAACAGCAGCCTAAACTCACAGCACTGAAAAATCACAGGGCACATGTTCAGTTAGAGTATACTGCATGAGTCCGCTATTGTTCCTAGCCACATGGCTAATTAATATTCACTGCACAGTAGTGTTGTCCAGATCATGAATCATTAGGATCTTTTTTGCGAGTCGAATCATCAGGAGGATATGACATCACAATTGACTTCATAGGAGACAGACAAACATGGAACCTGCCATGAGCTGTCAGGAGCATCATTCTCTGCAAATACTATATAAAAATTCTGTGAAATCCAAACGTGGACAGTGAAATGCATATGTAATGTAAGTACAGCCAATATTTAGCTACTGATATATGTGTTTTTTTTTCTCTGAGACCCTATACCTAACAGCTCCTCTTTAAGGTGGCCACACACGATACAATAAAATGATCTGATTTTACGGAAATTCAATAAATATGATCGTATTTCCCGAAAGAAATCGATTTTTTTTTCATTCGACTGAAAAATCTGATCGGATTTCCCATGTTTTTCGATTTTTATTCATCTGGAATGCTGGACATTTTTCTTCAATTTTACTAAAGATTGTATGGTGTGTGTTAGATTGTCAATTTATTAATATACACACCCTTGCAAATTTCTCTGAGTTTCCAAACATTTTTATCATCATTTGGGAAAAATTGAACATACGTGTGTGGTACATTGGTCATATTTTTGGAATGTTACAATCAGTCAGAAATATTGATTGCAATTCTTGAATTGAACAGATATTTATAAAATTGTATGGTGTGTGGCCCCCTTTACAGTGACCCTGCCTCACACAGTGATCTCTCCTTTCCCCAGCATCCACAGTGATGTTTCTCTCCCCCAGCACTTACACTGACCTCTTCCCCTCGTAGCACCCACAATGACCTCCGCCTCCCCCAGCACCCATAGTGACTTCTCCCTCCCCCAGCACCCACAGTGATCTCTTCCTCCCCAAGAACCCACAGTGACCTCTCCAGTCCCCAGCACTGACAGTGACCCTAACTCCCCCAGCACCTCTACCTCCCACTGCACCCACAGTGACCTATCCCTCTCCCTGCACCCACACTGGCCTCTCCTAGAACCCACAGTGACCTCACCCATCCCTAGCAATTACAGTGGTCCTGCCTCCCCCAGCACTTACAGTGACCTCTCCCTTCTCCAGCGCCCTCAGTGCCCTCTCCATCCTCCAGCACACACAGTGACCTCCCCTTCCCCAGCACTTACAGTGACCCTGCCTCACACAGTAACCACAGTGACCTCTCCTTTCCCCCAGCACCCACACTGACCTCACCCTCCGCAGCACCCACAGTAACCTATTCCTCTCCCTGCATCCACAGTAACTTGTCCTATCCCCAGAATTAACAGTGATCCTGCCTTCCTCAGTACCCACAGTGACCTCTCCTTTCCCCCAGCACTAACAGTGACCTCACTCTCCCCAAGCCCCCAGTGACTTCTTCCTTCCCCAGCACCCACACTGACCTCACCCTCTGCAGCACCCACAGTAACCTATTCCTCTCCCTGCATCCACAGTAACTTGTCCTATCCCCAGAATTAACAGTGATCCTGCCTTCCTCAGTATCCACAGTGACCTCTCTCTCCCCCAGCATCCGCAGGGACCTCTCCTTTCCCCAGAAAAACCTCTCCTATCCCCAGCAGCACCCACAGTAAACTCCTTCCACATCCCTCCCAGTAGCACCTACAGTGACCTCTCTTATCACCATCACCCACAGTGACCGCTCCCTTCACCCAACATTTATATTGATCTCAGCAGCACTCACAGTGACCTCCCCTTGCACCCCCAGCAACCCCCCTAATATCCAGCACCCACAGTACACTCAGCCAGTAGACCCCCCATAGCATGCACTCACATTTCATCCAGAAGATGCCTTACAACAACATTACATCCAGTCAGTACTCCTTCCTATGGCAAGCAAAGGCATACCTGCTCTGTGTGCCTTTGCTGAACTGTGCCAAACTGTGCAGTGCCAACAGGATTGGGGGGATTTTTTGTTAGCTACAGTAACAAGCTTTTTCTCACAATGCAAATAATTGAAACTTCCCATTTCAGATAAGATAAGGACACATTGACCAGAAGGTAATTGAATCCCCCTCCTTTAAAGAGTTTACACAGTGATGTAAGCCTGTTCTCTGGTTGATGTTTGCTATGGGAAGGATAGTAATCTGTAAAATAACAGTTAATCAACACTGAGCTGGGTTTAAAATAAAGACGAAAAGGACAGAAATGATATCACTTTTGCCATTACAGAAAAACAGTAAAAATGGAAACCAGCAGAAATATTATTTTCTTTTTTCATATCACATTTCTCTTAAATCTGACAGCAAACACTAAAAGCAACAGGAAAGGTAAGTTCCATACATATTTTCTTATTGAATGACTTATTCTCCTTTTTTCAGTTAATATGGAATTTCATTCAAAATGTTTAAACTTAAAACTTGTATAGCACTTTTCTCCAATGGCTCTTATATTGCTTGAGAGCTGCAGCCAATAAATGCCCACTCAGTAAGAAGCAGGTAAAAAAGGTGCTGGAGGTACCCTGTTAAAAACAGTCCTGCCATACGTGGCAATGATAAAAGCCATAATTTGTGGCTATAAAAGCTAACGCTATATGGATGCCTGGAGGCGCCCGATAAAATAGTGGGCACCGGTGCAACCCAATATATATTTATAGCTGCTATTTACCATTTATAGCCCTTATAGCTGCTATTTACCATTTATAGCCCCTATAGCTGCTATTTAGCCATTCATAGCTGCTGTTTACTGTTTATAGCTAATTGTAGATTCTAACATTGCTGGCTATGGCTTCAAAAATATCAGGGGCTAGGAGGTGCGGTGCTTTAGTGTTAGTAGCGTGTGGGGAGGTCCTAAGGGATGGGGTTTGGCTTTTGGGGGCTAGGCACCAGGGTGCTAAAGTTAGGCACCACCAGTGGGATTAAGTTTAGGCATTGGTAGAGGGAGGGTTCTGTGTGAGAGTAGGGCATGTACGCTACTCAGTAGGCTACCCTAGAGCATTAGAAAGTTTTGCCCTAACACTCCTTACTGGATACGTACTGGATCAAGCCAGGGCTCAAACCCTGGTCTCCAATGTCAAAGGTGATGCCCGAAACCAGTAAACTAACCAGGTGCTGCTTCCTTGCATCACAAAAAGGGGTCAGGTTAGTCTGTGAGTAGGCTAACAGAGTGTGTGGTCTAACTTTCCAGGAATGTCTACCGTGGGGAAGGTGCGAGCCACTTACATCATAAGCAGTAATCTTCCAAGTCTACAGTGTGGAATGGGTTTTAATTTATGTATAAGATATAACATGTCCCTAATTTCTTTGCATTTATTGGTATGCCCATGTCATTTTCACACAGTGGCTCTCCAGCTTTTTGGGGGTCATTTCCTTCAGCCAGAAACCCCCCATGTAGCAACCAGCCTGCCTGCAAAATGTATTGTCTGTAGTATGTAGCCATGTATTGAGTGGTAAGTGATTAATGCTATATCATTTTTGATCAATTTAAGGCTCCCTGCACACTACATGCGATTCCGATTCCAATTTTTAATCGTTTTTTACATGTAATTCCGATTTCTGATTTTTAATCGTTAATGTATGCTGCATTTTTTTCTGCATTTTTCTGTTGATAGCATTCAGGGAAAATCAGCACTGGATTTTGAAAAGCAGAATCGGAATCGCAAATTGGAATTGCAATGTGCAGGGAGACAAACCTTTTATTTCTTATTGGGCTTCCATTATTGGTCTATTTTGACCCATTTGGTTGCTTAAGTTGTTCTCTAGATCCCAGACTATATTACCAAAGTTAATCCAATTAACCAGAATGTGTTCAGATTTGGGGCCTTCTGAAAGCAGAATACCTGAACCATTTTTGACTGAACTGTCCTCAAAATTCAACAAAGACATGTCTGAGCAACACTAGTTATGATAACCACATAGACACTTAGGGTAATCTCTCATTCATAAAAATATCAGTGTGAGCAGCATAAAGTGTGCGCTCTAGGGCTTAGTAAAAGGGCAAAAGCAAACTAAACTGGAAAAAAAAAGTCAGAGGAATTGCAAATTTAAAGCACACATGGAATAAGAGGGATATGGAGGCTGGCAAATTTATTTCCTTTTAAATAATGCAAATTGCCTGATCGTCCTGATCTTTTGCCTCTGTTCTAATACTTTTAGCCATAGACCCCGAACAAGCATGCATTTTCTGACTAATGGCCCATACTCACGGGCTACAATTGTCACCGCAACACGCGGCCCGCGCGTGTTGTGGCGACAGGTCGCCCGTGAGTATGAGGCGCAACACGGGCGCGCACCCCGAACCGTCGCTCATCGCTGCTGTCGGCAGCCAATTGGCGCGGTCAATCGCCCGGCGACAGTTGCTGCCGCAACTTCGCTGCAACTGTCGCTAGTCCGCGTGAGTATGTGGACAGTCTAGCACAATAGAAAATCCACGCCGCTTCCGGCGAGGGGGAGGAACGTCGGCGATAGCTTCCGTCGCTTCAGTAATCCCTCTTCCGCGTGTGTACGCGGAGGGACCTGGCGACGAGCTGTCGCCGAACCTGTCACTCCCGTGTGCTGGCGACAGGACAAAAAGTAGCCCGTGAATATGGGCCATAAAGTCTTACTAGAATAGTTGCATGCTTGTTTATAGGTTAGATCCACAGTGGGACGTTATGGAGCGGTGTTAGGGAGGCATTGCAATGCTGAAAGACGCACTGCAGTGTTAAGTCTTTGCAACAGTCACAGTGCGATGTTAGCATTCCGGTGTAACGTGTTGCATCATGGTTAATAAGCACCACTGTAGTAAGTTACCATTAAACGCACATGTAGGACTTGATTCACAAAGCGGTGCTAACTGTTAGCACGCCTGTGAAAACCCCCTTAGCACGTCTAAACCAGCTAAAGTAAAACTTTATGCGCGTACTGCACGGAGCGCAGCAGTGGTGCTCAGCAGAGCTCGAATATTCGAGTAGCTCGAATATTCGAGCTCTTTTTCAGCTATTCGAGCTCGGTATTCGAGCTCCGAATAGCTGCAGCTATTCGAATGGGCTATTCGAGTAAACGCGAATAGCCCATTCACTATTCGAGCTATTCGAGCAAACGGCGCTATTCGAGCTCGGGTACCGAGCTCGAATAGCGTCATAGCCCAGATTGATGTCCTTAGAGCCAATCAGAGGGCTCCCAGGCCCTCTGACGGCAGCCAATCACAGAGGGGGACCCTGGCCAGCCCCTACCCTATAAATAGCGGCCACCATGTTAGGTTTCTCCGTCCTTGCCTGAGACTTGCATAGAGAGAGAGTTGCTCCTTTGTGCTTTGGCTTAGCAAGAGCTCTATTGTGGTCATTTACCTAGCGTTTTTGCTCACATACACCTCCTATACACACCTATATTGTTGTTAGTTAGATAGACATTGTATTTTAGTTAGTAGCTTTTGTGTTACATAGACAGAGACAGCTGCTGCAGGCAAGCTTACAGCTTTAGGCCTCAGGGCCTGCCTGTGTGGGCAGCTGTTCTCTCCTGTCCTCTGTTAGTATATTTCTCTCATCTATACCAGTATTTCTGCTGTCCTTTACTACTGATTGATTCTGTATTTAGTATTGTAGTTATACTGTACTAGGACACTCACTGTCACTGTTCATAGGCTAAGGCTAAGGCTACTAGCTCCTGCGTGTGTGCACTCACTGTCTTGTACACACACACTCTATTACCTTCTGATTACTGATTGATTATTGTAATTAGTTGTACTTACTGTTACTACTTACTCTTACTGTACTAGGAGTCTAGGACACTCAGTCACTGTTCATAGGCTACTAGCTCCTGCGTGTGTGCACTCACTCACTGTCTGTGTACTGTAGTGTACACACACACTCTATTTCCTTCTGATTACTGATTGATTATTGTAATTAGTTGTACTTACTGTTACTACTTACTCTTACTGTACTAGGAGTCTAGGACACTCAGTCACTGTTCATATGCTACTAGCTCCTGCGTGTGTGCACTCACTCACTGTCTGTGTACTGTAGTGTACACACACACTCTATTTCCTTCTGATTACTGATTGATTATTGTAATTAGTTGTACTTACTGTTACTACTTACTCTTACTGTACTATAGGAGTCTAGGACACTCAGTCACTGTTCATAGGCTACTAGCTCCTGCGTGTGTGCACTCACTCACTGTCTGTGTACTGTAGTGTACACACACACTCTATTTCCTTCTGATTACTGATTGATTATTGTAATTAGTTGTACTTACTGTTACTACTTACTCTTACTGTACTATAGGAGTCTAGGACACTCAGTCACTGTTCATAGGCTACTAGCTCCTGCGTGTGTGCACTCACTGTCTGTGTACTGTACACACACACTCTATTTCCTTCTGATTACTGATTGATTATTGTAATTAGTTGTACTTACTGTTACTACTTACTCTTACTGTACTATAGGAGTCTAGGACACTCAGTCACTGTTCATAGGCTACTAGCTCCTGCGTGTGTGCACTCACTGTCTGTGTACTGTACACACACACTCTATTTCCTTCTGATTACTGATTGATTATTGTAATTAGTTGTACTTACTGTTACTACTTACTCTTACTGTACTATAGGAGTCTAGGACACTCAGTCACTGTTCATAGGCTACTAGCTCCTGCGTGTGTGCACTCACTGTCTGTGTACAACACACTCTATTTCCTTCTGAAGTTCTGATTACTGATTGATTATTGTAATTAGTTGTACTTACTGTTACTACTTACTCTTACTGTACTAGGACACTCAGTCACTGTTCATAGGATAGCTCCTGCGTGTGTGTGTGCACTCACTGTCTGTGTAGTGTGTACACACTACACACACTCTATTTCCTTCTGATTACTGATTGATTATTGTAATTTCTAGTTGTACTTCCTGACTCTTACTACTTACTTACTGTAGTAGGGACACTCACTCAGTCACTGTTCATAGGCTAGCTCCTGCGCGTGTTTGCGCGTGCGTGCACTCACTGTCTGTAGTGTACACACACTAAATTTACTTGTGATTACTACTGATTATTGTAACTGCTAGTTGTACTTCCTGACTGTTACTACTTACTTACTGTACTAGGGACACTCAGCCATCAGCTCTGCATCCGAGGCCTCCACCATGGACTCCTGGAGCAGCCGCTTCGGGACAGGCCGCTACCTGTCCTTCACTGTCCACTGGGTCAGCTTGGTGGAAGGGGGTGAGGATGGGAGAGCAGCAGCGGGCACAGCAGCAGCAGCAACACAGTGGGTGGTGCCACCCCGCAGGGTCAGGGGAACTGCAGCAGGTTCCTCCGATCCTCTGCCATCCTCCGGCACACCTGGCCAAACCCCCCGCCTCAGCAGCAGCGTGAAGGCCCGCCACTGCCAAGCGCTGCTGCACTTGGTCAGCCTTGGGAAGACCAAGCTGACGGCAACCCATGTGTTGGCCAAACTCCAGGAGCAGGAGAGGATTTGGCTGATCCCCAGAGGCCTCAGAGTCGGAAAGGTGGTGGCCGACAATGGGGCCAATCTGGTTGCCGCAATAGACAGGGGAAACCTGACCCACATCCCCTGTCTTGCCCACGTGCTGAACCTGGTGGTGCAGAAGTTCTTGCGCACCTACCAGGGGATGGGCGAACTGCTGGAAACGACAAGGAACGTTGTGCGTCACTTCCGGCGCTCGGCTGCAGCCTGTGCGAGCCTGGAAGACGTGCAAAAGGAGCTGGATCTGCCACGCCATCGGCTGATCCTTGACATTCCGACTCGCTGGAACTCCACCCTGGCGATGTTGGAGCGTCTGGTTGAACAGAAGCACGCTGTCATCCAGTACCTTGCCCTGGCCACTGTTTCCGCCGCTCAGAGAAAGGACAAGACCAGCAACATCCCGTCCATCGTCCCCGATGATGACTGGAGGCACATGCAGCAGGTGTGCTTAGTGCTGGCTCCCTTTCTGCAGGCCACTAACATGGTGAGCAGGGACCATGCTATGGTCTGCGAGTGGGTGCCCCTGGTTTGTCTGCTGAACAGGGCCCTCGATGCTTTGCTGGAACAGGGAGCGGCAGCCTTGGACCAGCAGGAGCGGCAAGCAGCTGCACAGTCCACCTCTGAGGGGGAGGAGGAGGAGGACTTGGTGGAGGTCCCTGACCTTGCTGCTGATGAGGGGGAGCAGCACAGTGCAGCTGAGTTTGTGCGGGGGTGGAGAGAGGATGAGGCTGACGAGGCAGAGGAGGAGGATGAGGACAGCAGCACTGCCGTCGATGTGCCAGCAGACGTGGCCCGCCTCTTCCCAATGGCAGCGCACATGCTGACGTGCCTGCGCAGGGACCCCAGGGTGATCCAGATGAAGCAGAGGGAGGACATCTGGATCAGCATGATGTTGGACCCACGCCTCAAGGGGAAGTTGAGCCAGTTCCTGCCGCCTGCAGGAGGAGACCCAGCGCAACAAATAAGGAGCTTGCAGCAGGCCCTTGTTGAGCGCTTGGAGGAAGCCTTCCCCCAGCCTTCCACCCCCACTGTCCAGCAGCCAGCACAGAGGCAGCAGCAGGTGCCTGCATCCAGCAGCAAGTGCCCCACAGACCTGCTGTCTCTCAGCCACGAGCTCTACAGGACTGTAGAGGCTCCGGCAGCAGTGACTAGAGAGGAGGTGCATGCAGCAGCATCCTCCTCCGGTCACAGCCAGCGCCTGACCCGCATGGTGGCTGACTACATGGGGTCCTACAGCGGGCTTGACAGCGATGCCCCTGTTGATCCCATGGAGTATTGGGTCAAGCGCCTGGAGATCTGGAGCGAGCTGGCGCAGTACGCCCTGGAAGTGCTGTCCTGCCCCCCTTCCAGCGTGCTGTCCGAGCGCTGCTTCAGTGCAGCTGGTGGTGTGGTCACCGAGAAACGCTCACGTCTGTCTCACAAGTCTGTGGACAGACTGACGTTTCTCAAGATGAACCAGGCGTGGGTGGAAGGCGAGTTCCTGGCCCCTGTTGTCGGCGAGAGGGGTACATGAACTGGCTAAGAACCATCGTTAATGTGCCTTACCACCCTTTACCACCTCCTGGCTCCTGCTCACTAAGCCAGCCTGGTTCACTTTGACTATTACGTCGCCTGCAGCCACACATTTTACACCTACAGTGGGCTGCTGTGTACTGCCCTTCTGCTGTCTGTCTGTGTTTCCCACTGCCAGGGTACACAGATTTACCTTCTGCTGCCACTCTGCCACCAGCTATTACGTCAAACAATAGCTATATATCTGTGTAATTTGTTTTACAAACAAAACCAAAAAACCATTAAAAAAAAAAAAAAGGTTTAATTTTTCTGAGGTGCCCGGGTTGAAAACTGTGTTGTCCCAGTTGTGTATTGGACACGATGTGGGCTGCACGACCGCTGTCTGGGACCTCCTGTTGTGTTCATTTACGGCCTGGTATCACCGCTAGGTACCAGGGCTATTATGTCACGCTGCCTGCCTGCTGCCACACTCACACTACTCCTCCATTCCTCCTGCTGCTGCTGTCTGTCTGTGTTTCCCACTGCAAGGGTACACAGAATTACCTTCTGCTGCCACACTGCCACCAGCTATTACGTCAAACAATAGCTGCTCACATTACTCCTCCATTCCTCCTGCTGCTGCTGCTGTCGGTCTGTGTTTCCCACTGCCAGGGTACACAGAATTACATTCTGCTGCCACTCTGCCACCAGCTATTACGTCAAAAAATAGCTATATCTGTGTAATTTGTTGTAAAAACAAAACAAAAAAAAAAAAAAGGTTTAATTTTTCTGAGGTGCCCGGGTTGAAAACTGTGTTGTCCCAGTTGTGTATTGGACACGATGTGGGCTACACAACCGCTGTCTGGGACCTCCTGTTGTGTTCATTTACGGCCTGGTATCACCGCTAGGTACCAGGGCTATTATGTTACGCTGCCTGCCTGCTGCCACACTCACACTACTCCTCCATTTCTCCTGCTGCTGCTGTCTGTCTGTGTTTCCCACTGCCAGGGTACACAGAATTACCTTCTGCTGCCAGTCTGCCACCAGCTATTACGTCAAACAATAGCTGCACACATAATTACTCCTCCATTCCTCCTGCTGCTGCTGCTGTCTGTCCGTGTTTCCCAACGCTAGGGTACACAGATTTACCTTCTGCTGCCACTCTGCCACCAGCTATTACGTCAAAAAATAGCTATATCTGTGTAATTGGTTGTAAAACCAAAACTACAAAACCATAAAAAAAAAAAAAGGTTTAATTTTTCAGAGGTGCCCGGGTTGAAAACTGTGTTGTCCCAGTTGTGTATTGGACACGATGTGGGCTGCACGACCACTGTCTGGGACCTCCTGTTGTGTTTATTTACGGCCTGGTATCACCGCTAGGTACCAGGGCTATTATGTCACGCTGCCTACCTGCTGCCACACTCACACTACTCCTCCATTCCTCCTGCTGATGCTGCTGTCTGTCTGTGTTTCCCACTGCCAGGGTACACAGAATTAGCTTCTGCTGCCACTCTGCCACCAGCTATTACGTCAAACAATAGCTGCTCACATAATTACTCCTCCATTCCTCCTGCTGCTGCTGTCTGTCTGTGTTTCCCAACGCCAGGGTACACAGATATACCTTCTGCTGCCACTCTGCCACCAGCTATTACGTCAAAAAATAGCTATATCTGTGTAATTGGTTGTAAAACCAAAACTACAAAACCATTACAAAAAAAAAGGTTTAATTTTTCTGAGGTGCCCGGGTTGAAAACTGTGTTGTCCCAGTTGTGTATTGGACACAATGTGGGCTGCACGACCGCTGTCTGGGACCTCCTGTTGTGTTTATTTACGGCCTGGTATCACCGCTAGGTACCAGGGCTATTATGTCACGCTGCCTACCTGCTGCCACACTCACACTACTCCTCCATTCCTCCTGCTGATGCTGCTGTCTGTCTGTGTTTCCCACTGCCAGGGTACACAGAATTACCTTCTGCTGCCAGTCTGCCACCAGCTATTATGTCAAACAATAGCTGCTCACATTACTCCTCCATTCCTCCTGCTGCTGCTGCTGTCGGTCTGTGTTTCTCACTGCCAGGGTACACAGAATTACATTCTGCTGCCACTCTGCCACCAGCTATTACGTCAAACAATAGCTATATATCTGTGTAATTTGTTTTACAAACAAAACCAAAAAACCATAAAAAAAAGGTTTAATTTTTCTGAGGTGCCCGGGTTGAAAACTGTGTTGTCCCAGTTGTGTATTGGACACGATGTGGGCTGCACGACCGCTGTCTGGGACCTCCTGCCTGCTGTGTTTATTTACAGCCCTTGTATCACCGCTATTAAGGGCTATTATGTCACGCTGCCTGCCTCATTGACTGCCTGCTGCCACACACTCATCCTCCTCCTCCTGCTGCTGAATTTACCTCCTGCTGTCTGTGTGTTTCCACTGCCAGGGAGCACATACAATGGCGCTTCCAACATGCGTGCGCCACCAGCTTTTTCTTACGCTCAAAAATAGCTGCATTTCTTTAAAAAAAAAATTGAAAAGAGAAGTAAGTGAAGAAGAAGACGATATAGAAGAAGATGAAGAAGATGAAGAAGAAGAAGATGAAGAAGAAGGAGAAGAAGAAGAAGATGAAGATGAAGAAGAAGAAGATGAAGAAGATGAAGAAGATGAAGAAGAAGATGAAGAAGATGAAGAAGAAGATGAAGAAGATGAAGAAGAAGATGAAGAAGATGAAGAAGAAGAAGATGAAGAAGAAGAAGATGAAGAAGGAGAAGAAGAAGAAGATGAAGATGAAGAAGATGAAGAAGATGAAGAAGATGAAGAAGAAGATGAAGAAGATGAAGAAGATGAAGAAGAAGATGAAGAAGAAGATGAAGAAGATGATGAAGAAGAAGATGAAGAAGAAGATGATGAAGAAGATGAAGAAAAAGAAGATGAAGAAGAAGAAGATGATGATGAAGAAGATGAAGAAGAAGAAGAAGACAATATAAAAGAAGAAGAAGAAGAAGATATAGAAGAAGAAGATATAGAAGAAGAAGATATAGAAGAAGAAGATATAGAAGAAGAAGAAGAAGATATAGAAGATAAAGAAGAAGAAGAAGAAGAAGAAGTATATACAGTACTGAACAAAATTCTGGACACAACTTCTCTTTTCACCTTTTTTTTTTAAAGGAACATCCCCACATAATCACTTGCTGTTGTTACTTGGAAAAAAAGATGTTTCTTGCATCATTCACCCTCAAAACAAGTGTAGGAAGCTATTTAAGGCCAATTCGAATAGTCAGCTCGAATAATGAGCTTGAATACCGACTCGAATAGTGAGCTCGAAGTCCGAGGTCGAATCGAATAGTAAAATTTATTTGACTCGAATATTCGACTGACCTCGAATAATTTACTATTCGAATTCGACCAAACTCAAATTTTGAAAAGGGGTATTTGAGCACCACTGGAGCGCAGAGTGCTCAGTGCGAAGTGCCCATTAAAGCCTATGGGACTTAGCGCGCGCATAGGACTTTGCGCGCGTAAAACTTTGCGCACAAAACTTTGCACGCGATCTGATTGAGAAATCCGGTGCTAACCTACTTAGCACCCTGGTTAGCACGTCTAAAGACTTTAGACGTGCTAAGTAGGTTAGCACTGATTTGTGAATCAAGCCCGTTGACAGGTACAGGGAAGCATACTTTTCATTGTCTGAATGTTTCACTGTACTTTAATATATGCAACGTACAGGGGTTGGACAATATGTTTGAAACACCTTGAAAATCAACAAAATATATTTTAATATGAAGTAGGTCCACCTTTTGCGGCAATTACAGCCTCAATTCTCCAAGGTATTGCTTCATACAAATTGTGAATTGTTTCCAAAGGAATTTTAGCTCATTCCTCAGTTAAAACACACTCCAGTTCTTTTAGAGACGATGGCGGCAGAAATCGACTTCTTACTTGAATCTCTAATAACGACCATAAATGCTCAATAAAGTTGAGGTCTGGGGATTGTGGTGGCCTGATGAGATGCTCAACTTCATTAGAATGCTCCTCGTGCCATTCTTTCACAATTCTAGCTGTATGCAGGGGCGCCGCGAGGCATAAAGCAAACCAAGCGGCCGATTGGGGCCTCAAGATCGTAGGGGCCTCGGCGGCTCAGTGACGGGGCTGGCAGAGCAGAGCAGGGCAGCAGGGCTACGGGAAGATGGCCGCCACCGAAGCCCTGCTGTGGAGACTATTTATGTCTCCAGTACAGGGCTTTGGGTGGCTATCTTCCCGTAGCCCTGCATTCAATCAGCGCGGGAGATTGGAGGAGGGAGGGAGCTCCGTGGGAACTGCGCGCCTGAGGAGCTGGCCACCGGCCACGAGAGGAGACGGGGAGAGAAGACTTCTGCCAGTGCCAGGTGAGTAAATTATTTTCTTTTTGCAGCCCTTATCTGCTGAAAATGTGCCCGAATTGCATTTGATATCTGCTGAACTGTGCCCTAATTGCGTTTGATTTCTGCTGAACTGTGCCCTAATTGCATTTGATTTCTGCTGAAAATGTGGCCCTAACTGCGTTTGATTTCTGCTGAACTGTGCCCTAATTGCATTTGATTTCTGCTGAACTGTGCCCTAATTGCATTTGATTTCTGCTGAAAATGTGGCCCTAATTGCGTTTGATTTCTGCTGAAAATGTGCCCTAATTGCGCTTGATTTCTGCTGAACTGTGCCCTAATTGCGTTTGATTTCTGCTGAGAATGTGCCCTAATTGCGTTTGATTTCTGCTGAAAATGTGCCCTAATTGCGTTTGATTTCTGCTGAAAATGTGCCCTAATTGCGTTTGATTTCTGCTGAACTGTGCCCTAATTGCGTTTGATTTCTGCTGAAAATGTGGCCCTAATTGCGTTTGATTTCTGCTGAACTGTGCCCTAATTGTGTTTGATTTCTGCTGAAAATGTGCCCTAATTGCGTTTGATTTCTGCTGAAAATGTGCCCTAATTGCGTTTGATTTCTGCTGAACTGTGCCCTAATTGCGTTTGATTTCTGCTGAAAATGTGGCCCTAATTGCGTTTGATTTCTGCTGAAAATGTGCCCTAATTGAGTTTGATTTCTGCTGAAAATGGGCCCAAATTGCGTTTGATTTCTGCTGAAATGTGGCCCAAATTGCGTTTGATTTCTGCTAAAATGTGGCCCAAATTGCGTTTGATTTCTGCTGAAATGTGGCCCAAATTGCGTTTGTTTTCTGTTGAAATGTTGCACAAATTGCGTTTGTTTTCTGCTGAAATGTTGCACAAATTGCGTTTTTATTTTCTGGTGTCTGGGGTAACTGTTGCTGCATTTATTATTTAATGGTCATAGTTGGCTATATTTGCTGTGCTACGGTTAAGCTCCGCCCATACAATGTCATAGCTACGCGCGCCTCAATCGCCCCCCCCCCCCTTCGCGCGCCGCAGGATAGGGCCACTTACTACAGTCCGCTTGGGGCCACAAAAACCTTAGCTGCACCCCTGGCTGTATGGATTGGGGCATTATCATCTTGAAAGATGGCATTCACCTCCGGAAACAGTTCCTGAACCATAGGATAAACTTGGTCACCCAAACTTCCTAAATAGTCTCGGCTGTTAATTCTTTCATGAAGGGAAATCAGTGGCCCGGCGGATTTCCAAGAAATAGCACCCCAGATCATCACAGAACACCCGCCATGTTTTAAGGTTGGGAGAAGGCAATCTGGATGAAATGCTTCTTTCAGCTGTCTTCAAACGTACACTCGGCCGGAGGTCGGAAATAAGGTAAACGATGATTCGTCAGAGAAAATCACATTTTTCCACTGCTCGAGGGACCAATTCTGGTGGTTTCTACACCACTCTAAACGCTTTGAAACATTTGCCTTTGAGAGCAGAGGTTTTCTAATTACAGTTCTTCCGTGGAATCCAGATTTATGCAGCTCCCGACAAACAGTTTTTGTGGAAACTGGGTTCTGTAGCTCTGCAGTGATTTTAGGAGCCGTGGTCTTGTGAGCTTTTCTAACAATTCGATTTAGTGTTTGACGGTCTCTCTCAGAAAACTTTGACTTTCGGCCACGACTGTGCTTTGCTGAGGACGTTTTTCCTTCTCTTTGAAAGGCAGTCATTACTTTTGAGACAGCACCTCTTGAAATGCCAAACATTCGGGCAGTTTCTGTTACAGTAGCGCCTGCCATACAAGCACCAACAATTTGGCCTCTTTGAAAGTCTGAGAGATCTGCCATTTTTATAAATTATAACCAACTTTGGTTTAAATATCTGTAAAAACAATTATTTTAATTAAACATATCAAATAACACAAATAATAAACATTTTTTTTTTTTTTACGTATGTCCAGTTTTGATTGCTTAAAGAGACTCCGTAACAAAAATTGCATCCTGTTTTTTATCATCCTATAAGTTCCAAAAGCTATTCTAATGTGTTCTGGCTAACTGCAGCACTTCATACTATCACTGTCTCTGTAATAAATCAATGTATCTTTCCCCTGTCAGACTTGTCGGCCTGTGTCTGGAAGGCTGCCAAGTTCTTCAGTGTTGTGGTTCTGCTATGAACTCCCTTATGAAGAAAATAACTGGCACACCACGCAGTTGAATTGCTTAATTTGTAAATATATTGTAAGCATCAAGATCAAATGCAGGAAAGTGGGCTTATCAAACAATCAATGAATAGCCCAAAATGTGGCACAATGTATTACACAATGTACAATACAGGCAATTACAGCAGAGGGATCAAAAAAGAAAAGACAATCCAGTACATGTGAACAGACTGCTGCCTAAGTATAACAAACAAATGTCAATAGCAAATGGCAGCCCAGCGGCAGACCATAATAGAGCCAAGTAGCAGCGTTATGAAAAAGACATGGATTGTGCAATATGCATGACAAATTACCCTGACAGCGCTGTTTCGCCAAAATGCTTTATCAAAGGGTAGGTTTAAGGTCCCCAAGGAGTGCTGTATCGTTCAGGCGGAAAACCGTCGTTTAAATAGCGTTGTATGCCCTAAGCAGCCATGCCAGACACCGTGGGCCGGCCCATTGACGTCAATGACGTCACGCGGCTTCCTGCCGCGGCGTCATTACGTCACATCCGATTCCCATACATTGGGAATAGACGCCGCCAGCCATACAGGGCTGGCAATTGCCAGTCACAGCATGGACGGCCTGCGCCCCCTATCCCAATGGTGGGATCAGGTATTGCAGTCAGAAACATGAAAGGGGAACATATAGGCAATAGACATATCCTGCTTCACTACAAAAAGCGGTGTCCGGCTTGTCTTGAAAGAATATCGGTGTCTGGTCATGGAGACATAATACATCTAAGATAAAAGGAAAAAGATGAAAAAATTAAAAACATGTATAACAGCCATAGCAACTGGGGAGCTTTATCAAAAAAGCCCATAAGAGCTGGGACACATATCTGAAATAATGACAGGGATCACTGTGGGCAAATTGATCCTATATCATACAGAGTATTAATGACAGCCACCCCAGCCTCACAATACACACTGAAAATACCTAGAGAGGGATGATGCGGAAATTCTCACTATTAAGAACAATAATCTAACAAGATTTGTTCAAAACTGGGTCATATCAGAAAAAGGCGGTGAATGAAAAAAAGAAAGAGTTTACAAAAACTTATTAAGGTCAGAGTAAATTAACGTGTAAAGGGTGCCAGGCTGACATCCTCGTTCATGCCCATAGGCGTTTTGCTTTGTAATTTGTAGATCCAAAAAAGTTCACGTTGGAGTAATTTGAGCTCTAAGTCCCCACCCCTGTAGGATGGTTTAACAAGTTCCAACACCCTAAATCTTAACTGGGATACACTGTGACCTGCCGAAATAAAGTGTTTCGCAACCGGTGAGTCCAAATCAACACATCTTATATTGCTCCGATGCTCGCTAATGCGAGTACGAATGTCACGTGTGGTTTGTCCCACATAGACTTTACCACATGGGCAATTTAAGCAATATATCACATTTTTTGAGGAGCAATTGGCAAAATCATTCAAGAATATGGCTTTGCCAGATTGAGGATGGGGGAATGATGCACCCCGTCTTACAAAACCACATTGGACACAATGTCCACAGGGGAACATGCCCTTGGGTCGTGCTAAATTTGATAGCCAATTACCTTGATTGGTGTTTGGATTTTGAGTGCATCTGGCATGAACCAGAGAGTCACGGATGCTCCTAGGGCGCCTGAATGCGCAAATCGGTTGCTCCTGAAACACTTCGGCCATAGTAGGGTCAGTATTCAGTATATGCCAGTGTTGGCGAATGATCCGTTGAGCCTGTAAGGATAAGGGAGAGTATGTTAAAACGACAGGAATACGGTTTTGTGATCTGTGTGGTCTATGCATGAGTAGCTCGGTCTGACTCTTGGCAGCTGCACGTGACAAAGCCCTTCTGAGTAAACTGGTTTTGTATCCCCGTTCCCTAAAGTGTTCGAACATCACGCCTGCCTCTTTAAAAAAGGCCTCATCAGTGGAAGAAATACGTCTAAGACGTAAGAACTGACTGTAGGGAAGTCCCTGCTTTAGACGTTCTGGATGATAGCTTTTTGCGGATAGGTAAGTATTCCTATCAGTGGGCTTTCTGTAGGGAGCTGTTCGTATGGTACCATCAACCATTTGAACCCGTACATCTAGAAAATGAATCTCACTGGCGCTATATTCTAAGCTAAAGGAGATGGTGGGAAAGCATTGGTTCAAATCATCTTTGAAGGAGAGCAGTTGCGATTCAGAGCCTGTCCAGATGAAAAAAATATCATCTATGTACCTCAGCCAGCACAAAGTCTGACCGAGGTACATATGGTGAGTATATACAAAATTCTCTTCGAAATACTCCATGAATAAATTTGCGTATTCGGGAGCTACATTGCTCCCCATTGCTGTACCTTGCAGCTGCTGGTAAAATGTACCCTCAAAACAAAAATAGTTTCGCTTCAAAACCAGACTCAGAAGGGCCAGGAGAAAGTCTGCCAATGCTGGATGCAAAGATAATTTATCGAAGTTCTGTCGAATAACCTCAATACCTGTGTCATGTGGAATGGAAGTATACAAGCTGGTGACATCCATGGTACAGAGAAGAATAGGAGACGGAAAGAACCCAAAACCTGATAGTTTGGAAAGGAAGTCTGTGGTATCCAAAAGGAAGGACCGCATAGCTGTCACCCGTGGTCTCAATACTTGATCGAGTAGGATTGCGAGTGGTTGAAAGACAGAACAGGTACCAGCCACGATGGGTCTGCCAGGGGGATTCACCAGTGATTTGTGTATTTTGGGAAGAATATAAAAGAGTGGAATAAGAGGAAAAGGAGTAGAGAGAAAATCAGAGAGTTTGTCAGAGATGATGCCCACCTCAGAAGCACTTGAAATGAGAGCATCGATATCCCTTTTGACTAGGGCTGTTGGATCACCTGGAAGTTTAAGATATACGTCAGTATCATGCAGTTGTCGCAGAACCTCATATCTGTAGTCAGTGGCATTCATGATTACAGTGGCCCCACCCTTATCGGCCGGCTTGAACACCAATTGAGGATCATTGCTCAAAGACTTAAGCGCCTCGCGCTCTTCGCGTGGTAAATTGCTGAATGAGTGGTGTCCCTGCCGTCCGACAGAGGCTAGGTCACGTTGGACCATATTAATAAAGGTCTCTACTGACGGTGAAGAATTGGGGGGTTGCCACTTACTTTTCGATCTACACATAGTGAGATCAACGTCTGGTGGGAAGAGGTTGATGGTCTGGGAGGGCTGGGTATTTGAATTGGATGGTTTGCTGAAAAAAGCCTTGATGCGTAGGGTCCTGAAAAAATTAAATAGATCAGAATCAAGCTCAAGCTGGTTACCAGGGTGGGTGGGAACAAATCCCAATCCACGTCCCAATACCTTGCGTTCAGGGTCAGTGAGGATATGTGAGGATAAGTTGACCACTAAGTCCTCCCCTGCGTGTGGCTCCTCAACACTCTCGAATCTACCGGAGCGCCGTCTGCCCCTCCTCGACCTCTTCCTCTTCCCCCTCTGCCGCGTTGGCGTTGTCCTAAAAAAGCCCCTGCCCCTGAGCCTGAGGATCCTTCTCCTGAACTAGATTCGGATGGTGGATTACCCGGGATTTGTGGACGGCGTCTAGGTCGCCTGTCTCCACGCCACGTGTAGACGCGATCCTCTTGGTAATCAAGGGTATCGCGACGGAATTTGTCTAGTTTTTTGGCCAGGACCTCCTGTCTATATTTCTCAAGGGCTGCGTTATGTTCCTCTGAGTATACCTCAAAGTCGTCCTCGTTGAGGACGGATTCAAGTTTAGTAAGGAGATTGGTTGCAAGTGCCTCTAACCTAGTAATTTCACCCTGAATACCTTGAATGGTCAGAGTAATAAGATCAAGGCTGCATTTGTTCAAGATTTTATACCACTTGTCGCAGTAATCCCTGTTGTTTCTACAAAAAGAAGGGCGAATATTTAAACGTAATCCCCTAGGGATGCGTTTTGCCCGCAAGTACTCGACTAAGGTATCAGAGTGCAGTTTGTACTCGATCACTCTTTTTTCCAAATCCTCGTATTGCCTCTTTAAAAAAGGTACATCTGTGGAAATATTGCAGTGTGTATTAGAAAACTGGTTGACGACCCCATCAATCTCTGTCTGTGTAAAGGCCAATGTATCAGCTACACGATTGGAAAGGCCACTAAGATCAGCAAAGGACATACTGTGTGGACGGGCAGGAGGGTGCTACACCTAAAACATAAGAAGATAGAAACATTAAATAAATATCGGTATGCACACCTATAACAAATAGCACATGTGTATATAATACGAGAGGGTGCTCAGTTAATAAACCAGACCTAGCACTAGGTCTTACAGAATCCTTATGAAGAAAATAACTGGCACACCACGCAGTTGAATTGCTTAATTTGTAAATATATTGTAAGCATCAAGATCAAATGCAGGAAAGTGGGCTTATCAAACAATCAATGAATAGCCCAAAATGTGGCACAATGTATTACACAATGTACAATACAGGCAATTACAGCAGAGGGATCAAAAAAGAAAAGACAATCCAGTACATGTGAACAGACTGCTGCCTAAGTATAACAAACAAATGTCAATAGCAAATGGCAGCCCAGCGGCAGACCATAATAGAGCCAAGTAGCAGCGTTATGAAAAAGACATGGATTGTGCAATATGCATGACAAATTACCCTGACAGCGCTGTTTCGCCAAAATGCTTTATCAAAGGGTAGGTTTAAGGTCCCCAAGGAGTGCTGTATCGTTCAGGCGGAAAACCGTCGTTTAAATAGCGTTGTATGCCCTAAGCAGCCATGCCAGACACCGTGGGCCGGCCCATTGACGTCAATGACGTCACGCGGCTTCCTGCCGCGGCGTCATTACGTCACATCCGATTCCCATACATTGGGAATAGACGCCGCCAGCCATACAGGGCGTTGTGTTGATTTGGACTCACCGGTTGCGAAACACTTTATTTCGGCAGGTCACAGTGTATCCCAGTTAAGATTTAGGGTGTTGGAACTTGTTAAACCATCCTACAGGGGTGGGGACCTAGAGCTCAAATTACTCCAACGTGAACTTTTTTGGATCTACAAATTACAAAGCAAAACGCTTATGGGCATGAACGAGGATGTCAGCCTGGCACCCTTTACACGTTAATTTACTCTGACCTTAATAAGTTTTTGTAAACTCTTTCTTTTTTTCATTCACCGCCTTTTTCTGATATGACCCAGTTTTGAACAAATCTTGTTAGATTATTGTTCTTAATAGTGAGAATTTCCGCATCATCCCTCTCTAGGTATTTTCAGTGTGTATTGTGAGGCTGGGGTGGCTGTCATTAATACTCTGTATGATATAGGATCAATTTGCCCACAGTGATCCCTGTCATTATTTCAGATATGTGTCCCAGCTCTTATGGGCTTTTTTGATAAAGCTCCCCAGTTGCTATGGCTGTTATACATGTTTTTAATTTTTTCATCTTTTTCCTTTTATCTTAGATGTATTATGTCTCCATGACCAGACACCGATATTCTTTCAAGACAAGCCGGACACCGCTTTTTGTAGTGAAGCAGGATATGTCTATTGCCTATATGTTCCCCTTTCATGTTTCTGACTGCAATACCTGATCCCACCATTGGGATAGGGGGCGCAGGCCGTCCATGCTGTGACTGGCAATTGCCAGCCCTGTATGGCTGGCGGCGTCTATTCCCAATGTATGGGAATCGGATGTGACGTAATGACGCCGCGGCAGGAAGCCGCGTGACGTCATTGACGTCAATGGGCCGGCCCACGGTGTCTGGCATGGCTGCTTAGGGCATACAACGCTATTTAAACGACGGTTTTCCGCCTGAACGATACAGCACTCCTTGGGGACCTTAAACCTACCCTTTGATAAAGCATTTTGGCGAAACAGCGCTGTCAGGGTAATTTGTCATGCATATTGCACAATCCATGTCTTTTTCATAACGCTGCTACTTGGCTCTATTATGGTCTGCCGCTGGGCTGCCATTTGCTATTGACATTTGTTTGTTATACTTAGGCAGCAGTCTGTTCACATGTACTGGATTGTCTTTTCTTTTTTGATCCCTCTGCTGTAATTGCCTGTATTGTACATTGTGTAATACATTGTGCCACATTTTGGGCTATTCATTGATTGTTTGATAAGCCCACTTTCCTGCATTTGATCTTGATGCTTACAATATATTTACAAATTAAGCAATTCAACTGCGTGGTGTGCCAGTTATTTTCTTCATAAGGATTCTGTAAGACCTAGTGCTAGGTCTGGTTTATTAACTGAGCACCCTCTCGTATTATATACACATGTGCTATTTGTTATAGGTGTGCATACCGATATTTATTTAATGTTTCTATCTGCTATGAACTCCCCCCTCTCTGCACACTGCCTGTGTATTATTTAGATTAGAGCAGCTTCTCTCTTCTCTCATCTTTTACAAGCTGGATAAATCGTCCTCTGAGCTGGCTGGGCTTTCACATACTGAGGAATTACAGACAAAGGCAAAGCTGTCTGCACTCTGCAGGAAGAAAAGAGCAGCCTGAAACTTCAGTGCATGAGAACAGGGGGAAGAAACACACAAATGATCTCTTGAGATTCAAAAGGAAGGCTGTATACAGCCTGCTTGTGTATGGATGTATTTTCTATGTGTGGACATACTGTACATCAACCTACTTCCTGTTTTGGTGGCCATTTTGTTTGTTTACAAACAAACTTTTTAAAACTGTTTTTAACCACTTTTAATGTGGCAGGGAGCGGCGAAATTGTGACAGAGGGTAATAGGAGATGTCCCCTAACGCACTGGTACGTTTACTTTTGAGCGATTTTAACAATACAGATTCTCTTTAAAACATGTTCAAAGATTATGATGCCAAAATGTTAGGTGTTTCCATTATTTTGTCCAACTCCTGTAATGCAGCGTTTATGTGCGATATGACTTTTGCGTTCCGTTGCATTCGTCCCACTGCAACGTTCCACTATGAACCTAGCCTCAGGTGTGTGATTCCGACACTACTGCAGCCAAATAGATCAGCAGGACTATAAGGCAACTGGTATTGTTTAAAAGGAGATGAATTTGGCAGCCTCCATATTCCTGTCACTTCAGGTGTACGTTAACAGTTGGTTGCTGTGGGCAAATGCTCCATGTTTATTTAGGTTATCTTTGCATTTGTATTTGTAAATCAGATCATATCCTAAGTGACATATTAGTTCCAAAGCCTGTGTACAAGTGTTTCCTGAGCTTATTTAAAGATCTGGCATGCTCAAAGTTTAACAGCAGTGACCTGACCTGACAGTGACCTGCATTTTTCCACGTGTACCATGTTAGCAAGATATATAAGAAATAATTCTAAATAAACTTCATTAATGGCAAATGACTGCTAAAACACGGCATCTAAGCACTGTCATAATTTTGACCATAACGCATATCACAGGGTTGGTTTATCTGACTAAAGATTAGTACACATAACATTGGTCACCTAACAGCGTGTTAATAAGTATTCCAATCAGCATCCAGGCAAGATAAGGAAAAATGTGAGACTTTTGCAATCAGTGTAAGATAATGAGAATGTATTTGTGGAGTGCCTGGGAAAATATCTTGCAGCCTAAGGTCAAAGGCATGTAAAGGGATGTCCTTTCATAAATTAAGTAATAAGTGAATCTTCTATCTATCCTTCTATCTGTAAACTATGATAAATGCTTAGTAAGCAGTACATGGAACACATGCATTCATAGTATGGCCCTTGAGACAATGAGATCTATACATAAGACTGTGCAAATTTGTTTTAAATTGTTTTAAAATAAACCAGAATTGTTTTAAAATAAACCTTCAACTCAACCACATGAGTATACTTTCTGCATAACATAGGTGTGGGCGCTAACATACATGAGGATTAGCAATCTGTTCATTGTGCCATTTCTGAAACCAATAATCATAATCAATGTTGCAGAGTACTAATTGGAAGCTTGCTTGTAAATAAAGTTACTACAATTATCGCTACCAGCTCCAGCAGAAGTCCTCATCCCCCCTACAGCCTCAAACTCCCTGTGAGAGCTCTGGGACTCTAAAGGGGAACACTGATTGATGATGTGGGGACTTAAAATCTCCCCCCCCCCAAAAAAAAAAGGTGTAACATGTGCCAGGAGCATGCCGGATGTGGCACGTGGCAATTGGCACTTAGCACGTGTCACATGGCACTTGGCACATGTCACTTGGCACGTGGCACTTGGCACGTGTCACGTGGCACTTGGCACGTGTCACATGGCACTTGCCATGTGTCATGTGGCATCCACGTGGCATTTGCCACGTGGCATTTGTAGTGAAGGGGTTAATCACTGAACAGCTTATCACTGTTTACAGCCCTTGCTAGGCCAGCAGCACTGGAGCACACACTCTGACTGTCACACTATGACATCAATCAAGCTAATTAATGATTTAACAATAGTGTAGTGATAGTGAAGGGGTTATTCACTGAACAGCTTTAGGTTTATAACTGTGTACAGCCCTTGCTAGGCCAGCAGCACTGGAGCATGTATCTCAGTGAGCATTCAGCAAGCTAGGACGATATGTCTCATCATGGCAGTCCTCCTTATTATACAGGGGGCTGGCCAGTTTTCCTTTCTGTGATTGGGTGCCAGGGTTTAGGCTGGGAGACCTTTGATTGGCTCAATGAGGTCAGGTGGGGCTGGCCAGGGTTCCCCTCTGTGATTGGTTGCTAAGGCTTCTGCTGGGGGCCCTCTGATTGGCTCCAGGACGTCATCTCCTTAGTTACAGTATTTCGGATCCGAATATCCACAATATCCGCGGATATCCGTGTTATGTGCCCGGATATCCAGAATCCTGATGAGCAGCACTATCAGTCATATCCAGTGCAAATTAAACACAACAGTATTGCAGCGCTAACAACAGTACATATACAAAGGTGGTGTGCTCTATATATAGTTACCCAACCATAAATCAGTATTGTCAACAAGGATAGTAGCGGTCAGTTCATGCAGTTATCCATCCTGATTTCCCCAAGATTCTGAATACCGCATGGAAACACCTCAGAAAAAAAGGGGGGACATGAAAATTGCAATAGTGCAGACTGTTATTAAGTTCAAACAGTAACACCACCCATGTGCAGAGTCCACAGGCTTACACAAGTGCTTAGGTATGGGGGGCGGGGGACCACGCCAACTATCTAAGCACTCGCCTCCCTCCCCTATGTTTCCCCGCTCACCGTCAGGCTGCGGTATGGGAGAGTGGCAAAGTCCTGCTATTCACTGTGGTGCCCGGAGTTCACAAAGCTCTTAGTAACCACTTGCAAGGGTGCTCTTCATAAGCCTGCTATGGCGTTACCTCAAACAACAAGCACAAATGCTTCTTATGTGTAAATCCTCAATTTAATATTCCATAAAAGATAAGTAAGGCGCGTACATGTAAAACATAATTAAAAGCATATCACAAGTTTATACCGATCCCCTGGTCACGGGCGACGGCATTCCTTGTTTCTCGCCATCAGCGGTATTCAGCGTCCTCCTCGGTATTCCCTTGGCCACGCCCCAGGGCATGAATACTTTTTGGTTTAATAATGATTAGCACTAATCAAAGCGCATATAGGGGCGCATATAGGTGTGCATACAGAGGTGATAATTACCATAAAAGCAACATTAAAGAGCTAATGCAGTGACTGGATTAGGATTTTATGCAGGCCCCTCAGGTCTAGGGGCCCTGGTGTGGTCCTAAATTCTGTATCCTCCCATTGCTACCCCACTGCCAGCAGTGTCAGCTGAATAGGATGCAAAAACAGTTCCTGGTGATATACAACATTTACATTCAATTGCACTTTACATAACACATAGTGGCCCTTATTCTATTCACCTTGACCCATATGCAATTAACTTTTTCTCCTAAGTTTTCATCTAGGAGATCATTTTTCATCTTCTGTTTAAAATAACTTTTTAACACTTTGCAATTTAAAAAATACCAAAAAGTAGTTGAAAAAGCACTATCAAAATAATTTTGAGTGTTTTTTTGCTTGTTGGTGATTTAAAAAGCATTCTAATGACAAATTTAACCACTTCCCGACCGCCCACTACACAGGGGCGGCGGGGAAGTGGAGCCCTTCAGGACGGCCTCACCCACAGAGGCGGCGGTCCATTTAAGGGCATGGGCGGAGCGATCGCGTCATCCGTGACGCGATCCTCCGCCGGCGCCTGTCACCGCTCGCTCGCCGCAACATCCCGCCGGCTATACGGAAGCGCCGGCGGGATGTTAACCCCGCGATCGCCGCATACAAAGTGTATAATACACTTTGTAATGTTTACAAAGTGTATTATACAGGCTGCCTCCTGCCCTGGTGGTCCCAGTGTCCGAGGGACCACCAGGGCAGGCTGCAGCCACCCTAGTCTGCACCCAAGCACACTGATTTCTCCCCCCCCTGCCCCAGATCGCCCACAGCACCCATCAGACCCCCCCCCTGCCCACCCCCCAGACCCCTGTTTGCACCCAATCACCCCCCTAATCACCCATCAATCACTCCCTGTCACTATCTGTCAACGCTATTTTTTTTTATCCCCCCCCCCTGCTCCCTGCCCCCTCCTGATCACCCCCCACCCCTCAGATTCTCCCCAGACCACCCCCCCCCCCTGTTTACTGTATGCATCTATCCCCCTGATCACCTGTCAATCACCTGTCAATCACCCGTCAATCACCCATCAATCACCCGTCAATCACCCCCTGTCACTGCCACCCATCAATCAGCCCCTAACCTGCCCCTTGCGGGCAATCTGATCACCCCCCCACACCAATAGATCGCCCACAGATCCGACATCAGATCACCTCCCAAATCCATTGTTTACATCTATTCTCTCCTCTAAACACCCACTAATTACCCATCAATCACCCATCAATCACCCCCTATCACCACCTGTCACTTTTACCTATCAGATCAGACCCTAATCTGCCCCTTGCGGGCACCCAATCACCCGCCCACACGCTCAGATTGCCCTCTGACCCCCCCTTATCAATTCACCAGTGCATTAATTACATCTGTTCTTCCCTGTAATAACCCACTGATCACCTGTCAATCACCTGCCAATCACCTATCACCCATCAATCACCCCCTGTCACTGCCACCCATCAATCAGCCCCTAACCTGCCCCTTGCGGGCAATCTGATCACCCACCCACACCATTAGATCGCCCGCAAACCCGCCGTCAGATTACCTCCCAAATGTATCGTTTACATCTGTTATCTTCTCTAAACACCCACTAATTACCCATCAATCACCCATCAATCACCCCCTATCACCACCTGTCACTGTTACCTATCAGATCAGACCCTAATCTGCCCCTTGCAGGCACCCAATCACCCGCCCACACGCTCAGATTGCCCTCAGACCCCCCCCCCCCCCCCCCCCTATCAATTCGCCAGTGCATTAATTACATCTGTCCTTCCCTGTAATAACCCACTGATCACCTGTCAATCACCTGCCAATCACCTATCACCCATCAATCACCCCCTGTCACCCCCTGTCACTGCCACCCATCAATCAGCCCCTAACCTGCCCCTTGCGGGCAATCTGATCACCCACCCACACCATTAGATCGCCCGCAAACCCGCCGTCAGATTACCTCCCAAATGTATCGTTTACATCTGTTATCTTCTCTAAACACCCACTAATTACCCATCAATCACCCATCAATCACCCCCTATCACCACCTGTCACTGTTACCTATCAGATCAGACCCTAATCTGCCCCTTGCGGGCACCCAATCACCCGCCCACACGCTCAGATTGCCCTCAGACCCCCCCCCTTATCAATTCGCCAGTGCATTAATTACATCTGTCCTTCCCTGTAATAACCCACTGATCACCTGTCAATCACCTGCCAATCACCTATCACCCATCAATCACCCCCTGTCACCCCCTGTCACTGCCACCCATCAATCAGCCCCTAACCTGCCCCTTGCGGGCAATCTGATCACCCACCCACACCAATAGATCGCCCGCAGATCCGACATCAGATCACCACCCAAGCGCAGTGTTTCCATCTATTCTCTCCTCTAAACACCCACTAATTACCCATCAATCACCCATCAATCACTCCCTATCACCACCTGTCACTGTTACCTATCAGATCAGACCCTAATCTGCCCCTTGCGGGCACCCAATCGCCCGCCTACACGCTCAGATTGCCCTCAGACCCCCCCTTATCAATTCGCCAGTGCAATATTTACATCTGTTCTCCCCTGTAATAACCCACTGATTACCTGTCAATCACCTATCAATCACCCATCAATCACCCCCTGTCACTGCCACCCATCAATCACCCCCTGTCACTGCCACCCATCAATCAGCCCCTAACCTGCCCCTTGCGGGCAAACTGATCACCCACCCACACCAATAGATCGCCCGCAGATCCGACATCAGATCACCACCCAAGCGCAGTGTTTCCATCTATTCTCTACCCTAAACACCCACTAATTACCCATCAATCACCCCCTGTCACTGCTACCTATCAGATTAGACCCCTATCTGCCCCTAGGGCACTCAATCACCCGCCCACACCCTCAGAATGCCCTCAGACCCCAGCCCTGATCACCTCGCCAGTGCATTGCTTGCATCTATTCCCCCCTCTAATCACACCTTGAGACACCCATCAATCACCTCCTGTCACCCCCTAGCACACCTACCCATCAGATCAGGCCCCAATTTGCCCCGTGTGGGCTCCTGATCACTCGGCCAAACCCTCAGACCCCCTTCCGATCACCTCCCCAGTGCATGGATTGCATCTATTTTCCCCTCTAACCACCCCCTGAGACACCCATCAATCACCTCCTGTCACCCCCCTAGCACTCCTATCCATCAGATCAGGCCCAATACAACCTGTCATCTAAAAGGCCACCCTGCTTATGACCGGTTCCACAAAATTCGCCCCCTCATAGACCACCTGTCATCAAAATTTGCAGATGCTTATACCCCTGAACAGTCATTTTGAGACATTTGGTTTCCAGACTACTCACGGTTTTGGGCCTGTAAAATGCCAGGGCGGTATAGGAACCCCACAAGTGACCCCATTTTAGAAAAAAAAGACACCCCAAGGTATTATGTTAGGTGTATGACGAGTTCATAGAAGATTTTATTTTTTGTCAAAAGTTAGCGGAAATTAATTTTTATTGTTTTTTTTTTCACAAAGTGTCATTTTTCACTAACTTGTGACAAAAAATAAAATCTTCTATGAACTCGCCATATACCTAACGGAATACCTTGGGGTGTCTTCTTTCTAAAATGGGGTCACTTGTGGGGTTCCTATACTGCCCTGGCATTTTAGGGGCCCTAAACCGCGAGGAGTAGTCTAGAAAACAAATGCTTCAAAATGACCTGTGAATAGGACGTTGGGCCCCTTAGCGCACCTAGGCTGCAAAAAAGTGTCACACATGTGGTACCGCCGTACTCAGGAAAAGTAGTATAATGTGTTTTGGGGTGTATTTGTACACATACCCATGCTGGGTGGGAGAAATTTCTATGTAAATGGACAATTGTGTGTAAAAAAATCAAACAATTGTCATTTACAGAGATATTTCTCCCACTTAGCATGGGTATGTGTAAAAATACACCCCAAAACGCATTATACTACTTCTCCTGAGTACAGCGGTACCACATGTGTGGCACTTTTTTACACCCTAAGTACGCTAAGGGGCCCAAAGTCCAATGAGTACCTTTAGGATTTCACAGGTCATTTTGCGACATTTGGTTTCAAGACTACTCCTCACGGTTTAGGGCCCCTAAAATGCCAGGGCAGTATAGGAACCCCACAAATGACCCCATTCTAGAAAGAAGACACCCAAAGGTATTCCGTACGGAGTATGGTGAGTTCATAGAAGATTTTATTTTTTGTCACAAGTTAGCGGAAAATGACACTTTGTGAAAAAAAACTATTAAAATCAATTTCCGCTAACTTGTGACAAAAAAATAAAAACTTCTATGAACTCACCATACTCCTAACGGAATACCTTGGGGTGTCTTCTTTCTAAAATGGGGTCATTAGTGGGGTTCCTATACTGCCCTGGCATTTTAGGGGCCCTAAACCGTGAGGAGTAGTCTTGAAACAAAAATGACCTGTGAAATCCTAAAGGTACTCATTGGACTTTGGGCCCCTTAGTGCAGTTAGGGTGCAAAAAAGTGCCACACATGTGGTATCGCCGTACTCGGGAGAAGTAGTACAATGTGTTTTGGGGTGTATTTTTACACATACCCATGCTGGGTGGGAGAAATACCTCTGTAAATGACAATCTTTTGATTTTTTTTACACACAATTGTCCATTTACAGAGGTATTTCTCCCACCCAGCATGGGTATGTGTAAAAATACACCCCAAAACACATTGTACTACTTCTCCCGAGTATGGCGATACCACATGTGTGGCACTTTTTTGCACCCTAACTGCGCTAAAGGGCCCAAAGTCCAATGAGTACCTTTAGGATTTCACAGGTCATTTTGAGAAATTTCGTTTCAAGACTACTCCTCACGGTTTAGGGCCCCTAAAATGCCAGGGCAGTATAGGAACCCCACAAATGACCCCATTTTAGAAAGAAGACACCCCAAGGTATTCCGTTAGGAGTATGGTGAGTTCATAGAAGATTTTATTTTTTGTCAAAAGTTAGCGGAAATTGATTTTAATTGTGTTTTTTCACAAAGTGTCATTTTCCGCTAACTTGTGACAAAAAATAAAATCTTCTATGAACTCGCCATACTCCTAACGGAATACCTTGGGGTGTCTTCTTTCTAAAATGGGTTCATTTGTGGGGTTCCTATACTGCCCTGGCATTTTAGGGGCCCTAAACCGTGAGGAGTAGTCTTGAAACGAAATTTCTCAAAATGACCTGTGAAATCCTAAAGGTACTCATTGGACTTTGGGCCCTTTAGCGCAGTTAGGGTGCAAAAAAGTGCCACACATGTGGTATCGCCGTACTCAGGAGAAGTAGTATAATGTGTTTTGTGGTGTATTTTTACACATACCCATGCTGAGTGGGAGAAATATCTCTGTAAATGGACAATCGTGTGTAAAAAAAATTAACAAATTGTCATTTACAGAGATATTTCTCCCACCCAGCATGGGTATGTGTAAAAATACACCCCAAAACACATTACACTACTTCTCCTGAGTACGGCAATACCACATGTGTGGCACTTTTTTGCAGCCTAACTGCGCTAAGGGGTCCAAAGTCCAATGAGCACCTTTAGGCTTTACAGGGGTGCTTACAATTTAGCACCCCCCAAAATGTCAGGACAGTAAACACACCCCACAAATGACCCCATTTTGGAAAGTAGACCCTTCAAGGTATTCAGAGAGGGGTATGGTGAGTCTGTGGCAGATTTCATTTTTTTTTTTGGTGCAAGTTAGAAGAAATGGAAACTTTTTTTTTTTTTTTTTTTCCTCACAAAGTGTCATTTTCCGCTTACTTGTGACAAAAAATAATATCTTCTATGAACTCACTATGCCTCTCAGTGAATACTTTGGGATGTCTTCTTTCCAAAATGGGGTCATTTGGGGGGTATTTATACTATCCTGGAATTCTAGCCCCTCATGAAACATGACAGGGGGTCAGAAAAGTCATAGATGCTTGAAAATGGGAAAATTCACTTTTTGCACCATAGTTTGTAAACGCTATAACTTTTACCCAAACCAATAAATATACGCTGAATGGGGTTTTTTTTATCAAAAAGATGTTTGTCCACATTTTTCGCGCTGCATGTATACAGAAATTTTACTTTATTTGAAAACTGTCAGCACAGAAAGTTAAAAAAATCATTTTTTTGCCAAAATTCATGTCTTTTTTGCTGAATATAATAAAAAGTAAAAATCGCAGGAGCAATTAAATAGCACCAAAAGAAAGCTTTATTAGTGACAAGAAAAGGAGCCAAAATTCATTTAGGTGGTAGGTTGTATGAGCGAGCAATAAACCGTGAAAGCTGCAGTGGTCTGAATGGAAAAAAAGTGGCCGGTCCTTAAGGGGTAGAAAGCCCTAGGTCCTCAAGTGGTTAAAAATATCACCCAGAAGAAAACTCAAAGTAAATGGCATATGGGCCCTTTTCTGTTAAAAATAAAAATATCTTTTCAGCACTCTGCAATTGATAAAGTATCAAAACACAGGTGAAAAAGTACTGTGGAAATGATTCTAAATATTTTCTTGCTTGCAGGTGGCTTAAAAAGTATTTCATTGATAATATGCTAAAATATTGTTTTGTTGGCATGGTGCACGCAAATTAATTTATACTATATCACCATACAAGTGTAATGTAGGCTGTTAGTTAGGGCCATTTGGGATAAGGTTCAAGAGCCTCATTTTTTAAATCCCTGGTGTTTCCCACTATCACAAGTTGTTTCTATTAGTAAGATGTTAAAATATTTCCTAGGAGAAAACTCAGGAGAAAAGTTAATTGCATATGGGGCAAAGTGATAGATAAGTTGGATAGCCATACCATTACATGCCTCCTAACTTTTTGAGTTAAGTAAGAGGGACAATTTAAGACATACCCATGTCACACCTCTAGCCACACCCAGCTACACCCCTAGTCATGCCTATCACAAAGAATTCAAAGGCAAAATATGTAGTTTATATCATACAAACCACACTGGTATGCTCTATCATCATTAGTTTAACTTCATAATAACATTTAAAAGTAAGAAATATAATAAATTAATAAAAAATATATTAATTTAAAGGATGAGAAGAATATAGTTTTAAAGGATGAGAATAAAAGTTTTGAGTCAATTTAAAACATTTCTCAGTAGAAAAATACATATATTTTTACATCAGTCCTGAAAAAGGGACAGCTAATGTAGACAGAGGGACAGAGAGATCGGGTTCCCAAAGAGGGACTGCCCCTTGAAAGATGGACAGTTGAGAGCTATGTCATTTGTCAGAATTCCATAATTATTCTCTGGAATAGCAAAGAAAATTGAAATTGGTTATAAGTATGCTTTACGAATTTGAATGTACTTTACCAAAAACTATGAAAAGTATAGGGAAGGAGATGTACATTAAATGGTGGTACCTAATCACAAGTGCATTTCAGTAAACATTTTCTTGAGACAGTTACATTAAATGTTAAACTATTCTACTACACAAAGGAAATTTAATTTGCGTTAACATTAAACATGTTAAACATCATAAAGCCATTTAGGTCTGTCGCCACACTGTGGAAACTATTAGGATGTCAGCTTGGTGTAGGCACTGATCATTTTTTTTTCTAAAATAGCTGCATATGGAGACCTTAGCAAATGCAGACAAGAGACAAATTGGAAAAGGGATTTGTAGTAAGAGCTGAACAATACAAAGCAGTCATATACGTCTTAGGAGACCTTTCCCATGGCCAAACACTACCAGACTAGGAGGAAGGTAAATGGAAGCTATAATTGTTGGGAACTTTAAACACACAAAATACCCTATTTAAATGGAAAATATTTGAGAAGAGTGTGCACATAAAAAGTGATGAATGGGCTTGGCATTAGACAGAGATGTACAATATATTCACGGTGGTGGATGGAAAATTAAGTGGTAAGGCGGGCTGGCAATTTGAACAAATATGCATCTATTTTTTAATGTAACAGTTCTGCTTATTTTATTATGAAAAGGCACTGATTAAAAACGTGTTAGATCTATAATGGACAAATCTGCCAAATCTCATAGCTTGAAATGTATACTTTTTGACAGTCCAGTCTCACCTCTATTTTCTCCCTGTGCATTATGTAGATGGTCTGGAAGCCCATTAGAATTCTTTAGGACTTCACTGTTTTTCTTGCAGTGAAACCTGCAAGAAAAAAAAAGATGATTACCTTGGTAGAGGGATACCTCTGGATACTTCAGAGGCTTTCCAGGTCCTCCTCGCATCTACCGCCGCTGCCCGGGATCCCCTAGAAATTTGCAGCTGTGCTCTTCTTCATGCATGAGCGCAGCTGTACCCTGACTATGAAAGTACGCCTGCACCTGTACAGTAGCAAGGAGCCACCGCTCGTGTCAGCGACTTGATCTATTTCAGTAAAATCTTTCAATGAGCATCTGTAAAGTTGATAGCCCTTTCCTCTCTGTATAGTGTACTAGTTAAGTGCTCTGTCTCTGACACAGGAGACCTGGGTTAGAATCTTGGCTCTTCCTTTTCAGTAAGCCAACATCTATTCAGTAGGAGACCTTGGGCAAGACTCCCTAACACTGCTGCTGCCTATAGAGCGCATACTAGTTGCTGCAGCTCTGGCATTTTGAGTACACCAGGAAAAAAAGTGCAATATAAATGCTATTTGACTTGTCTTCTCTACTATTGTGTAAACACATTTGTCACGGACGATTGCGGGGACGCAGGCGCGTCCTGGAACCGCCCGTGAAGAAAAGAACGATCGCACTCGATTCCTGCATCAAGTGCGCCTCAGATCAATAGAACCAAGATTTGACGTGTAGTATCCCTCTGCTTAAAACAGCTGGGGAATCTGTCTTAGCTGAGTGAAAGCCTGGGGGGAGGTGTTAATTAGCTTGGACATATTCCCTGTGGAAGGCCCAATTTCCCTTTTGGCTCTGGGAACCAGGTGACACTTAGCTGATCTCATGGAGATGTTAATTAACCAAAGAATGCCTAGGTGCAGCCAAGCAGGCTACGAATCCACGGGAGGTCTGGACACTCTGCTCTCTGCTAAAGATCAAAGGAAAGTCAGCTGTTAGCAGCTAGAACACAACCTCAGTCTCATGGCATAATCCATAACTTCCCAGATCTGTAATATTTCTGGGGTTCCTGAGATGGCCGCTTCACCAAACATGGGGGAAGTGTAGCATGAGCCCCGGTGCTGGTTCTGAGGAAGTTTCAGAACCTTCGGAGGTAAGGACTTCCAGCTAGGCAGTTTCAAAGTGCCCTGATGATACCACAGGGGTCCCACCCCTCATGTCTGGTATCAGGGCGCTGGGTAAATCGAGACAGACCTGAAAATGTTAATAAATCTGCCCTGACCTGTACGGTTCTGTGAAATAGAGCCCATATATGGGTAGATATGATTTCTAGCCCCAGTACAAGGGGAGGGCTCATCTCATCTTTGAAGGGGGTGTATGGCTCCCCGCCCTCACTCCCTCCTACTGAAGCAGGGGCATAAGAATGGCTGAGGACCCAAACTCAGTGTCCTCCACACTGAACCATCTTGCACTCATCAGATGCCAGCTTGAGGATATGCTGGCATCCACCTGGTCTGAACTCTGAACTCTGGACTTTGAAACCAAGAACTTTATGATTCTTCCCACAATAAGGACATCTTTCCAGGAACTAAGTATTTTTCTCCCTTCTTTTATTTTTCATACTGGCTATTACTGTTTTAATAGTTGTTGATTTTCATAATTGTCTGTATATATTAATTATTTATATTGCGTGAATAAACGACTTTCCCCAAGTCATTCACTGTTTCGCTACCCTGCTTATCAGCACACACAGAACTGATCCCGGGTCTCTGAAGATACGCTACTGTTTGTTTGTTGTTGGCTAGACAGAATATCGTGTGTTTAACCGTTTTATTCGCAGGATTAGTCAGTCAGTTAGTGGGCCCCACGGTCCCATAGTAACCGCGGTGGTGGCAGTTTACTCTGAACCAGTAGGTGACGTTGTAATTACCCGTGTCTCACAGGCTCCCTTCTGAGTTGTCTGCGGCTAATTCTTAACGGTTCCTGCGCATTGACTGCGACCAGAGTTCGCACGATCTGTGCGCTGGCACCGTTTAGAAGGCTAAGTGCGGTCAGCCACGAGGGCCCTT
The DNA here is from genome assembly GCF_040937935.1 of Hyperolius riggenbachi. Classification (NCBI taxonomy): domain Eukaryota; kingdom Metazoa; phylum Chordata; class Amphibia; order Anura; family Hyperoliidae; genus Hyperolius; species Hyperolius riggenbachi. The sequence goes on from NC_090652.1 coordinate 209,417,062, forward strand.
GTGACAACATTTATGGTTGACAGCAGCAGAAGATATATCCCTTCAACACCTAGAACATTTGTCAGATGACTCGGGAACATCAGCTGTACACATAGGTAATTTCCACTATTTTCAAATGTCAAGACAGCATGACAGAAAACTGCAAGTTTAAGCTGCTAAATGGATATACACAACATTTTTTTGTACAGTTATAGTTTTAATTTTTCAAATTTGGATCCTTCCCAAGCTCCCTTGCCTTAAGATGTTCCTCTTGTCCCTCCCATTATTCAGAAAGCAGACATGAGATTTTTTGGCAAACCAATAATATATAGTCTCCCAGCAAGTAGCCCAGCACACGCTTCAGGCAACATATTTGTATCATGCTGGAGAATCAGTGCAATAACAGAGGCAGAGCAAAATAGTGACAAATGTGCTATAAATGGAGGCTGGATTTCACATGGCTGAGCTGTGTTTTACTGTTACTACTAGCAATCAGCTGCATCAGATTGAGAGGACTTATGTATAAATATGGCCACTCAAGACTCAACTAATTAATTCTGGGGACTTACACAGAGTGGTGGATCTGAGGTTTTATACTTCTTCATATGCTAGAAAACCATATACAGTATATCAAGTGACTGTTCTAAATCAGTATTTTAAATGGGAAGTTTCGATTATTGGCTGAATTCGGCAATTTCCAACGTTACAGAGGTATTATTTTTTTTTCCTTGGTTGTAGTTCGGTAGAAGCACTGTTCTAGAGCACTGATTGATGTATTGTGCATTACTTAAAGCAAACGCGTTAACAGACTCTGCTATGGGGATAGCCTGTTGTATGTTTCTATTTTGAATTATGTAACTTCATTCCGTTAATGGTGGTTCATTGGTGACTGGTCAAAAAGATTGGATCGGACAGTCAATCATTCCTGATATTGGAACGTTCACCTAAGAAACATTCCAAGGATTAAACGCCTCATACCGCTAGCAGATCTTCCAAACCTAGTTCATGCCTTCATCACATCACGGCTGGACTGCTGCAATGTTTTCTATACAAGCCTTCCAAACAAAGACCTGCATCACCTGTAATTACTAAAGAATGCTGCTGCAAGGCTCTTAGCTAGCCAACCCTGCCATTGCCACACTACACCAACCCTTCACTGACTCCACTGGCTACCGATAAAATGGAGAATTCTGTTTAAGATCGGCTTATTGACATTCAAATCCTTGCACAATCTGGGCCCTGGATAACTGAAGGACTTGTTGCAACTGCATTTTACCCCCCACAATCTTAGATCAAAAGGATCTAATTCCTTGGTCACCCCCAAAGTCCAAATCAAAACCTTTGGAGACAGAGCCTTCTGTCATGCTGCCCCTACACTTTGGAACTCCCTGCAACACCCATTCAGGCTGCTCCATCCCTGGAAGAATTTAAGTCCAAACTGAAAAGTCTGGCATTTATTAACACCTGACTATTTCCTCTGTAACGTCTTTATCTGAGACATAACACCATGCACTTTGAGTCCTGTGGAAGAAAAGTGCTTTATAAATGTTATTGTATTATTACCTTAATGTTCCTGTATATTGGCTATGTGAGATGCAATGTACTGTCATGCACATAGTGTTCATAAGCCATGATTGTGTTGATAACAGCAGAATACAACATGCTTTAGGGAATTCTCTGGAGCATTGTTTTAGTTATGAATCAGTGGGATAAAAATGAATATTTGTTTCGGATGAGGCTCACTACCAGCCAACTTAACACAGCTGTAAGTGATGACATTCCACATTATGAGGGGGATTTACTAAAGGAGATGGCTTTGTGTGAGTCAGTTCAAACATTCCATCATGTGCAGGAAATTTCTTATTAAATACTCTTTTGGACAGGTTAGTGAACGTCACTTCACTGCTGTCCATGTTTCATCACCTTTGTAAGTCATTCCCTGGGTTTTCTTCATCCCATGGACCTCTCGCTGAGATGAGTGCTTCCAGTTATTTAGAGTGCAGCAGACTCTAATTTTATACATTCACAGTTTCTATGGATTTCTTTTTCCTGGACACGTTTTTCCTTTCTTATTTCTCCTTTTTCCCCTCTTTTTTGTGTTCTTTTCTTAGTAAGACTGTGGGGCTTATTTACTCAATAAAACTTTAGAGCACATGGGAAACCTAAGTAATACAGGAAATATGAATTATTTTTTCTATCTTTTATTTCTGCTATAAGGTGGCAAAAGATTTTCATCATTACCTGGGTCACCTCAAAATGTAATGAGTTTTTTTTAAAGCTTGGTTAAAAACAAAAAACAAAAAAAACAGTTGTGTAATTTTGGCAGCAAATATGTACATGCAGTTGAAATTTAGATCAAATGCAAGGTTGAAGTTATAAATTCTTTTTATGTGTATGCGTATGTGACTGCAATAGAAAACTAGGGTGCAAAAACACACCCAATTGTTGTCACCCGAAAGCACCAGGTATGGACGCATCTGTTGCAATGGAGGGGATGAGTGACAACATACTTCTGGTGGAAGTGCTAAGGAGAAGGAGAACAGTGTGCTCAGGGGCTGCTGTTGTTTACAGATCCAGCCTTGGTCTTTAAAGCAGATCCGAGATGAAAAACTAACTATAACAAGTAACTTGCCTATATATCTTATCTAAAGTTTAGATAGTTTACACAGCAAATCTGGCTGCATACAGCTTCAACAGTTTATGATAATTAATTCCTGTGATACAATGAGAGCGGCCATGTTCTGTTAGTCATCATTACATAGGTCATCTGCAACTGCATCTCCACCCCTCAGCCTGTGAAAAAGTCACTCCCCCCTGTCCTCTGCCTCTAAAATCTCTGGCTAGTAACCTCTTCCTCCTCCTGCCCAGACTGAGCTCCCATAAGCCTTTGCTACATGGGTCCGAGTGCCTTGGCGTTTTGGAGAAGCTATGGGCAAGGCTTGTTTAGTTTATAGGGGATTAGAGTATTAAAACAACTATATAACTATATGTAAGGAATAAGAATTATGCAATTAATCAAAGTTCATCTCAGATCCACTTTAACCTTTCCATACCAATGCAGTTGAAATCTACACCCTGCTTGTGGGTGTATGGCTCTGATAGGAGGTAGATTTAACATTTGCCACAGCATGCTCCAATTAATCCAGCCCTAAGTGTCACTCTGAAGCTGCTGGGTCCTGCTTGCTCAGCTCTTATAGTGACAACTGAGCTTCATGCGCATATCAGGAGCCAATTTCATTGGCTCCTGAACCCGTGATCACTGTGAGCCAATCACAGTGATCACAGCTCAATTTCTGTAAAAAAAAAAAGGGTTCTGGTCCTTAAATAGAACCTGCACTGAAAATAAAAAGTCAAAATAAACATACACAGGTCATACTTACCTCCCATGTAGTCTGCTCATCAATCTCTTTGGGGACGGTTCACAAAACGGCGGTATGGCAGTTTGGACGTCTTAAAGGTTAAGACGTCCAAACTGCAGCGCAAACAACTTTGTGCGCTGAAAATGTCGCAGTGTGATAACATCGCATGCGGTGCAACGAAAACGGGGCATACGGTGCCCCTTAACGTCGCACCAGTGCGCCTGATGGTGCGACCTTTAGGGCACCCGGCAACGTTTTCGGCGCACCGCACTTTGTGCCCAGTGCGACGATTTCGGCACGATGTAGCTTTGCGTGGCTTTTACTGCGCGCAAAGCTACTTTACATGCGCTAATGGGCTTTTCACTGTGGCGCTAACACTGAGCGCCGCATAGTGAATCGAGCCCTTTCTCCTCTCCTGCATCCAGTTTGTCCACTGTGATCGATGGAATTATCTGTCCCCCATTTAGAAAATGGCCTTTACTCCATAACTGCTTTCTGGTCGCCCACCGTTAACCCTTTCCACTCGGAGTTTTTTCCTAAAGGGAGTCGTTTCTACTCTGAGTTTTTTTTTACAGAAATGCACTCTCCCTCTTACTCTCTCTCCCATTCTTACATGGAACGTAACACAGTAACATGGTATATCTTATTTTAAAGAACACATCATTATCAAAAACCTAAGCGGTTCTTGCCTTTTTCATGATTGCTAACTCAGTAAAGGACCAGCCCTTAAAGAGTTGCTATCATATAAATCCGGCATAGCGGGGTCTGAACCCTTTGTAACAGTAAATATAGATTGATGGTATACCTTGAAATGAATCAGAGCACTCAGTATAAGATTTTATATAAAAAATTGTATTTGCTTATCATACAGCATATATACAAAATATGAACAGTTCCAAGTAGTGTTTTCTTCTAACAGTATTCCATCTTATCAAGACTTTAGAGCCAAGTGATCATCAATCTTCTAAGTACATTCAAAAAAGAATATAACAGTTGTGTTATGTAGAATAAGATCAAAAGTAGTTTCATCTGTATCAATAGCTGTGTATCCAGTAGCTGTATAAATCTTGTAGTAATCTTCTTAAAGAAATAGCATAAAAAATAGCTTCTAAAAAAACTTCTTGCTAACATCTTAATAGCACTTAATGCTAAAAATTAATAAAGTAAATCACCAGAATGTTAAGCATATTACCCCTTCTCTGTCATCTCTTCAGCATCTAGAACCACGTGTGGGAAGGTAACTTCTGCCTCATGTGTCTTCTTAGGTGATTGTTGGGCTTCTGCAAACTATGAGCTTTCAGCTCCTACTTTTATAGTGATTGGATTCAATATGGCTGCCTAATCTGGAATTTCCCTGGATCCCAGGTTCTGATTGGCTAAAGCTTCCGTGTGTCAATGCTTTATCATGTTTTGAATACCTAAATCATAATATTGTTTATACATTCTGATTAGGTCATTTTGGACTCAGTTAATTAAAAATGAACATCACCAGCCATCTTGTCTGCTGGTTGACTTTTTTCCCCAGACATTAAGACTAAACAATGTCATTCATGACGCATTTCTGATAATGTGTTCTCTGCTAATTAGTTTGGAATGTGTCTCTACTTTCCCAGAAATAAGATTGGTCAGGTTGACACTATAACCAGACCTGTGAGAGTCTTCAGCAATTTAAGGCTTATTGAAACATACAGGGCTTCTAATATACTTATTTAAATATAAAACTTATTATATAATTCTTCTTAAAACAATTAATCATATAAGATATAACTGCACATTAAAATTTAATAATATAAAATCATGTTCTATATATTTGCCTTTATTATGAATAAATATAATAACTTCAACCGAAAGATGTCAGCATTTCATTATTTTTAACTAGTTGGGAAAACCCCTTCTTTGTTTTATATTTTATAAGGCCTGCTCCCAAAACATCATGTGTTATCAGCTATCAGCGTTCAGCTAGCTGAGACTAGAACACGTCAACAATCCTCCAGAATCATAACAATATCACGAGAATGTTTTACTGTCTCATCTATCACTGGTAGAATCCAGCTTTTAACTGTATTTCAAAGTATTAAATTCTATTATTTGTAATTATGGGGTTTAACAATAACTATTTCATTCTTTAGAAGGACTGTATTGATTATTAATATTTAGATTAATAATATCTATGTGTAATAACTGAGCAAATGTATATTTATATGTCTGCTGTAGTAATGTGAGTTTTAAACTTGCTTTCTGTCTTTCACTCAGAAGCATCTTTCAAATGTCAAGGCCGCAGACAAGCGCACTAACATAAACAAGAATGTTTTAGTGTCTGTAACTAAAATAATATTATAAGATTCATGTAACGATTGCGGAATCGTCTCCGTGGTCAGCGCACCAGACGTGCGCTGACGCGGCGGATTTCCTCCACAAGCGTATAATTGAGGACACCCAGGCTAGGTGCTATGCACCTGCAGAGGGAAATTCCTGTCGGCAGGTGGAGCTGTGGAGTGCAGAGGAACAGCTCCTCTGCCCTACCACACACGCCAGACAGGAATTGTACGAAGGGAAGAAACGCAATCGCAAGAGAAGCGATTGAGAGTGAGCACAGAGACAGATTGTGTGTGTGTGCATAAAATTAGTCGCCAACCCGCGACTGTGCACACACCACAGCAGATAAGAAGCAGGAACGCGATCGTGAGAGGTGCGATCGCCAGAGGTGACACAAGGTTACAGCAAGGCGGAGCACGAGAGTAGCAAAGGCACAGCAAATAATACAATAAGGAGATACGGAAAATAACAAACGCTAGCTAACCGCGAACACCGCACTCATTCGCAACAGTGCACGCGGTTATGCGCGGTCTCCACGTGATAAGCACAATAGAGACAAGCACGCCTAACTAACCATTAACAGACAAACATGAAACAGAGGACTCAAGCGCTTGCTTAACGGTTACCTCACCGAGCCTCCAGCAAGTGCAGCAGACAAGACAGACACACGAAAACAGGGACAAGCGACAGAAGGATCCCCAGCACTAGCGAAAAATGGCTAGCGCGATCCCAGAAGACAGAACAGAAGGATCCCCAGCGCTAGCGAAAAGTGGCTAGTGCGATCCCAGAAGACAGAACAGAAGGATCCCCAGCGCTAGCGAAAAGTAGCTAGCGCGATCCCAGGAGACAGAACAGAAGGATCCCCAATGCTAGCGAAAAGTGGCTAGCGCGATCCCAGAAGACAGAACAGAAGGATCCACCGCACTAGCGCAAAGAGACTAATGCGATCCAGAGAAGATAATAACAGAACAGAAGGGCCTACCAGTAGCAACCGCTGCTCTGGTTAGCACCCCACAGACAGACAGAACAGGCAATACAAACAATACAACCTGACTGGGCTAGAAGGGGAGCCTAAAGCAACCCCCAGGAATTAACTATACTAGATAGCAATGGCTGACACTCCAGCAGTGTCCATCAAGAACAGACCATGGAAGGGAAATGACCAGCAAAGCATTCTGGGAGCAGAATGCTTTTATAGTGCCAGTCATCAAAAGAAGGCAGGTAGCGGATTTGCATGACTAATGTATGCAAATCCCTCAGCAACACAAGCTGCACAACTGACAGAAGGTCTCCTTTCCAGAGTCCTGCAGCAAGCAAACCTAAACAATGGTCAAAACGCTGCCTGTCTGCACAGGCAGCTGAGCAGATTCTCACAATTCACAGCCTGGAAAATGCTGAGATGTCTCAGAGCAATATATTAAAGAAGTACCGCAACTTTAAAGTTTACAATGAAATTTTGCATAGAACATTAATTAAAACTTAAAACATACACATTTGACAGCTTTTCCTGCATAAATAAAACCGCAGAATTCTGACATTATAATGTTTAATTTCATACCTTATTTGGACAGTTTGGTGTCTTCTATTGGCTGGTAGCAGAGAAGTTGGCCAAAGTATTGTACACTTTAAAGCAATTTCCTGCGTGTAATCCTGGCCTGCATGAGCAAGTTTCGCAATAGATGGTTTTTCGTCTGCCACCTGGTGTCTTCCTGTCACTGTGCACTGTGCAATCTTTGGTGTTTCGATTGGGCATATTAGCAATAAAATGCTGGACACCATTTAGACGCTCCTCCACGTCCAATGAAGAAGGGCGGTCATATTTCCGCTGAGGCCTAGAGGCTCGTTGTTCACGAATCAACTCAAGAACTAGGTTCTTGCGGTAGCTGATATGATCCTTTGGTTCATGTGGAGGCAACTGGTTGTAAATTATGAAGCTATTCACTACTGCCAGCTCCAACATCCAAAAAAAGGTCTTCCTCCACCACTTCAGTGACTTCCTGTTGAAAGAGTAACTACTGGTATAATGATTAATGATCAAATCGGTCAACCGCTCCCATGTGTTTAGTATATTCTACGACTGCTGTGGGCTTCTCAACATTTTCAGTCCCTCTGCCTTTCATTTTTCTCTGCTGTGTTGTTGTAGTAGCAGGGTAGAAAGTGCTAAGCATGTGTATAATACGCTTATCCTTCCATGCCAATAACATCTCTTCACTGCCAAGTTTCCAAGCATAAACTTCACAACTCTTCAGTTTTAATTTTTTTATTTCACTTGGTAGACCTTTACGATTGGGCATGACCGTTTTTTATGTTCAGGGGAATTGTTGACCCTTCCACCAGTAGACGGAGCGTTACCCAGACGTGGGGTCTAAGTGACCCATGAGGGAAGATGAACTTAGCTGCCTAGTGCCCACCAGGTCACCTCTGGGATAACCCCAACTGGTGGTTAGGAGAACAAGACACCCCAATGTGGAAGTCCAGTAATACTGAAGATAAAGGTGATGGGATTGGAGTTTTGCAGAGTGCAGGCAGAATAGTGGAACTAGTAATATGCAGAGTAGTCAATATCCATGCAAGGGTCAAGGCAGGCAGCAGGCAAGAGTAGTCAGTATCCAGGCAAGGGTTGAGGCAGGCAGCAGGCAAGAGTAGTCGGTATCTAGGCAAGGGTTGAGGCAGGCAGCAGGCAAGAGTAGTCGGTATCCAGGCAAGGGTCGAGGCAGGCAGCAGGCAAGAGTAGTCGTATCCAGGCAGGGGTCAATTCAGCAGAAAGGTCCAGAATAGTCAGGCAGGCCGGGTCACAACAGGCGTATCAGTAAATAGCAGGATAAGGCAACAGCAGGGAACACGGGAACCCACACTAGCTGTCAGAATGAACAGCACTGGACTGAAGGAAGGACTGGCCTTTTATACTTCCTGGACAGCAGATTGACGCATATGTACGTGCGCTACACATGCGTACAAGCGGTCGCGATACTCCGTGCATGCGTACGTAGAGCAGCGTCTGGCGGGATGCAAGCCCCCGCCACAGGATTCAAACTGCGATGAGTGAAGCGCGGGCGCACGCACTATACGAGACGGACGCCAACTCCGAGCAGCAGGAGCGTGAGTATGACACCGTTCCAGTTATGTGAATTTTTTCTTTTAGTAACTCTTGTGCCAATATGTGATTGGTATGAAATCGATCTATAAATAAATAGTATCCATGTCCAGAAGTGGCTTGTTTCAAATTTGTACAAAGATGAAGGACAATGCGAGCTGAAAATGGCAAGTCTGGCCTTGGCAAACTTTCCGTAGTTGCAGATCCATAATATGGTTCAAACGCAAAGAGGTATCCAGCCTCACAATCAGCCATAGAAAACATTGTAGCCCCCACTTGTTTGGTTTCTGAGGATTGTACATCTTGTACTTTGATCTTCCTTTATAACTAATTGTGCTCTCATCAATTACTACATTCCTCTGGGGTACAAACAGACTTCTGCATCTTTCTTTCATATGCTCAGTCAAGTTCCTGACCTTCCAACTCCTAGTTTTGAGGGTCTTCAGGACCACTGATGGGTGGAGAAACATGTAGCTGTAACGATTGTGGAACTTTCCCCGTGATCAGCGCACAACGCGTACGCTGACACGGCGGAAATCCTCCACAAGCGTATAATTTGCAGGAACCCAGCAAAAGGTGCTACGCACCCGTAGAGGGAAAATTCCTGTCAGCAGATGGCGCTGGGGAGTGCATAGTTACATAGTTACATAGTTACATCGTTATTTTGGTTGAAAAAAGACATACGTCCATCGAGTTCAACCAGTATAAAGTACAACACCAGCCTGCTCCCTCACATATCCCTGTTGATCCAGAGGAAGGCGAAAAAACCCTTACAAGGCATGGTCCAATTAGCCCCTAAAGGGAAAAATTCCTTCCCGACTCCAGATGGCAATCAGATAAAATCCCTGGATCAACATCATTAGGCATTACCTAGTAATTGTAGCCATGGATGTCTTTCAACGCAAGGAAGGCATCTAAGCCCCCTTTAAATGCAGGTATAGAGTTTGCCATAACGACTTCCTGTGGCAATGCATTCCACATCTTAATCACTCTTACTGTAAAGAACCCTTTCCTAAATAAATGGCTAAAACATTTTTCCTCCATGCGCAGATCATGTCCTCTAGTCCTTTGAGAAGGCCTAGGGACAAAAAGCTCATCCGCCAAGGTATTATATTGCCCTCTGATGTATTTATACATGTTAATTAGATCCCCTCTAAGGCGTCTTTTCTCTAGACTAAATAAACCCAGTTTATCTAACCTTTCTCGATAAGTGAGACCTTCCATCCCACGCATCAATTTTGTTGCTCGTCTCTGCACCTGCTCTAAAACTGCAATATCTTTTTTGTAATGTGGTGCCCAGAACTGAATTCCATATTCCAGATGTGGCCTTACTAGAGAGTTAAACAGGGGCAATATTATGCTAGCATCTCGAGTTTTTATTTCCCTTTTAATGCATCCCAAAATTTTGTTAGCTTTAGCTGCAGCTGCTTGGCATTGAGTACGATTATTTAACTTGTTGTCAATGAGTACTCCTAAGTCCTTCTCCAAGTTTGATGTCCCCAACTGTATCCCATTTATTTTGTATGGTGCTAGACCATTAGTACGTCCAAAATGCATGACCTTACATTTGTCAACATTGAATTTCATCTGCCATGTATGTGCCCATATAGCCATCCTATCCAGATCCTGTTGCAATATGACACTATCTTCCTGAGAGTTAATGATTCTGCACAATTTTGTATCATCTGCAAAAATAGCAACATTGCTCACTACTGCATCTACTAGGTCATTAATAAATAAATTGAAGAGCACTGAACCTCCACAAATACAAGACAGGAATTGTACGAAACGCAGAACGCAATCGCAAGAGAGGCGATTGCGAATGAGAATGAGCAAAGGGGCAGGTTGTATGTGTGTGCGCCAATCCAGTCGCCACCCCGCGACCGCACACACACAACAGCAGATATGAAATAGGAACGCGATCGCGAGAGGTGCGATCGCCAGACGCTACACAAGGCAGATCAGGACAGAATACGAGGTTAGCAAAGGCACAGCAAATAATACAATGAGGAGATACGGAAAATAACAAACGCTAGCTAACCGCGAACACCGCACTCATTCTCAACAGTGCACGCGGTTATGCGCGGTCTCCACGTGATAAGCACAATAGAGACAAGCACGCTTAACTAACCATTAACAGACAAACATGAAACAGAGGATGCGAGCGCTTGCTTAATGGTTACCTCACCGAGCCTCCAGCAAGCGTAGCAGACAGACACACGAAAACAGGGACAAACGAGAGATAGGATCCACAGCACTAGCGAAAAGTTGCTAGCGCGATCCAAGTACAGAGTAGCAGAACAGAAGGATCCCCAGCGCTAGCGAAAAGTGGCTAGCGCGATCCCAGAAGACAAAACAGAAGGATCCCCAGCACTAGCGAAAAGTAGCTAGTGCGATCCCAGGAGACAGAACAGAAGGATCCCCAGTGCTAGCGAAAAGTAGCTAGTGCGATCCCAGGAGACAGAACAGAAGGATCCCCAGCGCTAGCGAAAAGTAGCTAGCGCGATCCCAGGAGACAGAACAGAAGAGATAGCTGGTAGCAACCGCTGCACCAGCTATACTCCAAGAACAGAGATCAGAACCATTTCCTGTCGACCACCATAGGGACAGGACAATGGCAACAGGCAAGACAAGACAGAACAGGCAATACAGATAATACAATCCTAACTGCACTAGGGAAATCTGCCTAGCGCAGATTCAGGAATTACTCTAAGCTGATGTTCAAACAGAGAGCAAGGCTGACACCCCACCAGGAGTGTTACATAGGACGAAATCCTTATGAACAGCCAAGCATTGTGGGAAAGACATAGTACTTATAGTACACGCCTCCAATGAATGTGGCCAGGCAATTTGCATGACAACGTATGCAAATTCCTCTGCAAGCACAAGCTGCAAAACTGACAGAGGCTCTTCTTTCCAGAGTCCTGCAGCATGCAAACCTACACAATGGTAAAAAGGCTGGTTGCCTGCACAGGCAGCTGAGCAAATCATCACAGTACCCCCCCCCCCACCCCTCCAGGGTCGAATTCCAGACGACTCTCAAAACTGCTATTAGCAACAGACTTAAACTGAAGACTCATGAAGGTCGGGGCAGCCCGACAAGGTCCAATTCCAGAGTCAGTCCACCCGAAACCGACCTCATCGGAAACAGAAGCCACCGAAACATGCCCATCAGTACTACCAGTTTCAGTATAACACCCATCAGGACTGTGAACGCCAGAGAATAAGCCATCGACACCCTCCAGACAATACCCACCACCTTCCAAGGAGCGTCCGAAAATACCAAACCTGCCACAATACCTGTTCGAAGTGTCCCTTACAACACAAAAGCCACTGTTGATCTTATCCAGGGGACCAAGCAAAATTTCTCCCGGAATCTCCCAGAACCTTTTGAAGCTCCACAGAGATCCCAAGAGGGCAGAACAATCACCAGGCTCACATGGAGAATTACCAAGAACACCCATGGAACCAATGACAATTCCGGATTCAGAATTACGAGGACACCCATCAAGATCAAGACTTTCAAGGACCACTTCTGGGCATGCAAGCAGGCAGGCTAAATCAGAACATGTCTCCACCGAGGAAGCATCTGAGTATGCTGGTAACCGAGGCACACTTGGGCTTTCTGGGTCACAGAGCACACTGGGGTACACCAGCACAGGAGAAACCTCAGGACATGTCTGGGAACTGCCAACCTCAGAGTCCAGCACGAGGAAACCAAAACCAGGACCGGGCAGAGAATCATCACGAGCATTGATCTCAAGCACTGGACTTTCAAAAGAAGACTCGGATTCAAATTTGGAAATTTCTGTGACTGCAATATCATCATTGACTACACATGACTGAAGCTCCACCAGAGCTGAAAAGGTAGCCAGCAAGGCAGCAATGCCTACGGAAGAGGGCACCACCTCAGAAGGACTTGGGGGACAGGAGACATCTCCTACAAGTTCTGCACCCTTTGGGAGGAACTCGGAGACCTCCAGAACATCAAACAAGACCTCAGGAACATCATTTTTCAAGTTTTCTAAGAAGGATTCTGTACTATCCATGTTACAGGGAAAAACTGGAACTTTATTTTGTGGACAGGGCAGATGTCCCAGGAATGGTTCCACCATAACCTGAGACTGGATCTCATTATCATGAGGGGAATGTACAGGTATATTTACTGGAACACACGCTGACTCCCTAACTTTAATCTCACTGCATCCAGAATTCTGCGTATCAGTCAAACTAGCTTGCAACTCCAAAACTGCAGAAAAACAGGTGAGTATAGTGGCAATACCTAGACGAGCCTCTAGGGACACTGCATGGGATTCTAAGCAAGGCCACATTGACTCTTCCAGAGTACAGGGTGCAGAATCAGCACTTCCCTCAGAGCAAGAGAGGGACTCACAAATGTCAGTGTGATTGGACATCATATTGTTATTCATGGTACAGGGCAGGTTCAGAGAAAGCGTCTCTGAATAAGGCAAAGAGGGTTCAGCATCAGATTCGCAAAACCGAAGCGCTGTCTCACTCTTAGATTCGGCTAACAATGTCGAATCCGAGGAGTCAGAACGCAAAACCTGCGAATCAAAATTCACTTTAGGTTTTGAAACTGACGCTTCTATAGCGCAAACCTCCGCGATCTGCGGAGCAGACTGTAAGGCATCTAGGACCGAAACGCTGGAGCAACTGTCCCCAGGCAACGGGCCCTCACAGGTGAGAACAGGGTGAGACAGAGACTCATTTGCAGAAGAAATAGCGACATCAACAGGATAAACTTTATTAGGCATAATAATTTTACTTTTGACGCTGCATAGTCGAGAAATTTTCCCCATAGCAGGGTCACAGACGGAAGATCTCAAAGATCTGTTTCTAAATGACAACGGATCCCACACATCCTTGAGGAAACCGGCAGACTCATACCGATCACAATCTGCAGGAACATCCGAGAAACAGGCATCAGATCGCACAGATTCAAACTGCACACTGTCAGGAGCGAAACCTTCAGGATTCGCACAGGAATCAACCACAGCGGCACACTCATTCATTTTAGATTGCACAAAGTCAAGACTCACATGCTTTACCCCAGAAAGGCAGGAACAATCATCCGACAACGATGTCTCTTTATTGGAATCAATTGGTTAGTGTGTGTGCGCAACTCATCCAAAATCGTTTGCCATACATAGATCACCAGATCCACATCATCCTTGTCACATTCATCGGAATCAATCAGAAGGTACATAGAGTCAAGACAAGCATTCAAGACATCTTCGCTTTTTGCGATGTAAAAATCGCAAAAGGCTTTCCAATCAAAATCGAATTCCTCCAGCAAGGCCCCAACATCCCAGGAAGCAAATGGGGGTTCAAACAGGCCAGTATCCAGATAATCTCCATAGGGTTGGAGTTCAGGAACAAGAACAGATTTTTTAACTGCTTTAATGTAGTGTGCGATCCTACCTATAGCAGGATCCACATAAGCTTTGGATTGGGGCAAAAAAGCCGGAGACGGAACAACATCATTACAAACATCAATAGGGAGTGTTTTATTCCGATGCTTGCGTTTTTTAGTTTTTCTCTTTTTCGCCACTTTGCATGTCTGCTGTTTAAAACCTGAAGTGGCAACAGACACATTGAACTGATTGTCATACTGAAAAGTTTTGCATGGAAGGGAAAGATCAGCTGACTTATCAGCAGCTACACACTCAATCAGAGCAGGTGGTAAGCCAGGCAGTTTAAACCAGTGAGAGAATATCACTGCAAGCAACTGATACAGATTACCATTCCAAGAATTGATTTTTAACAGATTATATGCCCAGGTGAACAAACTGTCTTTGAAGAGCACATAGGCAAACAGAAGAGCCGACGTGGACGGATCAGAAATCTGAAAGGTGGGATTCAGACAAAACCTCACACATTCAGAAAGAAATTCCGCCTTGGTCTCTGAATTAAGCCTTTTAAAGCTCTTAAAGACACAGGACCCAAACTCGAATAAATCGTACAAATCGGAATTTCCGTCTACACTGGGGTTTTGGGTTGGGCTGTTCATACTGTAACGATTGTGGAACTTTCCCCGTGATCAGCGCACAACGCGTGCGCTGACACGGTGGAAATCCTCCACAAGCGTATAATTTGCAGGAACCCAGCAAAAGGTGCTACGCACCCGTAGAGGGAAAATTCCTGTCGGCAGATGGCGCTGGGGAGTGCAGAGGAACCAATCCTCTGTACCTCCACAAATGCCAGACAGGAATTGTACGAAACGCAGAACGCAATCGCAAGAGAGGCGATTGCGAATGAGAATGAGCAAAGGGACAGGTTGTATGTGTGTGCGCCAATCCAGTCGCCACCCCGCGACCGCACACACACAACAGCAGATATGAAATAGGAACGCGATCGCGAGAGGTGCGATCGCCAGACGAGACACAAGGCAGATCAGGACAGAATACGAGGTTAGCAAAGGCACAGCAAATAATACAATGAGGAGATACGGAAAATAACAAACGCTAGCTAACCGCGAACACCGCACTCATTCGCAACAGTGCACGCGGTTATGCGCGGTCTCCACGTGATAAGCACAATAGAGACAAGCACGCCTAACTAACCATTAACAGACAAACATGAAACAGAGGACGCGAGCGCGTGCTGAACGGTTACCTCACCGAGCCTCCAGCAAGCGTAGCAGACAGACACACGAAAACAGGGACAAACGAGAGATAGAATCCACAGCACTAGCGAAAAGTGGCTAGCGCGATCCAAGTACAGAGTAGCAGAACAGAAGCATCCCCAGCGCTAGCGAAAAGTGGCTAGCGCGATTCCAGAAGACAGAACAGAAGGATCCCCAGCGCTAGCGAAAAGTAGCTAGTGCGATCCCAGGAGACAGAACAGAAGGATCCCCAGCGCTAGCGAAAAGTAGCTAGCGCGATCCCAAGAGATAGAACAGAAGAGATAGCTGGTAGCAACCGCTGCACCAGCTATTCTCCAAGAACAGAGATCAGAACCATTTCCTGTCGACCACCATAGGGACAGGACAATGGCAACAGGCAAGACAAGACAGAACAGGCAATACAGATAATACAATCCTAACTGCACTAGGGAAATCTGCCTAGCGCAGATTCAGGAATTACTCTAAGCTGATGTTCAAACAGAGAGCAAGGCTGACACCCCACCAGGAGTGTTACATAGGACGAAATCCTTATGAACAGCCAAGCATTGTGGGAAAGACATAGTACTTATAGTACACGCCTCCAATGAATGTGGCCAGGCAATTTGCATGACAACGTATGCAAATTCCTCTGCAAGCACAAGCTGCAAAACTGACAGAAGCTCTTCTTTCCAGAGTCATGCAGCATGCAAACCTACACAATGGTAAAAAGGCTGGCTGCCTGCACAGGCAGCTGAGCAAATCATCACAGTAGCATCCAATGGATCTGGCTAAATCGCTCGCAAGAAAAATATCTCCAAAAAAGGGGGTGTTATTGATCCACCAAGTTGAGAAAAAATCGTGGATAGATCCCCTTTTTTGCAGTGCCATACTAAGAATTACTCCAAAGTATGCCTTTATTTCTTGCATAGTAACATCAGTCCAGCTCCTCCAGATGGATCTGGGTGAAAGAGGTTTATTTTCTAACTTACTTTTTGCATAATCATTTGTTTCATTAATAATTTCTTGTAATAGGTGTAAAAAAAAATCTCAAAAAACCCACTGACAGTTCCGGAACATTAGCTGCAGGCAGTTGTACCCCTGCATTACACACAGTAAAGGGAAAATTATGCAGCAAACAGTCACTGGTAGGAGAGAAGCTTGCCCATTTTCTTTGATCACCATCACCCTCAGCACTTTCAGCAGCCTCCCCACTTTCAGCAGCTTCCCCATCTTCAGCAGCCTCGTCAATATCAGTGTCATCACTGTAGCAATAATCATCATCATCATCATCAGTGACAGTATAGTGACCGTATAGTCACTGTCATCACCAGAATCCTGCACATCTGATTCTGTGCTGCTGGCCTCCATAATCCGCTGTGCCACCTCAGTCGCTGTCATTTTTCTATTACTTGCTGCAGAGGATGCCATTGCTCTGCTCTGTAAGGAATCTGCAAGAAATCTTCAATAAATAACCTTGAACCTGCAAGGGATCTGCCAGGAATCTGCAATAAGGGATCTGCAAGGGATCTGCAAGGAATCTGCAAGGGATCTGCAAGAAATATACAAGAAAGAACCTGCAAGGGATGAGCAAGGATTGTGGAAGCTGTAATCTGCCAGAAATCTGCCAGGAAACTGCAAAAAACACCCTGCAGAGAAGCAGCTATAATCAGCAACAAAAATGCAGAATTGATTCTGCCACTTCCTGCCAGCACTGATCGCGCACTTGCAGTTTAGGGGAGGGGGTACCACCTGTGTGGGCATGTAGTCTTACATGCCCACTAAATATGGGGACAGAGATCGGGCTGTGCTGGGGGCCAGATGTGCTGCAAACCGCCACTAAAAAAATGTCCCGCAAAGCAGGACATACGACAGGAACGGGAAATTCGTGATGTCCTGCTATGTGGGACATATGAGTTGAAAGGGTTAAACTGTTATATTGCCCACTTGAGCCATAGGGAAACATGGACATTACCTTGCTTTTTCAGTTGTAACTGACAGCAGCTGATATATAACTGGCAGCAACTGGTATGTTTCTGTTATGACAAAATATTGTCAGAAATGGAATGGATCACTGTAAGAAGAAAGTAGTGAGCTTCTGAGAGGAACTGACAGTGAAGTTAGTATGCAATATTCATTTGCAGCTATATAATGTGTTTATTTTATATCATTTTACTGAGTTCCGGTTCCTTTTAAGGGTACAGAGCCACGTGGTTCAGAAGAGGTTAAATGAGCCCAACGGACATTTGTTATGTGCCTTGATTTTCCACTGAGGCCATATAGCATGCATATGCACCTTAATGCACTTAAAGAGGAGCTGTTAGGTATAAGGTCTCAGAGAAAATAAACACATATATCAGTAGCTAAAGATTGGCTGTACTTACATTACATATGCATTTCACTGTCCATGTTTGTACTTCACATAATTTTTATATAGTATTTGCAGAGAATGATGCTCCTGACAGCTCATGGCAGGTTCCATGTTTGTCTGTCTCCTATGAAGCCAAATGTGTCGTCATGTCCTGCCTGCTTCCTGATGATTTCACTCTCACAAATGCTCGTACTGAATAACACTACTGTGCAGTGAATATTAATTAGCCATGTGGCTAGGAACAATAGCGGACTCCTGCAGTGTACTCTGCCCGAGATTTATTAGTGCTGTGAGCTAGACTGTTACATGCTGTTGAAACTTGAGCCTCACTAGCAGCCAGGGGAGGGCCCCAGAATGCTTTGCAGTATCTGTTATTCGGCTTGCGTCCTCCTTAGGAGCCTGGGAATACGGAGCCTTGCTGTCAGCAAACATCTAAAGTAAGAGAGATTTTTAACTGCAGTATTGCCTTTTTGGCTTCCTTCTAAACTGTTTAACACAGGAGAATAGAGGTTTAAATTAGCTTTTGCAGCCTGGCAGTTACTCTTTAACAATCCTCACTATTTACAAATTTGACTGTAAACATTCCCCCATCCGCCGTATTTTCCAGCCCAGGAGAACCTCAGTAAATCAGCCCTTGAATTATGGATGCATAACATTTGGCATATATGCAGTTTGGACTGTGGGGTAACTACAAACTGTCATCTAATCTTGTGCCATTCCTATTTTTTTTTATTTCAACGATTGCGTCATTTACAATGTTTACCCTTTTATTTGCTGCCACGCTTCTGTGCAGCAGATGATTTTAATTTTTTGTGGGACACAATTGGTCATACAATGTTTTGGTAACTTATTGTCTTCATTCTTGGCTCATCTCTTACATACAATTTTATTTTCAGTCAATATGTTGCCTCAAAAATTATTTTAATTACCGGTACTTGTTTTTCCTCTTTACTGCTGAAAACAACAGATACCCTATTACGTATAAATATTAAAATAATGATAATAATAAAGTCATCCCAGTGAAGATATAGTTTTCTCTTTCTTTTTGGTGATTCTTGTAAGGGCCAAGATAGAATACCTAGGTGAGAAGTAGGGAAAGACCGGGAGCCCATTGGTGCAGTATCGTTAGGCATAGGGAGGATAAAATCTACAGGATCTTCTCAAAAAATTAGCATATTGTGATAAAGTTCATTATTTTCTGTAATGTACTGATAAACATTAGACTTTCATATATTTTAGATTCAAATACACACAACGGAAGTAGTTCAAGCCTTTGTTGTTTTAATATTGATGATTTTGGCGTACAGCTCATGAAAACCCAAAATTCCTATCTCAAAAAATTAGCATATTTCATCCGACCAATAAAAGAAAAGTGTTTTTAAAACAAAAAAAGTCAACCTTCAAATAATAATGTTCAGTTATGCACTCAATACTTGGTCGGGAATCCTTTTGCAGAAATGACTGCTTCAATGCGGCGTGGCATGGAGGCAATCAGCCTGTGGCACTGCTCAGGTGTTATGGAGGCCCAGGATGCTTCGATAGCGGCCTTAAGCTCATCCAGAGTGTTGGGTCTTGTGTCTCTCAACTTTCTCTTCACAATATCCCACAGATTGTCTATGGGGTTCAGGTCAGGAGAGTTGGCAGGCCAATTGAGCACAGTAATACCATGGTCAGTAAACCATTTACCAGTGGTTTTGACACTGTGAGCAGGTGCCAGGTCGTGCTGAAAAATGAAATTTTCATCTCCACAAAGCTTTTAAGCAGATGGAAGTATGAAGTGCTCCATAATCTCCTGATAGCTAGCTGCATTGACCCTGCCCTTGATAAAACATAGTGGACCAACACCAGCAGCTGACATGGCACCCCAGACCATCACTGACTGTGGGTACTTGACACTGGGCTTCAGGCATTTGGCATTTCCCTCTCCCCAGTCTTCTGTTGTGGACCATCCTTATATTGGCCCTCTGACAATAAATGGTGTTTGGATTTATGGACCTCATGAACTTGGTGCCTCCTTTAGGATTCAAGAATGAATTTTGCATTTTATATACCAGAGAGACAGCCACGTTGTCCCATGTGTATGGACTGATTGTCTATGGACTTCTGTTTTCTGTTTGGATATGCTAAATTAATATGTACATTGCTTTATGACTTAAGGAAGGAATATTGTAGCTTATAAGTAATATATTTTGTATTACATTCTGTTTAAATACATATAAAGTGGCAACATAACTGCTTGCGTCAGGTTTCATTTTCCCTGTGCTGGTGTCACAATCCGCATCTGCTGGTGACATTATGAACTGCCTGCATGAACTTCCAACATTTCACCAACAGATGTCCATCCTCTCCTCAGGTTGCTTGCAACATGAACTTCTTTCTGCCCACCAGCAGAGGGCTCACTCCTTCAGGAACTGTATGTCTCTACAGACTATTGTTGGGAGGAGATCTGTTGTCACCTGACCTTACAGCATCAGTACTTAGCCAAGCCTGAACATCACCCAGTTGCTAGTTCATTGTTCCCGTGTCCTGGCCATCCTAGCCTGAGTTCTCTGTCCTGGTTTCTGTACCTGTTCCTGGTTGCCCTGTTTCCCTGTGATCTGTTGTCTTCATCTTTGATGATTCTTTGCCAAAGCGACTACATTGTACGGTTTGATCTGATCTCCCAGTTTATGTCTTGCCTGTATGACTGCCCGTTAGCCTGTTCCTAGTGTAATGCGAATTGTCTTATGTAAATATCAGTAAATATCTATTGTATATATTATCCAGGTTCCGGGGTTTGGTGCACACTTTTGTATATACACTGGGTTGCTCTGCATATATACCTTATGCAGGGAAGTCTAATTGTATATACCCCGGATTGCATGTGTATCCGTATTGAATACACCTGCCTGCAGGGATGGTATCTTGTATTGCTTCTTGATTATTGTTGCATTTATTTCTATTTCTGTGCACAAGGTTACTGTACACTACTACACTGCTGATTTCATTGCTTATTTATGTTTCTTGCAATCCTCTATAATAAAACCTAACTGTCCCTGCGTCATCATTTTTCCCTGTCTGTGTGTCCGTGGTTTTTTGTACTGAGCATGTGCGCAGTACAGTCAACCGTTGGGACAGGAGGACGGGCCAGGGAGCCGGGCGGATGGATGCGTGCGCGGCGGGTGATTGGGTGCGCACATGCGCACTAACATGGAGCGGCGGTGGCGGCAGTATCACTACCTAGAGCCCGTTTTAAACGGGCTTAGTTAGACTAGTTGTTAATAGACTGCCATTATTCATTTATTCCTAGCATTGGTATTTTAGTTATTTCCCGAACAGTGACATTTCTTCTCAGTTGCAGGTCTCATACATTGTTCATGAAGTGCAATGTTCAAATTCCTATACATCCATAACAGCTAGTTTACATGCACTTCCTATAGCACGTGCAGTTTGCATTTCAGCGTGGTTCCTTGGAGCTGCAGACTACTGACTTCCGCCTGCACATGTGACTCCTTCAGCTCTATAAAACATGGAGATTACATGCCATACAGATGCCGGAGATCCCTCTCTTGACAAAGTGGCGTAACAACAGTAGAGAAGTCTGCCGGGGTTTCCCTCCATTCCGCCAGCTTGCATCACCAGTGTCCTTGCTATCCTTACAGGTGACGTATGACCTCATTCCATACTCCGTTCATGCTCTGTCTGGCATCATAGCACTTTAGCACTTTTTCTTGGCACTTTCATTAATCAGAAGTTTTTTCAAACGTTTTTCTACTGTTCTGATAATTATTACTTTGTCACATTGTGGCTGTATTGTTATGTCCTATTTTGCACTGTACTTATCTATTAATATTGCACTACCTAATTATTTGAGCAAACATACTGAACCCGAGTTCTAGAGTGCGTTCATTCGTGATCGCATCAGATGATATATCTAATATAGGTCATCATTTATACCTCTAATTGCAAATGCTACTGGTGTATGTTATAATGATACATTGCTGATTTCATCCATTGATAGCCAGTGAATTGCTACAGTTTTAAATGGTTTAAATCTTGATGTGTGCATTGATAAGAATAAATTACTTTTTGCTAGTGTTGTGCTATATATGAGTGTTCTAATTTCTTTTCCTCCAATAATATCTAAGCCCTGAGCACAGCCAGCTGATAATTGTGCTGATTTCTCTCCTTACAAATTGCAGTCTTATTAACCTTTTAACAGCCAATTTAATTAGTGGCTTGCCAGTGCTACAGGCCAATTTATTGTGACAGCAACACATGTTCAATTCGTAGGCTACAGCAAAATTATCATGGAACCACCTGCAGCTCAACTCTGTGCGGAAGCAGGGTGAGCCATCATTGTGCCAAAATGACGGGCGGCGTATATCCATGTACGCAGCTGTAGGTGTCGTATCAGCAGAATGCAAGTTTTAATAAATACATATTAAAGAATTATACATATTGAGATAAACAGATGTGCGGAGCTAATTTATAAGATACGCTTTGTGAATCAACCCTAAAGGTGCACATACATCAGACGATGTATGGACAGAGCGACCAAGAGAAAGATCTCTCTCAGATTAATCTGATTGGAGAGAGATCTGTTGCCTGCCCATACACCGCATTTCAGCATGAAATCTCTCAGGAATTGGCCTTGTGACATTGCATCCTCTGCCTCGCTCCCGATACCCCGTGCAGTATACTTTACCTGTCGGTGTTCACCACTGGCTCCATGCTCTGTCCTTCTACACGTACCCCACATGGCCGCGTATGTGACGTCACTCATGCATCCACATATATGCCGGCAACCATGTGGGGACAGAGGATGGAGCCAGCGGCGGCTCCAGCTTCAGAATTTTGGGGGGACTCAAAAGGGGCACAATGGCTGGCTTTCGGGGGTCAAGGGGGGGGGGATGACAGGAGTGAGCATGGTCATGACATCATGTGGGCGGGGCTAACTGTAATGTAGTTGTTCCAGCTAATGTAGTTACATTAAAAAAAAATGAAGTAAATGCACGTAATGACAGACAGCCTTTCACCAGTAAATGCATGTAATGAGAGACAGTGCTTCACCAGTAAATGCACATAATGGGCTTGATTCACAAAGCGGTGCTAACTGTTAGCACGCCTGTGAAAACCTCCTTAGCACGTCTAAACTTTATGCGTGTAAAACTTTACGCGTGCACTGCACATTAAAGCCTATGGGATTTAGCGTGCATAAGACTATGCAAAGTTAGCGCGCGATCTGATTGAGAAATCCGGTGCTAACTTACTTAGCACCCTGGTTAGCACGTCTACAGACTTTAGACGTGCTAAGTAGGTTAGCACCGCTTTGTGAATCAAGCCCAATGCGAGACAGCGTTTCCCCACTAAATGCGCATAAGAGATAGGCTTTCACCAGTAAATGCACATAATGAGAGACAGTGTTTCCCCACTAAATGCACATAAGAGACAGCCTTTCACCAGTAAATGCATGTAATGAGAGACAGCCTTTCACCAGTAAATGCATGTAATGAGAGACAGCCTTTCACCAGTAAATGCACGTAATGAGAGACAGCATTTCCCCCCTAAATGCACATAAGAGACAGCCTTTCCTTAGTAAATGCATGTAATGAGAGACAGCCTTTTACCAGTAAATACACATAAGAGACAGCTTTTCACCAGTAAATGCACGTAATGAGAGACAGCATTTCACCACTAAATGCACATAAGAGACAGCCTTTAACCAGTAAATGCACGTAATGAGAGACAGCCTCTCACCACTAAATGCACATAAGAGACAGCCTTTCACCAGTAAATGCACATAATGAGAGACAGTGTTTCACCAGTTAATGCACATAATGACAGACAGCGTTTCCCCAGTAAAAGCATGTAATGAGAAACAGCGTTTCCCCAGTAAATGCATGTAATGAGAGACAGCCTTTCACCAGTAAATGCATGTAATGAGAGACAGTGTTTCACCACTAAATGCACATAAGAGACATCCTTTAACCAGTAAATGCACGTAATGAGAGACAGTGTTTCACCACTTAATGCACATAATGACAGACAGCGTTTCCCCAGTAAAAGCATGTAATGAGAGACAGCCTTTCACCACTAAATGCATGTAATGAGAGACAGCCTTTCACCAGTAAATGCATGTAATGAGAGACAGCGTTTCACCACTAAATGCACATAAGAGACAGCGTTTACCCAGTAACTGCACGTAATGAGAGACAGCCTTTCACCACTAAATGCACATAAGAGACAGCCTTTCACCAGTAAATGCACATAAGAGACAGCTTTTCACCAGTAAATGCACGTAATGAGAGACAGCATTTCACCACTAAATGCACATAAGAGACAGCCTTTAACCAGTAAATGCACGTAATGAGAGACAGCCTTTCACCACTAAATGCACATAAGAGACAGCCTTTCACCAGTAAATGCACATAATGAGAGACAGTGTTTCACCAGTTAATGCACATAATGACAGACAGCGTTTCCCCAGTAAAAGCATGTAATGAGAAACAGCCTTTCACCAGTAAATGCATGTAATGAGAGACAGCCTTTCACCAGTAAATGCATGTAATGGGAGACAGCGTTTCACCACTAAATGCACATAAGAGACATCCTTTAACCAGTAAATGCACGTAATGAGAGACAGTGTTTCACCAGTTAATGCACATAATGACAGACAGCGTTTCCCCAGTAAAAGCATGTAATGAGAGACAGCCTTTCACCAGTAAATGCATGTAATGAGAGACAGCCTTTCACCAGTAAATGCATGTAATGAGAGACAGCCTTTCACCACTAAATGCACATAAGAGACAGCCTTTCACCAGTAAATGCACGTAATGAGAGACAGCGTTTCACCACAAAATGCATGTAATGAGAGACAGTGTTTCAACAGTTAATGCACATAATGACAGACAGCCTTTCACCAGTAAATGCATGTAATGATATAGATGTCCCCAGTATATGTAGCCAGGGGTATGTGTGCCCACTATATGTAGCCAGGGGTATATGTCCCTGTATATGTAGCCAGGGGTATATGTGCCCAATATATGTAGCCAGGGGTATATGTGCCCAGTATATGTAGCCAGGGGTATATGTCCCAGTATATGTAGGCAGGGGTAAATGTGCCCAGTATATGTAGCCAGGTGTATAGTAGTCCCCAGGGGTATATGTCCCAGTATTTGTAGCCAGGGGTATATGTGCCCAGTATATGTAGCCAGGGGTATATGTACCCAGTATATGTAGCCAGGGGTATATGTGCCCAGTATATGTAGCCAGGGGTATATGTGCCCAGTGTATGTAGTCAGAGGTATATGTCTCCAGTGTATGTAGCCAAGGGTATATGTGCCAGTATATGTAGCCAGGAGTATATATGCCCAGTATATGTAGCCAGGGGTATATGTGCCCAGTATATGTAGCCAGGGGTATATGTGCCCAGTATATGTAGCCAGGGGTATATGTGCCCAGTATATGAAGCCAGGGGTATATGTGCCCGGTATATGTAGTCAGGGGTATATGTGCCCAGTATATGTAGCCAGGGGTATATGTGCCCAGTATATGTAGCCAGGTGTATATGTGCCCAGTATATGTAGCCAGGGGTATATGTGCCCAGTGTATGTAGTCAGAGGTATATGTGCCCAGTGTATGTAGCCAGGGGTATATGTGCCCAGTGTATGTAGCCAGGGGTATATGTGCCAGTATATGTAGCCAGGGGTATATGTCCCCAGTATATGTAGCCAGAGGTATATGTGCCCAGTATATGTAGCCAAGGGTATATGTGTCCAGTAAATGTAGCCAGAGGTATATGTGCCCAGTATATGTAGCCAAGGGTATATGTGCCCAGTATACTGTATGTAGCCAGGGGTATATGTGCCCAGTATATGTAGCCAGGTGTATAGTTGTCCCCAGTAAAGGTAGGTAGGACTTACCATGTATAACCAGGTGTATAGCTGTCCCCAGGAGGGGTGGAAGCGGAGAGAAGAGGAAGCCGCGTGGACAGCGGTGGAGAAGGGGGCCGTCTCTCCCCCCTTCCTTCACCTTGGGGCTCCCACTCTCTGCCTCGGTCCACCCTCAGATATCAGCGGCTGGCGTCAGAAGACTTCGTCTCTTCCCAGAGCGGGAGAGAGAGATCGATCTGTGCGCCGCTACTCTGGTCTAGACTAGACCAGAGCGGCGCACAGATCAGCCGAGCTGGGAAGAGAGTGAGTCTTCTGGACGCCAGCCGCTGATATCTGAGGGGGGAGCGAGGCAGAGAGTGGGAGCCCCAAGGTGAGGGAAGGGGGGGAGACGGCCCCCTTCTCCGCCGCTGTCCACACGGCTTCCTCTTCTCTCCACTTCCACCCCTCCTGCTGCTTGGCAACCTTGCAGAGGGGGGCTTTTGCAGGGGCTGACAGCTTGTCAGCTGGGGCTTAAGCCTGGGTAAGCCCCAGTGTAGCGCCGCCACTGGATGGAGCATGGAACCAACAGCAGACACCGTCAGATAACATTTACTGCATAGGTCACATTTTAAACTAGGGGGGACTACGCTGGGAGATCCATCATGTTCGAGCATGTCGGACCTGCATCTTGCAGCATTTCTGATCGATACATGTGACCAATTACGGCCTGGAATTGTTTGCATCATTGATTGCGCATGCTCGCCTGATGTGTGGCCACCTTTAGGCCCCGTTCACATCTAAAAAGGCAAAACGGGAGCTCTTTGTGCTTCCCTTTTGTGCAAGTGATTTTACCGCGATTAGCACAGTAAAAATCACTGGACACTTCCGCGATTCCAGAGCGAGCGCGGTCAGCGCTTTATAAGTACTGTACCGTGATCGCTCCAGAATTGCCCAGAAAATGCTGCAGGTAACACGTTTACGATTAACACTCATCGCAAAACGCCCACGATCGGTGCCAATTACGGCAGTGGGAACACTGCCATAGGAGAACAAAGCACTAGCGCTTTAAAAAGCGATAGCGCTTTAGCGAGTAGTGAGAATCGCCTGCTAATCACATAAGTGTGAATGGGACCTCAGCGCTTTCCAGAGAACATTGAACCATTACTTACTGCCCCTCAGTGGTTCACAGTTTATTGTCACTAATACCATGTGCAAAGGATCAATTTTTGGGGAAAGCTATTTAAAGGATAATGGAACTAATAATTTTATTTGTCTTGTAAAAAATAAAAACAATTTCTTTCAGAACAAGTGAGCATTGTGAATAGTACTTCTAGCATTTTGACACATTAATTACCATCTCCTTCGCTATGTATCTCCTCAGTCAGACCTAATTTAAACTAAACTAAGTGTCTGCACACGGGCTGTGGGTATATATTTAACATAATAAAATTCCCTGCAGCTGTGTGCACACTTTCCAGTATGAATCAAGCACTCGATGTACAAGGAAATAAGGTTACAAAAATTGAAAATGTCGAGCAGATATGTCACAACCAAGGCTGCAAGGAAATATGCAAGGAAGTATATTTCAGAAAAATCGTATTTGCATACTGACCTGAAAACGTATTTCAGGTTTCAAAAATCTCTTTATTTTGCACATTCAAATAAAACAGAATGACCAACAAGTTAGAAACATTGTAATAAAGAGACAAGACACACGCGTTTCAAACCCATGTTGGGTTATAAAATAGACAAAAAGGCTTCTGACCCCACCTCCTCACCTGTCACCCTCACCTAGCCTGGCACCCATGGGTGCACCGGGTGCCAGGCTAGGTGAGGGTGACAAGTGCAGGCAGGTGGGGAGAGACAGCAGCGGAGCCGGCAGCTTCACGTCCTGCTCAAGACGCATTCTCTGCTATACTAAAGGTTCATGAATCATCCAGTTCTTTTTAATGAATCGGTTCTTTTTTTTATGAATCGGCTCATTTTACTTTTAAACTTTAAAATTGATTTTCTCAAAAAGTATAAGGTCTTTTTGAAAAAAAAATTTCCTCTTGTTCCCACTATTCCACTTAACATTCCCAACAATTTTGGTGTTTTTGCTATGTAAGGGGGCTTTGCTATTAACCGCTAAAGTCGGCGCCATTAAAGTCTATGGGCGAACCAAACTTTTTGGAAAAAAGGTTCCCGGTTCTCTGCAAAGGCGAACCACCCTGGGTTCGCCTGGAATCGTTCACCGGCGAACACGCTCGGCCCATCTCTAGCATTAATACGCTCAGATATCATAGTGGAGTCTATATTTCTCATAACCATAGCAACGGACAGTTGGGAAGAGTTCCAGTTAGCAGCAATGGCCTCAATTCACTAACAGTTTAGAATAGTCTACAGATGGTTTTTAGTCTACTGATGGTTTGGTGTAATGTTTTAAACCTGTTTTGAGACCTGAACTAACATTAAGTAATTACACAATTCACAAAGGCAAACAAGGAGTAACCACGCCCACTTTTTCTGACAGAGATTAGACCAGCTGATTTCTGTTGGTAAAGTAATTCTGTGAGGTATTTTAGATGTGAGTATGGACCCTTTTGAGTTAATTATGCAGGAGTTTAATTATATGCAGAGGAGAGCTCATCACAGGAGAAGAATGTCAGTCATAGCTACTCGTTTGTGAATTGCATCTTTTGATCATTTCCCCTGCTTTACCGACCTAATTACCAGATGGTTTAGACCAGGTCTAAAAACAGGTCTAAAACATTTGTTAATAGTAAATTCCTCTTTGATGCAACTGACCAAACCATCAGTAGACTAAAACCCATCAGTAGACTAGTCTAAACTGCTTAGTGAATTGAGGCCATAAATGTGGGATTTGATGGCATTAGCGATGTGTTGGGTCAGTCTGTGCTCAGGGTGTTTTACCCCTTCAGGCCTGTGTCCAAGAAGCAAAACCTGGGGATTTTTATGAATCGCCGTTGAAAGACCCTTACAATAATTATGTATAAATGATTTAGTCAGTGTTTGCCCATTGTAAAATCTTTTAAATCCCTGATTTACATTCTGACATTTATTACATGGTGACATTTTTACTGTTGGTAGGTGATGTAGCTGCTGCTTGCTTTTTTGGCAGTTGAAAACAGCTGTAAACAGCTATTTCCCACAATGTAACAAGGTTCACAGACAGGAAACTGCCAGGAGTACCACAGCCCTCAGTGTTTCTTGTGGGAGGGGATTCACCACAATATCAGCCATACAGAGCCCCCTGATGGTCTGTTTGTGAAAAGGAATCGATTTCTCATGTAAAAGGGGGTATCATATAAAAGGGGGTCAGAGTTTCTCTTTAAAGAGAACCTGTACTGAGTAAAAATATTTAAAATGAACACATGAGGTAACTTCAAATGAACATTACATAGTTACCTCACCATCAGTTCCTCTCAGAAGCTCACCATTTTCTTGTTACAGTGATCCCTTCCAGTTCTGACAATATTTTGTCAGATCTGAAATATATCAGTTGCTGACAGTTATATATCAGCAGCTGTCAGTTATAGCTGAGAGGAAAACTGATGTACCAGGTAATGTCCATATTTCCCTATGGCTCAAGTGAGCGATGTTACAGTTTAACTGTGTGCTGACCAGCAAGCTGTTATGGGTAATGGCCATTTTCAAAATGGAGGACGGAAAATTCCCTTGATCACAGTGAACAAAATAGGACGCGGGACAGGAGAAAGACACTGAGGAGTAGACTACATGGAAGGTAAGTATGACTTGTGTATGCTTATTTTGACTTTTAATTTTCAGTTCAGGTTTTCTTTAAAGAGAACCTGTACTGAGTAAAAATATTTAAAATAAACACATGATGTAACTTCAAATGAACATTACATAGTTACCTTGCCATCAGTTCCTCCCAGAAACTCACTATTTTCTTCTGACAATGATCCCTTCCAGTTCTGACAACATTTTGTCAGAAATGAAATATGTCAGTTGCTGTCAGTTACAGCTGAGAGGCGAACTGATGTGTCCATGTTTCCCTATGGCTCAAGTGGGCGATGTTACAGTTTAACAGTGTGCTGACAAGGACGCTGTTATGGGGTAATAGCCATTTTCAAAATGGAGGACGGAGAATTCCATTGATCACAGTGGACAAACAGGACGCTGGAGAGGAAAAATAGATTGAGGAGTAGACTACACAGAGAGAAGTATGACTTGTGTATGTTTATTTTGACTTTTAATTTTCAGTTCAGGTTTTCTTTAAGCATATAGTCCAGTATTTTAGTGATATAAAGAAACTGAAGCATCTGGAGGAAATCCTGGCAAACCTAGGGGTTGATTCACTATTCCACAGTTAAACTGCCATGAGCAGATAACACATAGCAATTTTACTAGTATTTATGCATGTATACAGAGAACGTGTGCATTGCTAGTATGACGTGTGCTATGCTATTTGTGTGGTGCCTATTATAGAAACAACATGAGTATTACTTACACGGTGTAGCTTGCACTGTGTGTGCAATTTATGCTGCGCTAGTTGTGGAAATGCCAGTAAAATTGCTGTGTGCTATCTGTGAATGAACATTGTACTGGTAAACAGTGAATTAGCTTCTTAGGCAGACCATGCAAAGTCAGAGTAGATAGTGTACCTGTTGGGACAGAGCCCAGGACTCCAGAGTAATCAAGACATCAGTGCTACCCACTTATCCATTACTTTATTCAGTTCATTTAATATTAAATAAATAGGCAATGAATATCTGGCAAAACCGTTAATTGCAGCATAAGTTTTCACTTAAAATTTCTAGTACAACACTAGTACCCCGTGCACATCAGATATACATTCTTGTCTTGCAATGAGACTGATGAGTGAAATTTTGTTATGAGCCGGTGTTTTGGGCTGCTGTACAATGAGTATTTCGTTTGACAGGCCTTGGCATACGTTACCTTTTGTTATCATTGGCTCTGAAGGTTGGTACTGTCAAAAAGAGCCCAAACCTTGATTGCTGTCTGCCGTTAGAGTGACACAGTAACCACCTTTTACAGCCTCTATCGCCTTTGATACCTGACCCAATTTTGACCCTGACAAGCACATAACTAAATTGTTGATATGAATGTATATGTGAAAATATGCAAGCTGTTCCATCAACGCTATGGCTGAGTATGATTGTCAGGTGCTTGTGCTTAGAATAGTCAACAGCCTTCATTTCTTCTGAAGGTTCTTGATTATTAACCCTATACTACTGGAAGAGCATCATAATTTTGTTTCATCAAGATGCTTAAGTTAGCTTTCACTTTGAAGTGCTTACACCTTTAATGAATAAAGTTTCTAAAGAGAGAATCGAGATGAATGGAAAGTAGAGGTTCTGCAGTTTCTTATGATCTATTAGATTAAAATCTTGGGTTGAGAATTTGGTCATAGTGTTTTTACAGTATAACCTTACAACTAAAGTAGCCTCTAGGTTATATACAAGTACCAAACTTTCCAGTGTAGTGCAGATTTTAAAAATACAATAACAAATAGCTATATAGAGAGAGATTGAGAGACATACAATGCATCAAAAGCATGGGACTGGATTGTGAAATTCATCCAATGTTCTCTGGTATTGCAAATATAGTTTTCTCCTTTTTCCTTTTTGCACTGTGCAAAGAAAATCAGTACTTCAGCTGCATACAATAGGTACAAAGTAAAGAGTAGTCACATGCCAGTATTTTAAACTAAAGCTAAAGTAAGTAAAGTGCACTCTATTACTGAGCTGAGAGCCATTTAAAAAAAATGTTAATCCCAATAAAAGCTTCTATCTGCCTTCCTTGTACTTGTGTGTTAAAAAAAATGCCCATAAAACCATTACTTTCAAGAAAACATCAGTGTGACCACTTCTGCTTTGTGCCCATCCCCTCACCCTATGACAGTGCATCTCTAATTTTCAGTCTTGAAGAATGGCACCATTCAACCTCCACCCCCTGGCCCCCCTCTCAGCCATGGATATGCCAACTCCCACCCAGTGGCGTAGCTAAGGAGCTGTGGGCCCCGGTGCAAGTTTGACAATGGGGCCCCCCAAAGCACTCTATACATAACAATTGATACGGCGCACCAAAACCTGCCAATGGCAACTACAGTGTCAGAGGTGCAAGAAAAGCATGGGAAAAAGTTTCTTAATGATTACCACTATTCAACGTATCTATAGAAGTCATTATTATGGGCACAGGACCAATAGAGAGCTAATACTGTAGTTGGGGTAGGGCCCTTTGGGGCCCCTCTGGCCCAAGGGCCCCGATGCGGTCGCTACCTCTGCAACCCCTATTGCTACGCCCCTGCTCCCACCAGTGAAGCCTTCAAGAGTAGGATTGAGTGATAGCTAAGCCTTTCCCTCTCCTATTTTGTGATTGGGAGATGTGGTGACTGACATCTGGGCCATTCCTTCCCTCCCAGAAGACAGCAAAGCTCAGGAGAACCTCAGCCAATGAAGTAGCTGTGGTCAGTGGCTGTAAGCAAATTTTTTTTTCAGGATTTTTTAAACACTTAAACCTATCTTATATGACTTCAGGGAGTTGGAGGGAGGTGTTCATTCCATTAAAAACATTCTTAGACAATGACTTTAAATATAAGTAATTTTAAAGGCAACCTCTTGAAACCATATTCCTGACACAGTGGTGCATAAAGCTACAGAATTGGAGCAGAATCACATTGTGAATGTCCTCCCTAAAATTTGAGTTTATTTACTGAATTGTCCAAAATCAGGTGACTATATCATTTTTTCTTTAAGTACCCTTAACAGTCTATGCTTTGGGAATACTTTTAAAATAAAATGGTTGTGGTACTTACTGTGCCAGCAATGCTGATTAATTAATTTGTACGAGGTGAAGGAAATCCTGAACAAAACTTTTGAATTCTGAAAACCTGACCTTCGTTGGTATGACTGAGCTGAGAAACATTCCATTATGCAAGTCTCGAACTATTAAATTCAAATTGTTGGGGTGGATTGTTGTGATCAGCTGCTTATACAAAACAATATGTATCACTAATATGCCCACTTCAAAAGAAAACAACTTTATTTAAAGCCTTCTTATGGCAGACAGTACATTTTAAAATAAAAAAATATATGTTTTTGCCAGCAGTTTCCTTTACAGAACATGAGGTCTTAAAAATCCCACTTCCTATGAATCCCAAGTCTACAAAAGGTGTTCCAGAGTAGTGGCATGACAAAAAGCTCTTCTCCGACTCTTGTGCATAAAACTGGACTGGATGAGATGGGCAGTGACTGAGCAAGTAAAGAAACAAATTTGCAAACAATTATTTCCATGCTCCACCCTTATCACTGCTTCTGCCACTGCCCTTTGGTATTACTCTCAGCCTTCTATTGCCTTCTGTAATGCTGAGAAATGTAGTAGTCTAGCCTCTATTGTCCTAGCTATTTTTGAGAGTCTCATATAGTCACTCCTGATTCAACAGTCAACTAAATCTAGACAAGCCACAAAGCACGTTGTACTTCAGTGGCATGCACATTTCTCATGTGATAAAGCTATTCTGTCCATTACATGCCTTGTATACACTGGTAATATTTACTTATCTAGCTGATTAGGATATTGAATATGTGTTTGTTTAGACTTTATGTAAGCACGTGGGTGACATCACCAACAGGTAGCTTTCTAATTTTTAACACCGCTGTACAAATAACATTTGACAGAGTGACTGGTCATCTATCAAGCAGCTTGCCTTGATGTTAGGCAAAGACAGGACCAAGAGAGCGAATTAATGAAAAGTGGGTGTGGCCAATGTGTGATGGAATTGGAGCCAAATACTAGCAAAATACATGTAGTCCCGGTTAACATATGAGATAGGGTACAGGTGGTGACCTCAGTATAGGTAGTAAGCTATAGGTGCTGCATTGTAGGTAGCCTGGTACAGGTGGTGCCCTCAGTATAAGTAGTGAGCTATAGGTGCTGCATATAGATAGCCAGGTACAGGTGAGGCCCTCTGTATTGGTAGTGAGCTTTAGGTGCTGCATATAGTAACCAGGTACAGGTGGTGCCCTTAGCATAGGTAGTAAACTACAGGTGCTGCATATAGGTAGCCAGGTACAGGTGAGGCCCTCACTATAGGTAGTAAGCTATAGGTGCTGTATATAGGTAGCCAGGTACAGGTGGGGCCCTCAGTATAAGTAGTGAGCTATAGGTGCTGCATATAGTAACCAGGTACAGGTGGTGCCCTCAGCATATGTAGTAAGTTATAGGTGCTGTATATAGTAACCAGGTACAGCATAGGTAGTAAGCTATAGGTGTTGTATATAGGTAGCCAGGTACAGGTGGGGCCCTCAGTTTAGGTAATGAGCTATAGGTGCTGCATATAGTAGCCAGATACAGGTGGTGCCAGTCTGCCCAGATACATATATAGTAGCCAGATGTAGGTAGCCCAGGCAGAGTGCCTTACTTACTTGTATCCTCGTCCCAACGCGGGACTCCAGTCTCAGCACACTCTCCTGCTCTCCCTGCACTCTCCTCCTGTCACCACCTTGCTGCTTACTATGCCATGATTACTTCCGGCGGAACCTCTGATGTCATTAGAGGTGCCGCTGGGTAACCATGCCAGCAGCAGCGACAGAGAGAGTGAGCGGCCCGGTGACAGGAGGAGAGCGCGGTGAGAGGAGTCTGCGCAGGAGTGAGGCTCTTGTGGGCTTTTTAGCTTGCTCCTTGCTGATTCTTATTGCTAAAAAAGAACCCTACAACATATCTTTTGAGAGCTAATCTTGTTCTTGCGATCTATTTTTTTTTTTTTTGTGTGCGTGTGTCCCATTGACACTTGTGTTGCATAGACAGCCTTGTTAATTCCTACTGTGTGTGCCACTGCCAGGCCCAGCACATTCAGTGACTACTACCTGTGTGTGTGACAGGTGCACATTGTAATACCCACTGCCTCTGATGTCATTAGAGGTGCCGCTGGGTAACCATGCCAGCAGCAGCGACAGAGAGAGTGAGCGGCCCGGTGACAGGAGGAGAGCGCGGTGAGAGGAGTCTGCGCAGGAGTGAGGTTGGGTAAGTTTCACTGGGTACCACTCTCTGGAAATGAGCTGTACAAAGATTCCAGACATTCTCACTACTCATTTGCACATTATTTTTGCGGTTGCACTGACTAACTGTGGTTCAATAAGTGCTTTTGAAAAAAGGGAAAACCCTGAGAATCTTTCATAAGACGATAGGCTAGTCTAAAATGTGTTAGATATGTCTGGTTTACTACCTACTGTAAGTGACAAAGATGTAGGAAAAAAAGTAATTTATACTGCATTTTACTTTGGGACAAATATACATCTTATATGTATGTATTATATATATTTTTAGAATTTTTCCTGATATTTGTCCATTAAAGAGGAGCTGTCAGCCATACTATCTCAGAAAAAAACAAAACACATATGTAAGTAGATAAATACTTGCTCTACTTACATAACATATGTATTGCACTGTCCACATTTTTGATTTTGGTGATTTTTAGCATTTCCTATTTTAACTGTGGCTATTTTGAAGCCAATCTTGATGTCATTTCTTCCCTTACTCTCCTCTGCCTGATTTGCCCGCCCTTCACTATAGAAAGTGCATTGTCTCAGCATTAGAGATGGCCCAAACAGTTCGCCGTCGATCAGTTCACGGCGAACTTCCGTGGTTCGCGGTCGCAGAGAACCGCAAACTTTTCCGGAAGTTCGATTCGCCCCCATAGTGCATCATGAGGGTCAACTTTGACCCTCTACATCACAGTCAGCAGGCACATTGTAGCCAATCAGGCTACACTCCCTCCTGGAGCCCCACCCCCTTATATAAAAGGCAGGCAGCGTCAGGCTTTTCACTTACTCGTGTGCCTGCAGTAATCAGTGAAGGGATAGCTGCTGCAGAATCTCAAAGGGAAAGCTTAGTTAGGCTCTTGTAGGCTTTTTAGCTTGCTCCTTGCTGATTCTTATTGCTAAAAAAGAACCCCACAACATATCTTTTGAGAGCTAATCTTGTTCTTGCGATCTATTTTTTTTGTGTGTGTGCGTGTGTCCCATTGACACTTGTGTTGCATAGACAGCCTTGTTAATTCCTACTGTGTGTGCCACTGCCAGGCCCAGCACATTCAGTGACTACTACCTGTGTGTGTGACAGGTGCACATTGTAATACCCACTGCATATACCTACCTGTTGTTCACTGTGCACCCACCCACCTATGTGAGCGTACGCAGTGTCACTGTGCCTGTCCGGTACCTGTCTGTGTGTGACAGGTGCACATTGCAATACCCACTTCATATATCTACCTGTTGTTCACTGTGCACCCACCCACCTACGTGAGCGCACACAGTGTCACTGTGCCTGTCCGGTACCTGTCTGTGTGTGACAGGTGCACATTGTAATACCCACTGCATATACCTACCTGTTCACTGTGCACCCACCCATCTATGTGAGCACACGCAGTGTCACTGTGCCTGTCCGGTACCTGTCTGTGTGTGACAGGTGCACATTGTAATACCCACTGCATATACCTATCTGTTGTTCACTGTGCACTCACCCACCTACGTGAGCGCACGCAGTGTCACTGTTCCTGTCCAGTACCTGTCTGTGTGTGACAGGTGCACATTGTAATGCCCATGACTGCATATACCTACCTGTTGTTCACTTCAGTGCACCCGCCTACCGACGTGAGTGCACGCAGTGTGATATACCACCCCGTGCATACCTGTTAACTGCACCTTTGTGACTGCACATTGTATTACTCAAGTCAGTGCATACCTTTCACCTCATCCCCCCTGATATGGACAAAACAGGTAGAGGCAGAGGAAGAGGCAGACTCAGAGGAAGGCCACACGACAGGTCTGTGCGAGGTCGTGTTGATGTGATTTTGTGCGGCCCTGGACCAAAGTACAGTGCTGAGAAGAAGGCACGTCCCATCAACTCCCAAGATTGTCAGGAAGTGGTTGACTATTTAACAAAGAACACCTCATCTTCCGCAGCCACCAGCGCTACTCCAAGTACCACATCTGCTACATTTGACAGTTCGCAGGAGTTGTTTGGTGGGGAAATCACTGATGCACAGCCATTATTGTTCCAACCAGATGAAGGCGCTAAGCAAGTTACACCACCTATTATGTCTGAGTTAGGCGACACTATGGACGTAACTTGTGTTTTGAGGGGGATGATGAAGTACCTGCTGTTGGTGCAGTTTTGGAAGTGTCTGAGGCAAACAAAGCTGGGCAGGATGATTATGATGATGGCGATGATATGGATCCCACGTATGTTCCCAATAGAGGAGATGAACAGGGGGACAGTTCAGAGGGGGAGTCAGAGAGGAGTAGAAGGAGACGA
Source organism: Hyperolius riggenbachi (assembly GCF_040937935.1). Lineage (NCBI taxonomy): Eukaryota > Metazoa > Chordata > Amphibia > Anura > Hyperoliidae > Hyperolius > Hyperolius riggenbachi. The sequence goes on from NC_090652.1 coordinate 209,453,957, forward strand.
GTTCCTGAAAGAAGCAGGGGGAGCTAGTCATCAGAAACAACTGGTGGCAGTGTCTGGCGGCATGTATTGCCACCTATGTACAGCCAGCCAACATGCCCTTCAACGTCAGCTGCCGATGCCACCATAGTGCCATCACCCCAGGTGGGCTCAGCGGTTTGGAAATTTTTTTGTGTCTGCCTCAGATCGGAGCAATGCCATCTGTTCTCTCTGCCTCCAAAAATTGAGCCGTGGAAAGGCCAACACCCACGTAGGGACAAGTGCCTTACAAAGGCACATGGAGAAAAGGCACAAACTGCAATGGGAAGAGCACACTCCTCCTTCAGGTGCATCATCTTCAGACGCTTTCTGACTTGCACCTTCACAGCCACCCTCCTCCACTCCCCCTCTGCCCTTGAGTGGTTCGTGCTCCTCTGCCCACAGCAGCCAGGTGTTCGTGAAGGAAATCTTTGAGCGGAAGAAGCCAATTTCTGCCAGTTACCCCCTTGCACAGCGTCTGACAGCTGGCTTGGCGGAACTGTTAGCTCGCCAGCTGTTACCATACCAGCTGGTGGACTCTGAGGCCTTCCGTAAATTTGTGGCCATTGGGACACCGCAGTGGAAGATGCCAGGCCACAATTATTTCTCTAAAAAGGCGATACCCAAACTGTACCATGAGGTTGAGAGGCAAATGGTGTCCTCTCTGGCACACAGCGTTGGGTCAAGGGTCCACCTGACCACGGATGCCTGGTCTGCCAAGCAAGGTCAGGTCAGGTACATTACTTACACAGCCCATTGGGTCAACCTGGTGACCGATGGCAAGCAGGGAGTACATGGCTGTGCAGCGGACCAACTTGTGACACCTCCACGGCTTGCAGGCAGGTCTCCTGCCACCTCCTCTCCTCCTGCTACATCTTCTTCTCTGTCGTCACCCTCCTCCTCCTTGCCTAAGTGTCAGTTCAACTGTACTGGTGCTGTGATCTCTTCTCCATCTACGTAGCCTCGGCTCCCCAGGCCCTATGCTGCATGCCAGGTACGATGGTGTCACGCCATCATAGACATGTCTTGCCTCAAAACGTAGAGTCAAACTGGACTAGCTCTTCTGGCTGCTCTTAACAAACAGGTGGATCAGTGGCTGACCCCGCACCAGCTGGCGATCGGCAACGTGGTGTGTGACAATGGCAGCAATCTCATTTCCACGTTGAATTTGGGAAAGCTGAAACATTTACCCTGCATGGCACATGTGCTGAATCTAGTCATTCAAAGATTTGTGTCAAAGTACTTAGAGGACGTCCTGAAGCAGGGGAATCTCTGCTGGTTGGGTGGAGGGTTGTATTGTATATAATGTAAATACTAATTATGCTGTGTATCACACACTCCTGACGACGCCTCTGTTTGTGAGGTGAAACAATTGTTGAGTTACACTTCTGGGCATTTGATTATTGCACTGCTCATGCATCCTAATGGTGACTATAGTTTCACCCAGCTACCTTCTATGAAGGCATTCATGTCCCCTATGGGGATTATATATGTGGTGTATCTAACACAGTAGGTTGGATGTATTTTACAAGCCACCCTTTTACACCGTGAGGTTGTTGGTCATACACCAACAGTTTTTTGGTGAATCTCAGACATATGTATTCACACATTGATAGGGAGGATTATGTGGGATAGCTACACCCCATGATACAGGTATCTGGGGGGGGGATCAGCAAAGACCCCTGCAGGATCACTCACCTAGCTGACAAGCTATCAAGACAATCAAGACAAATACCCCAGAGCAAATCCCTGATACAGTGTATTTGAATTATAAAAACTGTCAAACAGGGAAAAGTTTTAAGTAACTTTATTTATGTACATATTGGTCAAGCCTAGTTGGGCAACATGTGAGACATTAATTACCTGTACAATTATTTCGGTAGTGAGATATTGTTATATTATTGTATTGTAGGTGTACCGAACACCAGTAGCTTATCAAACGGACAGGGAATGGCATATCTTTCAGCCGACCTCCCAACCGTTGATGCCCTCACAAAAGAAGTGAGAGAAACTTTATGTATATCTGAGACAGGAACAGAGGATGAATCTATAACAAAGAGAGTTGATATTGAACCGGGTTTCCGAGAAATCTTTAAAACATACAAAGAATATACAAGATCAGTCTGGGAAGTGGCCAGTTTTGATGTTTACTTAAATGAGAAAATCACAGTCAGAGGTTTGAGAAATTTGACAAAGCCCCACTCACACACTGAGGATAACAAATTCATGAGAGGGTGGGAGGAACTCAAGACTAGGCAAACCTTGGAACAAATGAAATTTTTAAGAGATTATGAGAGTAAATATTTAGATAAGACAAAAAGTAAATTACAACAACAACAAAAATGTATCTTGGAAGCTTCTGGACACCCAGACTTCGAGAGATTTGAAGCGAAGTTAGAATCTCGTATAAATTTGCATAAAGAAGATATCAAGAGACGGAAACAACGCAAATTTATAAGAGACAGTGAGGATTTTAAAAACAATAAAGTCTATTCGTGGGTAGAGAAAAAAGCACCTATACAGAACAGTGAAGAGACTCAGGGAGAGAGTGATTCCCAGTCAGAAATTGAATCAGACTCATCGGCAGGTACAGACAGATCACACATTAGACGACCAAAGAACCCCAAAGGTAAACCTACACCCACCTATAGGGGAAAGAAACCTAAAAAGAACCCCCAAGACAACAGGGATCAGAGAGGGGGAAGTGTTTTTTTAGGGCAAGCCATAGAGACCCCACAAGGTATCCCTACCAGACCTTCACCCAAACAAACACCGACTCTCAGAAACAGGGAGAAATGGGGGTACACTGGTCAGCGAAAGGGCAAAACCTTGCACCAGTGGTAAATACACCACTAAAGGTAGTGAATCTGTCCAGCACAGTATTGACAGAGGACCAACTGTCTGTTTTACAGAGAGGTCTGACGTTTGTTCCTTCGAATAATTTTTCTGCCTTCGAATGGACAAAAGACATCCATCTCTTCGCGAGAAAACTGGCCCTTATCAAATTACACGAGTCACAGAGAGGGAGAGGAAAGAACTCTGATCATTTGGAAGTGTTAGCTCTAGAAGCTTTAAATGAGTTACAGGCCGAAAACGAAGGGGTCAAGGAGATGACTCCATCTAGTAGTCTACACCTGAAAAGTACATATTGTCCCCCCTTTTCCCAATATACCCATATTCAAACCTTTGTTAGTATGGTTGTGAGGGATCTGCGTAAATTGGAAAAACAAACTTCACAAAGAGAAGACAGACAGACTAACCTTACAGATAGAGAGGTTACAGCATTGAAACACCTCTCAGGGAACAAAGAAATTGTAATCAAACCGGCGGACAAGGGGGGGAATATTGTTGTAATGGATGAACACATGTACATTCGAATGTGTGAAAAAATATTAAGTCAGAGGGACCAATATGGCGTGCTTAAAAGTAATCCTATAAACAAACACAAAACAGCCCTCAGCAACCTCCTAATGGAAGGCCTAAGCTCTGGGGCTTCGGATAAAAAAGATTATGAACATCTTAAATTGTCGATCAAACATCCTTTAGCGTCAGTGTTCTATACATTGCCAAAGATACATAAGCACAAGACCGACCCCCCTGGAAGACCGATTGTGTCAGGCAGAGGGAATTTGACTGACACTCTCAGCCAATACGTAGATTCCTTCCTGAGACCCTTTGTAGAGTCTCTGCCATCATATCTACGTGACACAAAGGATGTACTGGTGAGACTACAGGACCTCCATGTTTCCGAAACTACTTTGTTGGCAAGCCTGGATGTCGAGGCATTATATAGCAACATCAGACACGACCTCGGCATCCAGGCAGTTCAATATTTTCTCAGGTCTAGAGGTGTACACTTGAATGCTCATTCTGACTTCCTCCTTAAAGCCCTGAACTTTATTCTCACCCACAATACGTTCATGTATTACGACAGATGGTACCACCAGCTCAGGGGCAGTGCTATGGGGACGGCATGTGCCCCCTCTTATGCAAATCTGTTCCTGGGCTGGTGGGAAGACACATGTGTCTTCAATGAGGACCTCCTTTTCTTTACATCCCATATCTCCTTTTGGGGGAGATTTATTGACGACGTATTACTTTTGTGGGAGGGGCCTAGAGATCTTTTTGTCAGTTTTGTGGAACTCCTAAATACCAACACAATAGGAATGCATTTCACATATGAAATTGATGCCAAGAGAATTGCATTTTTAGATCTGGAGATCATGAAAAACACAGATGGGGCTCTCAATACTAAAATCTTTAGGAAGGAAACAGCAACTAACTCTCTACTTCATTGGGAGAGCGCCCATCCCAGGTCCTTAAAAGCAGGCATCCCAGTTGGTCAGTTCCTAAGGGCAAGAAGAAACTGTTCCACGGAGGAGAGTTTTGAAGAGGAGAGCATACTTCTGAAAAATAGATTTGAGCAGAGAGGTTTCCCAGAGAAGGTAATTGATAGGGCCTATATGAGAGCAAAGGGTAGCAAAAGAGAGGACACCCTCAAGGATAAAAAACGACTTCCAATGTCGAAAGAAATATCCAAAGTCAGGCTCATAGGCTCTTTCTCCAAACAGTCGCATCAAATTTATGAAATAATGGACAAGTATTGGCCAGTCCTGCATCAGGACAAAGAGCTAACTAAACACCTATCAGTAAAACCATCTATCACATATAAACGTACTGAGAATTTAAAAGACATACTGGTCCATAGAACCTTTTCCAGCAAGAAAGAAGAAAAGACGCACTTGAACTGGCTCCCACCAAAGCCTAATGGCTGTTTTAAATGTGGCCACTGTAAGGCTTGCCCAAATGTAGCAAAAAAGAAAGAGTTCTGGGCAAGAACCGTGAATAGGACTTTTATAATCAAGTCCTTCATAAATTGTAACACGCGGGGTCTAGTTTATGCAGCAACATGTGAATGCGACCTTTTATATATAGGAAAGACAACGAGAGCTTTAAAAGACAGAGTGCTGGAGCATATGGGCGATATAAAACATAAAAGAGACACCTCAATTGCCAAACACATGAATGAGCACCATGTCCTGAACCCATTAGGGATATCTTTTTGGGGGGTTCAGCAGTGGAAACAAGGCAAAAGAGGAGGTGACCTGGATAAAAAATTATTACAGCTTGAATTGGCATGGATTTATCATCTGGATTGTGTGGCCCCCAGGGGCCTCAATGAGGAGTTTTCTGTAAAAGGTTTCATCTGAGCTACCCGTGCAGTTCCTCACAGAATCGGTTCTTTTGTTTTTAGATCTCACAATAATTAAGTGTTAAATAAGGGTCTATGTACCCTGGTTTCTGTCTCTGAACAGACATAAATGCCATCATAATTGTTTGCGGGCAAAATTCCCCCTCTCCCCCTCTCCGAAGATCCCCCCTTCCTATCTCTTTTCAACCCCCCCACCTCTCCCCTGTACAGTTCACCTCAGGTCATCAGATGGAGTTAGATGATAAAGGTCCAGGATCAGTGACCTAAAACGGAGGTATTCAATTTATACACATCACTTATGATCTATGCAGAATCGACTCAGATATGCGCCTTAACTAGATGTTATGAGTGCATAAGTACTGTGTAAGGGTTGCGCAATATGGGAGTGCTTTATACCTGTAAGTAAATCTACAAGAGGATGCAAGCAGCGTCTTCCGTGCATGCAGGAACAGTAAACAAACGTTCCGTGCACTGTTTACAGGTTGCTATGGCAACCCAGAGGAACCACGTAGTCTGTCCCAGCCAGCCTATCAGTGCGAAACGCAGCCGGCGGATGTGACGTCACAGGAAGAGACGTCACGGGCCGGAGATGGGCAGAGTGGTCGTGTTGAGATGGAGGAAAGTATTGGGCCAGGCAGCGCGCCGACACACACTGCATTTGAGGTGAGGGAGGAATGAGCATGGACAAATACAAGAGGGGAGGTACCTGTCTAAGAGGGCGGAGTGGTTTAGCGCTATTTAAGCCTTCCACATTATGACACATTCAGCTCTGACTTGAGCGGGTTGCTGGGGGAATCTCTGCTGGTTGGGTGGAGGGTTGTATTGTATATAATGTAAATACTAATTATGCTGTGTATCACACACTCCTGACGACGCCTCTGTTTATGAGGTGAAACAATTGTTGAGTTACACTTCTGGGCATTTGATTATTGCACTGCTCATGCACCCTAATGGTGACTATAGTTTCACCCAGCTACCTTCTATGAAGGCATTCATGTCCCCTATTGGGATTATATATGTGGTGTATCTAACACAGTAGGTTGGATGTATTTTACAAGCCACCCTTTTACACCGTGAGGTTGTTGGTCATACACCAACAGTTTTTTGGTGAATCTCAGACATATGTATTCACACATTGATAGGGAGGATTATGTGGGATAGCTACACCCCATGATACAAGTATCTGGGGGGGATCAGCAAAGACCCCTGCAGGATCACTCACCTAGCTGACAAGCTATCAAGACAATTTATAGTACAAACAAATCTGAGTGGTGTCCCTGACTACAAATACCCCGGAGCAAATCCCTGGTACAGTGTATTTGAATTATAAAAACTGTCAAACAGGGAAAAGTTTTAAGTAACTTTATTTATGTACATATTGGTCAAGCCTAGTTGGGCAACGTGTGACAGACGTCCTGAAGCAGGCCAAGAAGTTGTGTGGGCATTTCAGGCGGTCTTACACGGCCATGGCAATCATTGCCGAGATTCAGCAGAGAAACAAGTTGCCGGTGATGGTGAGACGCCTCATTTGCGATAGCCTAACTCACTGGAATTCGACCCTCCTTATGTTCTGTCGCCTGCTAGAATAGGAGAAAGCCATCACCCAGTACCTCTACAATTTAAGTAGAAGGGCACAATCTGGGGAGATGGGGATGTTCTGGCCCAACAACTAGACACTGATGCGAAATGCATGCAGGCTCATGTGGCCGTTTGAGGAGGTGACCAACCTGGTGAGTCGCAGTGAAGGCACCATCAGCGACTTGATCCCGTACGCTTACTTCCTGGAGCGTGCCGTGCATAGAGTGGTAGATCAAGCTGTGGAGGAGCGTGAAGAGGAACAGTTACGGGAGGAAGCGTTGTGGGATAAATTTTCATCATAAACAGATGTTTCCTCAACACCTGCAGCAGCACAGAGGGGGGAAGAGGAGGAAGAGTCATGTGGGGAAGAGGAATCAGACTCAGATGATGAGGAAGGTGTTTCTTTGGAGGAGGAGACGGCGGCAGAAGAACAACCGCAGCAGGCGTCACAGGGGGCTTGTGCTGCTCAACGTTCCCGTGGTATTGTTCGTGGCTGGGGGAGGAGGAGGACTTACCTGACATCACTGAGAAAGAGCAAGAGGAGATGGATAGTATGTCTGGATCCAACTTTGTGCAGATGGCGTCTTTCATGCTGCCCAGCCTGTTGAGGGACCCCGTATAAAAAAACTCAAGTGGAATGAGCTGTACTGGTGGCCACGCTACTAGACCCTCGGTATAGGAACAAAGTGGCAGACAGGTTACCAACTCACCTAAAGGCAGAAAGGATGCAGCACTTGCAGAACAAGCTGGCAACTATGCTTTACAATACGTTTAAGGGTGATGTCACAGCACAATGCAATAAAGGTACCACTGCCAGTAATCCTTCTCCCATGTCTACGCAGGCAAGGACAGGAAGCTCCAGCGATCTCATGGGGATGTCGGACATGCGGACATTCTTTAGTTCAATGCCTCGCCTTAGCGATTCTGGATCCACCCTCCACCAACGCCTGGACCGGCAGGTAGCCGACTACCTGGCCTTAAGTGTGGATGTAGCCACTGTGAGCAGCGATAAACTCTTAGACTACTGGGTGCGCAGGCTTGACCTGTGGCCAGAGCTGTCCCAATTTGCCATCCAACTTCTGTCTTGCCCTGTCTCAAGCGTCCTGTCAGAAAGGACCTTCAGCGCAGCTAGAGGCATTGTCACTGAGAAGAGAATTCACCTAAGTCACTAAAGTGTTCAGTACCTCACCTTTATCAAAATGAATAAGGCATGGATCCCGGAGTCCTACTGTCCGCCCCAAGACTAAGTCCGTCCCCACACACAGCATCTCTGCCTGCACGCCATGTGACTGCCTGCCCCCACTGTCTCAACTGGGGGGTCCCTGTCACTACCTAAGCTGGGGGGCTTCTGTCACTACCTAAACTGGGGGGTCCCTGTCACTACCTAAATTGGGGGGGCTCCTGTCACGACCTAAAAGTTCATGTAAATTTGGCTCCACCCGTGACCACACCCACATCCTGGTCCATGGCCACACCTATTTTTCGGGCCCCACATTTTTTCGCCACACTGCTTCCCCCTTCCTTTTTGCCCCCCCCCCCTGGAAATTTTTCTGTGGATGCTCATGTCTGCCCCAAGACTAAGTCGCTCCCGACAAAGCACCTCTGCCTGCAGGCCGCTTGACTGCCTTCTCCGCCACCACCAACAGGGTCCAGGACTCCAGGTGGATTCCTGAATTTTTAAGGCCACTGCTAGCAGCGGCCACTATATTTTTTCTGGTGCGTGTACATGCCTGCCTAATTTTTCTAGCTGCACTGCAGCTGCAACAACAAAACAAAAGGCATGTACATGTGCCAATTCCCCTTCATGATCATTACCTTGCGGCGGTGAAGGGACTTGCGTATCACAATGAAGCAATGACCGCCAGCTATATGAGTGTATAGGGTGGGGGGCAAACCCACGATAATAAGGTCGTTGCTTCATTGTGGACAGACCAAATTGATCAGATGGACAGTCACTGTTCTGTCATTCAGCTACCTCAGCCCGGCGACCATATGGGCTGGAAAGCCGCCATCACCTGCACTCTCATCATGGTGCGCACCAGTCCAGCATGGCCGTCACAACACAAACAGCTGTTTGCGGTGCGTTACACAGTGAGTTTGGTGTGTCAGTGTGAAGCAGGACTCTAATTACACTCCCTGATTCATGTATACACATGCAAGATGTTTTAAAGCACTTTAGGCCATCTGGAGTCGAGAAGGAATTTTTTTCCCTTTTGGGGCTAATTGGACCATGCCTTGTAAGGGTTTTTCGCCTTCCTCTGGATCAACAGGGATATGTGAGGGAGCAGGCTGGTGTTGTACTTTGTTCTCTGGTTGAACTCGATGGACGTATGTCTTTTTTCAACCCAAATAACTACTGTATGTAACTTTAGGCCTGTAATTTAGCATTCAATGTGATTTCTGCCCTTAAAACGCTGCTTTGCGTCAAATCCAGATTTTTCCCTGGGACTTTTGGCTTTTGTCTCACTCCGCCATGCCCCCCTCCAGGTGTTAGACCCCTTGAAACATCTTTTCCATCACTTTTGTGGCCAGCATAAGTGTTTCTAGTTTTCAAAGTTCGCCTCCCCATTGAAGTCTATTGCGGTTCGCAAAAGTTCGCGCGAACCGAACTTTTGCGGAAGTTTGCGAATGAACCGAAAATTAGAGGTTCAGGCCATCTCTACTCAGCCTGAGAAATATTGGCCAATCAGAGAGGAACAGAGGTGTGGGAGGGGAAAACAGGAGAGAAAGAGGCTTCAGCCAATCAGGCTGCATTAGTTAAGTCTGTGGGGAAGTAGAGAAGCAAAAAAGGACAACCCAGCATACCCTGCAACTTCCTTTTTGTGTACTGCATTTTGTGTGTACCAAATAAGAGTCAGTTACATTGGAGAATGTTCATTTATGAACAAGAAAAGTAATAGTGATTTTAGCTTTTGGATTGCCTGGTTAGCATTCTTATTACTGGTTTACCAGATAAAAATAAAGAATTGATTTTTGATTTTATGCCCGACAGTTACACTTTAACCACTTCAGGACCACAGTCTTTTCGCCCCTTAAGGACCAGAGCCTTTTTCTCCATTCAGACCACTGCAGCTTTCACGGTTTATTGCTCGGTCATACAACCTACCACCTAAATGAATTTTACCTCCTTTTCTTGTCACTAATACAGCTTTCTTTTGATGCTATTTGATTGCTGCTGCGAGTTTTACTTTTTATTATATTCATCAAAAAAGACATGAATTTTGTCAAAAAAATGACTTTTTTAACTTTCTGTGCTGACATTTTTCAAATAAAGTAAAATTTCCTATACATTTGAGCGCGAAAGTTATTCTGCTACATGTCTTTGATAAAAAAAAAAACATTCAGTGTATATTTATTGGATTGGGTAAAAGTTATAGCGTTTACAAACTATGGTGCCAAAAGTGAATTTTCCCATTTTCAAGCATCTCTGACTTTTCTGCGCACCTGTCATGTTTCATGAGGGGCTAAAATTCCAGGATAGTACAAATACCCCCCAAATGACCCCATTTTGGAAAGAAGACATCCCAAAGTATTCAGTGAGAGGCATGGTGAGTTCATAGAAGATTTTATTTTTTGTCACAAGTTAGCGGAAAATGACAGTTTGTGACAAAAAAAAAAAAAAAAAAAAGTTTCCATTTCTTCTAACTTGCGACAAAAAAAAATGAAATCTGCCACAGACTCACTATGCTCCTCTCTGAATACCTTGAAGTGTCTACTTTCCAGAATGGGGTCATTTGTGGGGTGTGTTTACTGTCCTGGCATTTGGGGGGTGCCTAATTGTAAGCACCCCTGTAAAGCCTAAAGATGCTCATTGGACTTTGGGCCCCTTAGCGCAGTTAGGCCGCAAAAAAGTGCCACACATGTGGTATTGCCGTACTCAGGAAAAGTAGTATAATGTGTTTTGGGGTGTATTTTTACACATACACATGCTGGGTGGGAGAAATATCTCCGTAAATGACAATTTTTTTATTTTTTTTACACACAATTGTCTATTTATAGAGATATTTCTCCCACTCAGCATGGGTATGTGGAAAAATACACCCCAAAACACATTATACTACTTCTCCTGAGTACGGCGATACCACATGTGTGGCACTTTTTTGCACCCTAACTGCGCTAAGGGGCCCAAAGTCCAATGAGTACCTTTAGGATTTCACAGGTCATTTTGAGAAATTTCGTTTCAAGACTACTCCTCACGGTTTAGGGCCCCTAAAATGCCAGGACAGTATAGGAACCCCACAAATTACCCCATTTTAGAAAGAAGACACCCCAAGGTATTCCGTTAGATGTATGGTGAGTTCATAGAAGATTTTTTTTTTTTGTCACAAGTTAGCGGAAATTGATTTTAATTGTTTTTTTTCACAAAGTGTCATTTTCCGCTAACTTGTGACAAAAAATAAAATCTTCTATGAACTCGCCATTCTCCTAACGGAATACCTTGGGGTGTCTTCTTTCTAAAATGGAGTCATTTGTGGGGTTCCTATACTGCCCTGGTATTTTAGGGGCCCTAAACCGTGAGGAGTAGTCTTGAAACCAAATGTGGCAAAATGACCTGTGAAATCCTAAAGGTACTCATTGGACTTTGGGCCCCTTAGCGCACTTAGGGTGCAAAAAAGTGCCACACATGTGGTACCGCCGTACTCAGGAGAAGTAGTATAATGTGTTTTGGGGTGTATTTTTACACATACCCATGCTGGGTGGGAGAAATATCTCTGTAAATGACAATTATTTGATTTTTTTTACACACAATTGTCCATTTACAGAGAGATTTCTCCCACCCAGCATGGGTATGTATAAAAATACACCCCAAAACACATTATACTACTTCTTCTGAGTACGGCGATACCACATGTGTGACACTTTTTTGCAACCTAGGTGCGCTAAGGGGCCTAACGTCCTATTCACAGGTCATTTTGAGGCATTTGGATTCTAGACTACTCCTCACGGTTTAGGGCCCCTAAAATGCCAGGGCAGTATAGGAACCCCACAAGTGACCCCATTTTAGAAAGAAGACACCCCAAGGTATTCTGTTAGGAGTATGGTGAGTTCATAGAAGATTTTTTTTTTGTCACAAGTTAGCGGAAAATGACACTTTGTGAAAAAAAAAACAATACATATCAATTTCCGCTAACTTGTGACAAAAAATAAAATCTTCTATGAACTCATCATACACCTAAAAGAATACCTTGGGGTGTCTTCTTTCTAAAATGGGGTCACTTGTGGGGTTCCTATACTGCCCTGGCATTTTAGGGGCCCTAAACCGTGAGGAGTAGTCTTGAACCCAAATGTCTCAAAATGACCTGTGAAATCCTAAAGGTACTCATTGGACTTTGGGCCCCTTAGCACAGTTAGGCTGCAAAAAAGTGTCACACATGTGGTATCGCCGTACTCAGAAGAAGTAGTATAATGTGTTTTGTGGTGTATTTTTACATATAACCATGCTGGGTGGGAGAAATATCTCTGTAAATGACACATTTTTTTATTTGTTTTACACACAATTGTCCATTTACAGAGAGATTTCTCCCACCCAGCATGGGTATGTGTAAAAATACACCACAAAACACATTATACTACTTCTCCTGAGTATGGCGATACCACATGTGTGACACTTTTTTGCAGCCTAGGTGCGCTAAGGGGCCCAACGTCCTATTCACAGGTCATTTTGAGGCATTTGTTTTCTAGACTACTCCTCACGGTTTAGGGCCCCTAAAATGCCAGGGCAGTATAGGAACCCCACAAGTGACCCCATTTTAGAAAGAAGACACCCCAAGGTATTCCGTTAGGGGTATGGTGAGTTCATAGAAGATTTTATTTTTTCTCACAAGTTAGTGAAAAATGACACTTTGTGAAAAAAACAATAACAATCCAATTTCCGCTAACTTTTGACAAAAAATAAAATATTCTATGAACCCATCATACACCTAACAGAATACCTTGGGGTGTCTTCTTTCTAAAATGGGGTCACTTGTGGGGTTCCTATACTGCCCTGGCATTTTACGGGCCCAAAACTGTGAGTAGTCTGGAAACCAAATTTCTCAAAATGACTGTTCAGGGGTATAAGCATCTGCAAATTTTGATGACAGGTGGTCTATGAGGGGGCAAATTTTGTGGAATCGGTCATAAGCAGGGTGGCCTCTTAGATGACAGGATGTATTGGGCCTGATCTGATGGATAGGAGTGCTAGGGGGGTGACAGGAGGTGATTGATGGGTGTCTCAGGGGGCGGTTAGAGGGGAAAATAGATGCAATCAATGCACTGGGGAGGTGATCGGAAGGGGGTCTGAGGGGGATCTGAGGGTTTGGCCGAGTGATCAGGAGCCCACACGGGGCAAATTAGGGCCTGATCTGATGGGTAGGTGTGCTAGGGGGTGACAGGAGGTGATTGATGGGTGTCTCAAGGTGTGATTAGAGGGGGGAAATAGATGCAAGCAATGCACTGGCGAGGTGATCAGGGCTGGGGTCTGAGGGCGTTCTGAGGTGTGGGCGGGTGATTGGGTGCCCGCAAGGGGCAGATTAGGGTCTAATCTGATGGGTAACAGTGACAGGTGGTGATAGGGGGTGATTGATGGGTAATTAGTGGGTGTTTAGAGGAGAGAATAGATGTAAACAATGGATTTGGGAGGTGATCTGATGTCGGATCTGCGGGCGATCTATTGGTGTGGGTGGGTGATCAGATTGCCCGCAAGGGGCAGGTTAGGGGCTGATTGATGGGTGGCAGTGACAGGGGGTGATTGATGGGTGGCAGTGACAGGGGGTGATTGATGGGTGATTGACAGGTGATCAGTGGGTTATTACCCGGAATAACAGATGTAAATATTGCACGGGCAAATTGATAAGGGGGGGGGGTCTGAGGGCAATCTGAGCGTGTGGGCGGGTGATTGGGTGCCCGCAAGGGGCAGATTAGGGTCTAATCTGATGGGTAACAGTGACAGGTGGTGATAGGGGGTGATTGATGGGTAATTAGTGGGTGTTTAGAGGAGAGAATAGATGTAAACAATGGATTTGGGAGGTGATCTGATGTCGGATCTGCGGGCGATCTATTGGTGTGGGTGGGTGATCAGATTGCCCGCAAGGGGCAGGTTAGGGGCTGATTGATGGGTGGCAGTGACTGGGGGTGATTGATGGGTGGCAGTGACAGGGGGTGATTGATGGGTGATTGACAGGTGATCAGTGGGTTATTACCCGGAATAACAGATGTAAATATTGCACGGGCGAATTGATAAGGGGGGGGTCTGAGGGCAATCTGAGCGTGTGGGCAGGTGATTGGGTGCCCGCAAGGGGCAGATTAGGGTCTAATCTGATGGGTAACAGTGACAGGTGGTGATAGGGGGTGATTGATGGGTAATTAGTGGGTGTTTAGAGGAGAGAATAGATGTAAACAATGGATTTGGGAGGTGATCTGATGTCGGATCTGCGGGCGATCTATTGGTGTGGGGGGGTGATCAGATTGCCCGCAAGGGGCAGGTTAGGGGCTGATTGATGGGTGGCAGTGACAGGGGGTGATTGATGGGTGGCAGTGACAGGGGGTGATTGATGGGTGATTGACAGGTGATCAGTGGGTTATTACCCGGAATAACAGATGTAAATATTGCACGGGCGAATTGATAAGGGGGGGGTCTGAGGGCAATCTGAGCGTGTGGGCAGGTGATTGGGTGCCCGCAAGGGGCAGATTAGGGTCTAATCTGATGGGTAACAGTGACAGGTGGTGATAGGGGGTGATTGATGGGTAATTAGTGGGTGTTTAGAGGAGAGAATAGATGTAAACAATGGATTTGGGAGGTGATCTGATGTCGGATCTGCGGGCGATCTATTGGTGTGGGGGGGTGATCAGATTGCCCGCAAGGGGCAGATCAGGGGCTGATTGATGGGTGGCAGTGACAGGGGGTGATTGACGGGTGATTGACAGGTGATTGACAGGTGATTGACAGGTGATCAGGGGGGATAGATGCATACAGTACACGGGGGGGGGGGTCTGGGGAGAATCTGAGGGGTGGGGGGGTGATCAGGAGGGAGTAGGGGGCAGATTAGGGACTTAAAAAAAAATAGCGTTGACAGATAGTGACAGGGAGTGATTGATGGGTGATTAGGAGGGTGACTGGGTGCAAACAGTGGTCTGGGGGGTGGGCAGGGGGGGGTCTGAGGGGTGCTGTGGGCGATCAGGGGGCAGGGGGGGGGGAAATCAGTGTGTTTGGTGCAGACTAGGGTGGCTGCAGCCTGCCCTGGTGGTCCCTCGGACACTGGGACCACCAGGGCAGGAGGCAGCCAGTATAATAGGCTTTGTATACATTACAAAGCCTATTATACACTGTTGCAGCGGCGATCCGGATGCCAGTAACCCGCCGGCGCTTCCGAACGGCCGGCGGGTTACGGCGAACGGGGGGCGGAGCCAGTCCCCGGCGGCTGATCGCGTCACGAATGACGCGATCGCCGCATAGCCACTCCCGCAGCCGCCCCCGCCGATGGGCGTATTGCGGTCGTTTGGGCCCGGACTTTGCCGCCGCCCATCGGCTGGGGGCGGTCGTTAAGTGGTTAAGAAAGGTTATTAGCCTGGCTTTGCCTCTGATGTTTTAGTTTCAATGTTATCACACACCTGCAAACAGCATGCAACAAACCAGCTTTGACTGAGCCTCTTTTGATACAACCTCACACAAGTTTAATAAACATTAAGGAGACATTTCCCTCTATGGTATGCCCCATCTGGCAAAAGTCAAGTTGTTGAGCTCACACCTATTTATGAATATGATGTAAATGTTCACATTTTGGCTTCCACTTCATATCAATATATATGTGTGTATTTAGTTACATAGTTTAAGTCCACATTCTAAAAAAAAGTGTACCTGGACATGTCAGCACTTTATAAATAAACGGTAATAAGAAAGTAAGAAGAGCAAACTCACAGGATATAAATATATATTTCTTAATGGAAAATATGTGAAAGTCACAATTGCTTCAGCTGGTAAACATCATGCAGTTGTGATGGAAATTGTTGGTAATGTCATTAGCTAGAAAGATTTAAAGTAACGCAGACCTGATTATTAAAACAGTGAGTAGTCATAAGATGTCATATATTCCATTGCAAACATTCATATCCACTTTATTTATAAGGGGCAAAATCTGGCGTTGAGTTACATAGAAACATCAAATATTGATTGCAGATAGAGACTTTTTAAAGGAAAACTCCACTCTTCTGCTTTTTCTGGTTATGGTATGTCAGGGCATTAAAATAATAACTTTTTCTTGAATTATTTGCTATATCCTATCAAGAATGTTCAGATTTGGTTGTTTACATTGGCTAAGGTCAGTGACATAACTGCAATTGCATATACATTGTGTGCTGGCAAAACCCTGCAACTCGGACCTCCCCAGGGACGTAGTCTGGAAGCTCCAATTCAAGGAGGTTCGAGATCTGTTACTCGAGGCCGCTCACAATTGGGATGTGCTGCCAGGCGTTCTTCTTCGCGGGCCTGGCACCCACTACAATTCAATGGAAGAGAGCCCTGTCACCTGTTGTGTTGTCTCTCCAGAAAGCTGCAATTGGATACAGGAGGGGTCACCCCTTCTCCCTAACTTTCATTCACGGGGGCAGAACCTACACATGCCATAACCTGGAAGATGGTTGTCGCCATCAGGAGTCTGCGGGGATGCCAGCTGAGCCAATGCCTTCCACTCCTCTCCCACAGCGGCTACCTTGCTCTGCATGGATTTAATTCACCAGACAGGCCCAACCTCGATCCTCACAGCAGGCAACTCAGTGACCAGTGCAACCCGCTTGATCTGTGAGCACCAGGAACTCGGCTAAGTGGAATCTACCAGACACTGACTCACATCAAAGGTCAAATAACACAATCTTCTGGTCTTCACTGCCGGTGCACCAGTAAAAGCAGCGGAAGGAAACGGTTAGTTACACAGAAATTATAGTGAGCTACAATAGGTCTTCTCGTGCAACAATCAACCACTTTACAGCATATACAATGCACAGTACCGATGTTGGGCATGGGCTGGGGATAGGACTGGTCTACTGAGCAAATCAGTCCAGTATTGGATCAGTTCTCAGTCTCTCGCAACTAAGTTAAAGTTCTATTGCTCAGCAAAACCTTGGGGGAAACTCGTGACAGTTTGCAATAGGGTACTGAGTAGCAGTGGTGCTCAGCAGAGCTCGAATATTCGAGTAGCTCGAATATTCGAGCTCTTTTTCAGCTATTCGAGCTCGGTATTCCAGCTCCGAATAGCTGGAGCTATTCGAATGGGCTATCCGAGTACACTCGAATAGCCCATTCACTATTCGAGCTATTCGAGCAACCCGGCGCTATTCGAGCTCGGTACCGAGCTCGAATAGCGTCATAGCCCAGATTGATGTCCTTAGAGCCAATCAGAGGGCTCCCAGGCCCTCTGACGGCAGCCAATCACAGAGGGGGACCCTGGCCAGCCCCTACCCTATAAATAGCGGCCGCCATGTTAGGTTTTTCCATGCTTGCCTGAGACTTGTACAGAGAGAGAGTTGCTCCTTTGTGCTTTGGCTTAGCAAGTGCTCTATTGTGGTCATTTACCTAGCGTTTTTGCTCACCTACACCTGCCATATACACCTATATTGTTGTTAGTTAGATAGACATTGTATTTTAGTTAGTAGCTTGTGTGTTACATTAGAGACAGGCAGCTGCTGCAAGCTTACAGGTTTAGGCCTCAGGGGGGCCTTGCCTCTGTGGGCAGCTGTCCTCTGTTTATTTCTCTCATCTATACCAGTATTTCTGCTGTCCTTTACTAATAGTATTGTAGTTATACTGTACTAGGAGTAGGACACTCACTGACTGTCACTGTTTATAGGCTACTAGCTAGCTCCTGCGTGTGTGCACTCACTCACTGTCTGTGTGTACACACACTCTATTTCCTTCTGATTACTGATAGATTATTGTTAGTTAGTTGTACTTACTTACTACTTACTCTTACTGTACCCGTAGGGACACTCACTGTCACTGTTCATATAGGCTACTAGCTCCTGCGTGTGCGCACTGCACTCACTGTCTGAGTGTACACACACAACACACACTCTATTTCCTTCTGATCGCTGATTGATTATCGTAATTAGTTAGTTGTACTTACTGTTACTACTTACTCTTACTGTACTAGGAGTCTAGGACACTCAGTCACTGTCCATAGGCTACTAGCTCCTGCGTGCGTGCACTCACTGTCTGAGTGTACACACACAACACACACTCTATTTCCTTCTGATCGCTGATTGATTATCGTAATTAGTTAGTTCTACTTACTTACTGTTACTACTTACTCTTACTGTACTAGGAGTCTAGGACACTCAGTCACTGTGTTCATAGGCTACTAGCTCCTGCGTGCGTGCACTCACTGTCTGAGTGTACACACACAACACACACTCTATTTCCTTCTGATCGCTGATTGATTATTGTAATTAGTTAGTTCTACTTACTGTTACTAATTACTCTTGCTGTACTAGGAGTCTAGGACACTCAGTCACTGTTCATAGGCTACTAGCTCCTGCGTGCGTGCACTCACTGTCTGAGTGTACACACACAACACACACTCTATTTCCTTCTGATCGCTGATTGATTATCGTAATTAGTTAGTTGTACTTACTGTTACTACTTACTCTTACTGTACTAGGAGTCTAGGACACTCAGTCACTGTCCATAGGCTACTAGCTCCTGCGTGCGTGCACTCACTGTCTGAGTGTACACACACCACCCACACTCTATTTCCTTCTGATCGCTGATTGATTATTGTAATTAGTTAGTTCTACTTACTGTTACTACTTACTCTTACTGTACTAGGAGTCTAGGACACTCAGTCACTGTGTTCATAGGCTACTAGCTCCTGCGTGCGTGCACTCACTGTCTGAGTGTACACACACCCACACTCCATTTCCTTCTGATCGCTGATTGATTATCGTAATTAGTTAGTTGTACTTACTGTTACTACTTACTCTTACTGTACTAGGAGTCTAGGACACTCAGTCACTGTTCATAGGCTACTAGCTCCTGCGTGCGTGCACTCACTGTCTGAGTGTACACACACAACACACACTCTATTTCCTTCTGATCGCTGATTGATTATCGTAATTAGTTAGTTGTACTTACTGTTACTACTTACTCTTACTGTACTAGGAGTCTAGGACACTCAGTCACTGTCCATAGGCTACTAGCTCCTGCGTGCGTGCACTCACTGTCTGAGTGTACACACACCACCCACACTCCATTTCCTTCTGATCGCTGATTGATTATTGTAATTAGTTAGTTCTACTTACTGTTACTACTTACTCTTGCTGTACTAGGAGTCTAGGACACTCAGTCACTGTTCATAGGCTACTAGCTCCTGCGTGCGTGCACTCACTGTCTGAGTGTACACACACAACACACACTCTATTTCCTTCTGATCGCTGATTGATTATTGTAATTAGTTAGTTCTACTTACTGTTACTACTTACTCTTACTGTACTAGGAGTCTAGGACACTCAGTCACTGTGTTCATAGGCTACTAGCTCCTGCGTGCGTGCACTCACTGTCTGAGTGTACACACACCCACACTCCATTTCCTTCTGATCGCTGATTGATTATTGTAATTAGTTAGTTCTACTTACTGTTACTAATTACTCTTGCTGTACTAGGAGTCTAGGACACTCAGTCACTGTTCATAGGCTACTAGCTCCTGCGTGCGTGCACTCACTGTCTGAGTGTACACACACAACACACACTCTATTTCCTTCTGATCGCTGATTGATTATCGTAATTAGTTAGTTGTACTTACTGTTACTACTTACTCTTACTGTACTAGGAGTCTAGGACACTCAGTCACTGTCCATAGGCTACTAGCTCCTGCGTGCGTGCACTCACTGTCTGAGTGTACACACACCACCCACACTCTATTTCCTTCTGATCGCTGATTGATTATTGTAATTAGTTAGTTCTACTTACTGTTACTACTTACTCTTACTGTACTAGGAGTCTAGGACACTCAGTCACTGTGTTCATAGGCTACTAGCTCCTGCGTGCGTGCACTCACTGTCTGAGTGTACACACACCCACACTCCATTTCCTTCTGATCGCTGATTGATTATTGTAATTAGTTAGTTCTACTTACTGTTACTACTTACTCTTACTGTACTAGGAGTCTAGGACACTCAGTCACTGTGTTCATAGGCTACTAGCTCCTGCGTGCGTGCACTCACTGTCTGAGTGTACACACACTAAATTTACTTGTGATTACTACTGATTATTGTAACTGCTAGTTGTACTTCCTGACTGTTACTACTTACTTACTGTACTAGGGGACACTCACTCAGTCACCTCACCAACCAACCCACTCCATTAAAGTACCCCACTTTTCACCCGCCCTTTTAAAAAACTTTTGTCTATACGCCCAAAACATTGAAGATGTCTGGAAGTGGCAGCCAGCGCGGTTTGGGCAAGGGGAAGGGCAGCAAGGGAATCAGGAGGAGAGGGAGCAGCATTGTGGCAAGCCGCGGCCGCGGGCGCGCCACCATGCACAGTTCCGCAGCAGCAGCAGCAGCGTCAGTGGCTAACATTCCTCCCATAGCCACTGGCCGTGGACGCCTTGGGCGCCGCCCAGCAGGAGCATCTGCAACTCACGCTGCAGAGACACAGCAGCAGCAGCGTGTAGCACCTGCTCCCATTTTCCTCCAGCCGGGTCGGAAACGTCCCATTGAGGAAAAGGATGCAGACACTGTGGTGCAACTCATGACGGAGGATGAGCAGCCCGCCATCAGCTCTGCATCCGAGGCCTCCACCCTCACCACCACCACCACCACCACCACCACCCCTGTTCGCAGCAGCCGCCCAGCAGGGCCTGGGGAGGAGGCCAGTTCACCATCAGTCGCCGACCTGTCACTCAGCAGTCTTTTTACCCCAGGCACCATCAGGGTATTGTCTGCTGTTGTTGGCGATTTTGAGGAGGAGATGCTGATGGGCACTTTGGGGGAGGAGGGATTGGACAGCAAGACTGTGGCGACAGTCAAGCGTCCCATCCATGCATCAGGAGAGGAGTTTGGGGGGTCATCATCCCAGCAGGACATGTTTCAGGAGGGGCATGATGATGATGACCCGGTGACAGACAGAGACTGGGTGCCACCACCTCCAGGGGATGTCGTCCTCAGCAGCTCTGAGGAGGAGGAGGAGGATGCGCTTGTGGGCCTTGCAAGGAGGCGCATCATTGCAAGCATTGGCAGCGTCCCACAGCCTGCTGGTGTCTCAGGCTCAGCAGCAGCAGCAGCAGCATCAGCCAGTACCACCACCAGCCGCACCCAAGCCCCCCCCCCAACCACCACAGGGAGACAGGCAGCAGCGCTTCCATGCCGTAGGGGGATGTTTCTGTCACCAATCTGGCGGTTTTTCACCATGCCCACTGTGTACAGCAAGTACGCCACTTGCAACCACTGTCAGCGGAAGTTGAGCAGAGGTGCAGACCCCTTAAAGTTCTGCACCAGCTCGCTCATCAACCACCTTGCGGCTAAACATTTCCACCAGCATGAGGAGTTCCAGAGGCTGAAGGCATCTGGTGCTGGCAGTGGCACCACACCCATCACTGCACAGCCTTCAGCAGCAGCAGCAGCAACAGCAGCCACCCGCCCTCCTGCTCCTCCAGCAGCACCAGCAGGAGTGCGGAAACGCACTGCTCCTCCCCCCTCTGCAACTCCTGCCGCCGACACTGAGGCCTGTTCTGGCAGCCAGTCCTCAGTGGCCTCCTCTGCTGTGTCTGCTGATTCCCGTGTCAGCAAAAGGCCACGCCAGAGCCTTTTGAGCGAGTCCTTCCAGGGGGTGGTTAGGGCTCTGCCTCCCAGCAGCCGTCGCGTGCGGCAGCTGAACGGCTTGCTGGCACGGGCCATGTGCTCCCAACTCCTGCCGTACACGCTCGTGCAGGAGGGGAGCGACATTCGTGCGCTGCTTGCTTGCGCAGCCCCAGACTGGCAGCTCCCCAGCAGACACTTCTTTGCCCGCAAGGCCATTCCTGCACTGCACCGCTTTGTGATGGCCAATGTGGAGCGAGGGCTGGAGCACGCGGTTGGTGAAAGGGTCCACGTCACCATGGACTCCTGGAGCAGCCGCTTCGGGACAGGCCGCTACCTGTCCTTCACTGTCCACTGGGTCAGCTTGGTGGAAGGGGGTGAGGATGGGAGAGCAGCAGCGGGCACAGCAGCAGCAGCAACACAGTGGGTGGTGCCACCCCGCAGGGTCAGGGGAACTGCAGCAGGTTCCTCCGATCCTCTGCCATCCTCCGGCACACCTGGCCAAACCCCCCGCCTCAGCAGCAGCGTGAAGGCCCGCCACTGCCAAGCGCTGCTGCACTTGGTCAGCCTTGGGAAGACCAAGCTGACGGCAACCCATGTGTTGGCCAAACTCCAGGAGCAGGAGAGGATTTGGCTGACCCCCAGAGGCCTCAGAGTCGGAGAGGTGGTGGCCGACAATGGGGCCAATCTGGTTGCCGCAATAGACAGGGGAAACCTGACCCACATCCCCTGTCTTGCCCACGTGCTGAACCTGGTGGTGCAGAAGTTCCTGCGCACCTACCAGGGGATGGGCGAACTGCTGGAAACGGCAAGGAATGTTGTGCGTCACTTCCGGCGCTCGGCTGCAGCCTGTGCGAGCCTGGAAGACGTGCAAAAGGAGCTGGATCTGCCACGCCATCGGCTGATCCTTGACGTTCCGACTCGCTGGAACTCCACCCTGGCGATGTTGGAGCGTCTGGTTGAACAGAGGCACGCTGTCAACCAGTACCTTGCCCTGGCCACTGTTTCCGCAGCTCAGAGAAGGGACAAGACCAGCAACATCCCGTCCATCATCCCCGATGATGACTGGAGGCACATGCAGCAGGTGTGCTTTGTGCTGGCTCCCTTCCTGCAGGCCACAAACATGGTGAGCAGGGACCATGCTATGGTCTGCGAGTGGGTGCCCCTGGTTTCTCTGCTGAACAGGGCCCTCGATGCTTTGCTGGAACAGGGAGCGGCAGCCTTGGACCAGCAGGAGCGGCAACCAGCTGCGCAGTCCACCTCTGAGGGGGAGGAGGAGGAGGACTTGGTGGAGGTCCCTGACCTGGCTGCTGATGAGGGGGATCAGCACAGCGCAGCTGAGTTGGTGCGGGGGTGGAGAGAGGATGAGGCGGCAGAGGAGGAGGATGAGGACAGCACTGACGTCGATGTGCCAGCAGACGTGGCCCGCCTCTTCCCAATGGCAGCGCACATGCTGACGTGCCTGCGCAGGGACCCCAGGGTGATCCAGATGAAGCAGAGGGAGGACATCTGGATCAGCATGATTTTGGACCCACGCCTCAAGGGGAAGTTGAGCCAGTTCCTGCCGCCTGCAGGAGGAGACCCAGCGCAACAAATAAGGAGCTTGCAGCAGGCCCTTGTTGAGCGCTTGGAGGAAGCCTTCCCCCAGCCTTCCACCCCCACTGTCCAGCAGCCAGCACAGAGGCAGCAGCAGGTGCCTGCATCCAGCAGCAGCAAGCGCCCCACAGACCTGCTGTCTCTCAGCCACGAGCTCTACAGGACTGTAGAGGCTCCGGCAGCAGTGACTAGAGAGGAGATGCATGCAGCAGCATCCTCCTCCGGTCACAGCCAGCGCCTGACCCGCATGGTGGCTGACTACATGGGGTCGTACAGCGGGCTTGACAGCGATGCCCCTGTTGATCCCATGGAGTATTGGGTCAAGCGCATGGAGATCTGGAGCGAGCTGGCGCAGTATGCCCTGGAAGTGCTGTCCTGCCCCCCTTCCAGCGTGCTGTCCGAGCGCTGCTTCAGTGCAGCTGGTGGCGTGGTCACCGAGAAACGCTCACGTCTGTCTCACAAGTCTGTGGACAGACTGACGTTTCTCAAGATGAACCAGGCGTGGGTGGAAGGCGAGTTCCTGGCCCCTGTTGTCGGCGAGAGGGGGACATGAACTGGCTGCCGGAACCATCGTTAATGTGCCTTACCACCCTTTACCACCTCCTGGCTCCTGCTCACTAAGCCAGCCTGGTTCACTTTGACTATTACGTCGCCTGCAGCCACACATTTTACACCTACAGTGGGCTGCTGTGTACTGCCCTTCTGCTGTCTGTCTGTGTTTCCCACTGCCAGGGTACACAGAATTACCTTCTTCTGCTGCCACTCTGCCACCAGCTATTACGTCAAACAATAGCTATATTGGTTGCAAAACCAAAACCAAACAAACCATTAAAAAAAAAAAAGGTTTCATTTTTCTGAGGTGCCCGGGTTGAAAACTGTGTTGTTCCAGTTGTGTATTGGACACAATGTGGGCTGCACGACCGCTGTCTGGGACCTCCTGTTGTGTTTATTTACAGCCCTGGTATCACCGCTAGGTACCAGGGCTATTATGTCACGCTGCCTACCTGCTGCCACACTCACACTGCTCCTCCATACCTCCTCCTGCTGCTGCTGCTGCTGTCTGTCTGTGTTTCCCACTGCCAGGGTACACAGATGATTTACCTTCTGCTGCCACTCTGCCACCAGCTATTACGTCAAACAATAGCTGCTCGCCTACTCCTCCATTCCTCCTCCTGCTGCTGCTGTCTGTCTGTGTTTCCCACTGCCAGGGTACACAGAATTACCTTCTTCTGCTGCCACTCTGCCACCAGCTATTACGTCAAACAATAGCTATATTGGTTGTAAAACCAAAAACCAAAAAACCATAAAAAAAAAAAAAAGGTTTAATTTTTCTGAGGTGCCCGGGTTGAAAACTGTGTTGTCCCAGTTGTGTATTGGACACAATGTGGGCTGCACGACCGCTGTCTGGGACCTCCTGTTGTGTTTATTTACAGCCCTGGTATCACCGCTAGGTACCAGGACTATTATGTCACGCTGCCTACCTGCTGCCACACTCACACTGCTCCTCCATACCTCCTCCTGCTGCTGCTGCTGCTGCTGCTGCTGTCTGTCTGTGTTTCCCACTGCCAGGGTACACAGATGATTTACCTTCTGCTGCCACTCTGCCACCAGCTATTACGTCAAACAATAGCTGCTCGCCTACTCCTCCATTCCTCCTCCTGCTGCTGCTGTCTGTCTGTGTTTCCCACTGCCAGGGTACACAGAATTACCTTCTTCTGCTGCCACTCTGCCACCAGCTATTACGTCAAACAATAGCTATATTGGTTGCAAAACCAAAACCAAACAAACCATTAAAAAAAAAAAAAAGGTTTAATTTTTCTGAGGTGCCCGGGTTGAAAACTGTGTTGTCCCAGTTGTGTATTGGACACAATGTGGGCTGCACGACCGCTGTCTGGGACCTCCTGTTGTGTTTATTTACAGCCCTGGTATCACCGCTAGGTACCAGGGCTATTATGTCACGCTGCCTACCTGCTGCCACACTCACACTGCTCCTCCATACCTCCTCCTGCTGCTGCTGCTGTCTGTCTGTGTTTCCCACTGCCAGGGTACACAGATGATTTACCTTCTGCTGCCACTCTGCCACCAGCTATTACGTCAAACAATAGCTGCTCGCCTACTCCTCCATTCCTCCTCCTGCTGCTGCTGTCTGTCTGTGTTTCCCACTGCCAGGGTACACAGAATTACCTTCTTCTGCTGCCACTCTGCCACCAGCTATTACGTCAAACAATAGCTATATTGGTTGTAAAACCAAAAACCAAAAAACCATAAAAAAAAAAAAAGGTTTAATTTTTCTGAGGTGCCCGGGTTGAAAACTGTGTTGTCCCAGTTGTGTATTGGACACAATGTGGGCTGCACGACCGCTGTCTGGGACCTCCTGTTGTGTTTATTTACAGCCCTGGTATCACCGCTAGGTACCAGGGCTATTATGTCACGCTGCCTACCTGCTGCCACACTCACACTGCTCCTCCATACCTCCTCCTGCTGCTGCTGCTGCTGTCTGTCTGTGTTTCCCACTGCCAGGGTACACAGATGATTTACCTTCTGCTGCCACTCTGCCACCAGCTATTACGTCAAACAATAGCTACTCGCCTACTCCTCCATTCCTCCTCCTGCTGCTGCTGTCTGTCTGTGTTTCCCACTGCCAGGGTACACAGAATTACCTTCTTCTGCTGCCACTCTGCCACCAGCTATTACGTCAAACAATAGCTATATTGGTTGCAAAACCAAAACCAAACAAACCATTAAAAAAAAAAAAAAGGTTTAATTTTTCTGAGGTGCCCGGGTTGAAAACTGTGTTGTCCCAGTTGTGTATTGGACACAATGTGGGCTGCACGACCGCTGTCTGGGACCTCCTGTTGTGTTTATTTACAGCCCTGGTATCACCGCTAGGTACCAGGGCTATTATGTCACGGCGAGCTGCCTGCCTCATTGACTGCCTGCTGCCACACACTCATCCTCCTCCTCCTGCTGCTGAATTTACCTCCTGCTGTCTTTGTGTTTCCACTGCCAGGGAGCACATACAATGGCGCTTCCAACATGCGTGCGCCCACCAGCTATTTGTTACGCTCAAAAATAGCTGCATTTCTTTAAAAAAAAAATTGAAAAGAGAAATACGTGAAGAAGAAGAAGACGATATTGAAAAAGAAGGAGAAGGAGAAGATGAAGATGAAGAAGAAGATGAAGAAGATGATGAAGAAGAAGATGAAAAAGAAGAAGAAGATGAAGAAGATGAAGAAGAAGAAGATGAAGAAGAAGAAGATGAAGAAGAAGAAGAAGAAGAAGATGAAGAAGATGATGAAGAAGATGAAGAAGAAGAAGAAGAAGAAGATGATGAAGAAGATGAAGATGAAGAAGAAGAAGATGAAGAAGAAGAAGAAGATGAAGAAGAAGAAGATGAAGAAGATGAAGATGAAGAAGAAGAAGAAGATGAAGAAGATGAAGAAGAAGATGATGAAGAAGAAGAAGAAGATGATGAAGAAGAAGAAGAAGATGATGATGAAGAAGAAGAAGATGATGAAGAAGAAGAAGAAGAAGAAGAAGAAGACAATATAGAAGAAGAAGAAGAAGATATAGAAGAAGAAGATCTAGAAGAAGAAGAAGAAAGATAAAGAAGAAGAAGAACAAGTATATACAGTAACACTACTGAACAAAATTAAGGACACAACTTCTCTTTCCACATTTTTTTTAAAGGAACATCCCCACATAATCACTTGCTGTTGTTACTTGGAAAAAAAGATGTTTCTTGCATCATTCACCCTCAAAACAAGTGTTGGAAGCTATTTAAGGCCAATTCGAATAGTCAGCTCGAATAGTGAGCTCGAATACCGACTCGAATAGTGAGCTCGAAGTCCGAGGTCGAATCGAATAGTAAAAATTATTCGACTCGAATATTCGACTGACCTCGAATAATTTACTATTCGAATTCGACCAAACTCGAATTTTAAAAAGGAGTATTTGAGCACCACTACTGAGTAGTTCACAGTTCGTTGGTTAGTCCAATCAGGACATTCACCTTGCTCCAAGATCTTATATACTCTTTAGGCTGTATTTTGTAGCGCTCAATACACTCTCCTCAGAATACCTCCCCTCTAGATTGGGCTCCCCAAAACAACAAACAAAATGAAAGATAAAGCAAATAATCAAAAAGGGTTAAATCAAAATAAAGATAAATAAAATAAAATATAAAGTGACCGATGCACCCCTCTATACCTTCAACACCTTCCCACTATAATAGGACTCTGTTTAAGTGCACTTTGTTGTTAATGCTGAATGAACTCTGAATTAGAGTCGATGCAAATCTTGTAATCCAAATCTGTTAACTCTGTATCTTGCTCAGGTATCACCTGGTTGCTCCTGTGCACACTTTAATATCATAAGATGCAATGTGATTCCTCCTCCACTCTTTCACTGTAATGCTGTCAGGTTCACTTTAAATATCACACTCCTGTTAACTCTGCAGAACACATCAATTGAAGAACTTGCAACTTGTAACTCAACTCCTGACTCAAAACAGACTTGACAGGGACAATGTCTCGTTATCAACCAGACCTTAATGCTGGCGGGGGCTGCATCAGCTATGCAGGTACTTTAGGGAGGCTTATGACGGTATATCACCAGCAGCTAGGCCTGAACATGCAATGTACTTCTTATCATCAACAGTATCTTCTCTAAGTTCAATATCGCTGTGTGTGGAAAGCTTTCTTACACTAACAGTCTCTAGTAACACCACTTTGAAACACACTAGGGGCTTGATTCACAAAGCAGTGCTAACCTACTTAGCACGTCTAAAGTCTTTAGACGCGCTAACCAGGGTGCTAAGTAGGTTAGCACTGGATTTCTCAATCAGATCGCGCGCAAAGTTTTACGCGTGCAAAGTTTTACGCGTGCAAAGTTTTACGCGCGCTAAGTCCCATAGGCTTTAATGGGCACTTCGCGCGGAGCGCCCTGCGCTCTGTGCAGTAAGCGTGTAAAGTTTTACGCGCATAAAGTTTTGCGCGCGTAAAGTTTTATGCGCGAAAAGCTTGTTTAGACGTGCTAAGGGGGTTTTCACAGGCGTGCTAACAGTTAGCACCGCTTTGTGAATCAAGCCCTAGGTGGCTTAGGGTTGGCCCGCAGGTCTGTACTCATCTGTCTGTAGCCTCTGGTATGGCTTGGGTATGCAGAGGCGCTTCTAGAGACCAGTTGACCAGCTAATTGCCTAGAGCGGCAGATTTATTGCAGGGCGGCTTTGAGGGGAAAAAAGTTTATTTTTCCTGTCCTTAGAGGCTGAAAACTAAACTCAGGGAACGGAGATAAAAAGTTCTAATGAAAGCCTCTACTGCTCAGCCTCAAATAAGGAATCTACAAACCTTTTGTCTACACTCTACAACACTTTGTATGGCATTCCCTAATGTTAGTGTTATCTCAGGATCTAGAGTGTGTCTGTGTGACTCCTGTCCTGCCCGCCCCTCCTTATGACTTAAGAGGAGGATGGTGTCTTTGTGTGCATTCCAGAACGGGACTAGCCAGGAGTAAGGAGTGAGATTTTTTTCCCCTTGCTGCTGGTACAGTGTATAAGTTTGTGGTTTATGGAGAGCCAACAATGTGAAGCACTAGGCTGGCTGATAGAGTTGGGCCGAACCTCCGATTTTAGGTTCGCGAACCGGGTTCGCGAACTTTGCGGAAGGTTCGGTTCGCGTTAAAGTTCCCGAACCGCAATAGACTTCAATGGGGAGGCGAACTTTGGGGAAAAAAAATTATGCTGGCCACAAAAGTGATGGAAAAGATGTTTCAAGGGGTCTAACACCTGGAGGGGGGCATGGCGGAGTGGGATACACGCCAAAAGTCCCCGGGAAAAATCTGGATTTGACGCAAAGCAGCGTTTTAAGGGCAGAAATCACATTGAATGCTAAATGACAGGCCTAAAGTGCTTTAAAACATCTTGCATGTGTATACATCAATCAGGTAGTGTAATTAAGGTACTGCTTCACACTGACACACCAAACTGTTCACTGAACAGAACAGGTATGCAGTGGCGGGTTCACTGAACAAAACAGGTATGCAGTGGCGGGTTCACTGAACAGAACAGGTATGCAGTGGCGGGTTCACAGAACAGGTATGCAGTGGTGGGTTCACAGAACAGGTATGCAGTGGTGGGTTCACAGTACAGGTATGCAGTGGCAGGTTCACAGAACAGGTATGCAGTGGTGGGTTCACAGAACAGGTATGCAGTGGTGGGGTCACTGAACAGGTATGCAGTGGTGGGTTCACTGAACAGGTATGCAGTGGTGGGTTCACTGAACAGGTATGCAGTGGTGGGTTCACAGAACAGGTATGCAGTGGTGGGTTCACTGAACAGGTATGCAATGGTGGGTTCACTGAACAGGTATGCAGTGGTGGGTTCACTGAACAGGTATGCAGTGGTGGGTTCACAGAACAGGTATGCAGTGGTGGGTTCACTGAACAGGTATGCAGTGGTGTGTTCACAGTACAGGTATGCAGTGGCGGGTTCACAGAACAGGTATGCAGTGGTGGGTTCACAGAACAGGTATGCAGTGGTGGGTTCACTGAACAGGTATGCAGTGGTGGGTTCACTGAACAGGTATGCAGTGGTGGGTTCACTGAACAGGTATGCAGTGGTTTGTTCACAGAACAGGTATGCAGTGGTGGGTTCACAGAACAGGTATGCAGTGGTGGGTTCACAGTACAGGTATGCAGTGGCAAGTTCACAGAACAGGTATGCAGTGGTGGGTTCACAGAACAGGTATGCAGTGGTGGGTTCACTGAACAGGTATGCAGTGGTGGGTTCACTGAACAGGTATGCAGTGGTGGGTTCACAGAACAGGTATGCAGTGGTGGGTTCACTGAACAGGTATGCAGTGGTGGGTTCACAGAACAGGTATGCAGTGGTGGGTTCACAGTACAGGTATGCAGTGGCGGGTTCACTGAACAGGTATGCAGTGGTGGGTTCACTGAACAGGTATGCAGTGGTGGGTTCACAGAACAGGTATGCAGTGGTGGGTTCACAGAACAGGTATGCAGTGGTGGGTTCACAGTACAGGTATGCAGTGGCAGGTTAACAGAACAGGTATGCAGTGGTGGGTTCACAGAACAGGTATGCAGTGGTGGGTTCACAGAACAGGTATGCAGTGGTGGGTTCACTGAACAGGTATGCAGTGGTGGGTTCACTGAACAGGAATGCAGTGGTGGGTTCACAGAACAGGTATGCAGTGGTGGGTTCACTGAACAGGTATGCAGTGGTGGGTTCACAGAACAGGTATGCAGTGGTGGGTTCACAGTACAGGTATGCAGTGGCGGGTTCACTGAACAAGTATGCAGTGGTGGGTTCACAGACACAGTACAGGTATGCAGTGGTGGGTTCACAGAACAGGTATGCAGCCAGGAACAAGCTAAGCCTAACTAATCTTTCCCTATGAGAGACAGTGCAGCAGCTCGCCCTACTCTCACTAATGCAGGCAGGCACATGAGTGACCGTAATGGCCGCCGCTGCCTGCCTTATATAAGGGGGGTGGGGCTCCAGGGGCTAGTGTAGCCTAATTGGCTACACTGGGCCTGCTGACTGTGATGTAGAGGGTCAAAGTTGACCCTCCATGGTGCATTATGGGGCGAACCGAACTTCCGAAAACGTTCGCCTGCGGGACGCGAACGCGAACCACGGAAGTTCGCATGGAACCGTTCGCAGGCGAACCGTTCGGCCCAACTCTACTGGCTGAGGGAAATAAATGTACAATTTGATGGCAAGCTGGTAAATGTACACAGCATGATGCAGAAGAGAGGCTTGCCTCCTACAGTGTCCTTAGAAAAAAACCTGTCTGCTTTCTCACCATTGTAAAGACTGCATGTGGTCAGCTAGATAAGGTCGTAGCTCCCAAATGTCCCTCTTTGAGAGCCCTGTCACTCTGTCCCTCTTTCCTCCTCATATGTCCCTCTTTCAGGATGTTGTCCCTCTTTCTATGTAAATATATATATCTCTACTAGAAATGTGTTTGACTGTAAACTTTATTCCCATCCTTTACATTGATATATTACTAATTTTAAAATGTTAATATGAAGGAAAATGACCCAGGATAGAAAGGACCAGTGTGGTTTGAATTATAAAACAACATATTTTTCTTATGAAATCTGTATGGTGTGTGTGACTAGGGGTGTGACGGGGGAGTGATCAGGGGTGTGGCAGGGGCATGGCAGAAGTGTCCCTCTTTTTTTCATCTCAAAAAGTTGGGAGGTATGTATTACACAGGTTGAAAAGATTTAGACAGTCCTTAGACTCCAGGAGGGCTGCTGCAGCCTTGTGTGTAAGACTGGCAGGACAGGCATCACATTACAGGCAAGTCGCCTCTGTGTGACGTGGCTGCAATACAGATAAGCTGTCTGCTCCATCTCAGGCTATTCTCAGTCTCTCTCCACTCCTCCTCTCTCCCTCATTCACCTTTGATCCCCCCCCCCCTTCCCCTAGTGCCGGCTGTCTTCTCGTCTTAAAGGAAAGCAAAATAAAAGTGCTTTTCCTCCTCTCTCTGGATAGTGTAATTGTTAAGGGTTCTGCCTCTGGCACAGGCAACCTGGGTTCAAATCTCTGCTTCTTCCTACTCAGTAAGCCGGCACCTATTCATTAGGAGACCTTGGGCAAGACTCCCTAACACTGCTACTGCCTACTGAGCGAGTCAGCACTGAGTCCGCCAGGAAAAAAGTAATTATAAATGTTCCTTGTTACTCTCTACTTTGATCCCCCCCCCCCCCCCCAATCTTACCCTTACAATTGAATCACCCAATCTTGTTATTAGTAACCCTAGCCTATAGCTTTCAATACATGCATTCATTTTTACAGACAGATTCTTTCAAAATGATCGAATATGGCGATTATCAACCACCACATCGATCAGAATTTCAATCAATCCATGACAAAAATGTACCAAAAGTACAATCAAGCAGTACATTTTTACAATTGGACACAGTGGTATAGTGGCGGTAGATCAGGGGCTCGTAGTATTGCGCTGAACCACTACTGTAATACGATTATTTTCTGGTGAAAAGCTGCCGCATTGCGAATATTTTCATGGAGAGGGCGGGGAGGGGGGGGCGCCACAGGTCTCCTTGCCTGGAGTGACAAAATGGCCAGAGGCGCCCCTGCGGGAATGGGTGAGGTCTGCCTCCTCTGGCCTTCGGTCTGTCTGACCTGCTGCCGCTGTCCTTACTGGTATGCGCTGCTCTCTCTATGGCCACCAGGTCCCCTCTTATTGTCCGGCCGACTGCTACAGCCTCTGTGTGTCACCTCCTCCCCGCTCCGCACCACCAGCTCCTGGCGTAAGTCCTTCTCTCTCTCCTCTCTTGTGCCCTCTCTCTCGTCTCAGCCTGTTCCCTCCGGCTACATCCTGATCTCTCTGCCCCTTGAGCCTGCGCAATAGCTCCCTGACTGGCCATGCGGGGTCTCTGGAAAATTCCAGCAAATTCCCCTAATTTGCATATTGGATCACTTAGCAACAGTCTATGCGACCTGTCTGGCGCTTACTCTCCCTCCCATGCGCCTATTTGGTTCCATAGGCCTAGATACTCAGCGCTGCCACCTTGTGGACTTTTTTCAGAAGGCAAATCTGCAATAATATTTTGTAACCTTTTGGGGGCTACAACTTGTGCTCAGAACACTATACTTCCTTGATTGCTCCTGGTGTTCAGCAGATCTTCGATGGGCCAGGGCATGATTGTGTCGGCCCTTTCTCCTGCAGTTTCTTCTGCCTGAGGTTTCTCTACCTCCCCGGCCTGATCCTTCCTGGATTAGTGGTCCTCTTACCTCTGCTTCTCACCGAACACCTCCTGGCTTCTACCTGTAATGATCCGCTCAGCTGTCTGCACAGGTAGACAGCTGTTTGACCATTCCTTAGGTCTGAGGGCTGCAGGTCTCTGGAAAAAAGACCTGTCTTCACTTTGCAAGTTTCAGTGTGTCTCTGCTACTGAGGAATTTGCATACACTTGTTATGCAAATTGCCTAGCTGCCTCCTTTGATGGCTTGCAGTATAAATACCTTGTGCTCCCAGAATTCCTTGCTGGTCATGATGGTTTGTTCCTGCTAAACTCTCCTGGAAAGTCAGCCTTGCTATTGTTTGCTAAAGATTATCTTAGAGTATTCCTTGGGACTGCACTAGGCATCCCTTCTAGTGCAGGCAGGTTGTATTATCTGTATTGCCTTTTTCTGTCTCTCTGTCTCGATTGTCTTGTCTCCAGCGGTGGTCGACAGGAGATTGTTCTGTCTGTTTGGGAGTGTAGGCCAGAGCTGCGGTTGCTCCTGGCTGCTCCATCTGTCTGGATTGCATTCACCCTAGTGGTAGTGGCAGTGCTTCCTTCTGTATTCTGCCTTAAGGGTGCTAACCAGAGCAGCGGCTGCTACTGGTAGCCACATCTGTCTGTCTGTCTTGTCTGGTACGAATGCTTGCTGTTGGCTCGGTGAGGCAACCGTTTATCAAGCGGTCGCGTCCTCTATTTCATGTTTGTGTTTCATTGGTTAGTTAGGGTGGCACGCTTATCACTGGGCGCCTAACGCGGGGTGATCGTGCTTAAACGTGTTCGCTGTTGCGAATGAGTGCGGTGTTCGCGTTTAGCTAGCGTTTGTTATTTTCCTTGACGTTTTGATCATTGTTATTTGTTATGTCTTTCCTGCTACACTTGTGCTTTGTCTAATCCGGTCCTGTGTCTCTATTGGCAATCACCACTCTTGCGATTGCGTTCTCACTTCGTTTTCGTTGTTGTGTGTTCACCATCGCTGGGTGGCGACTAGATTGGTGGACACACATACATTCTATCTCTGTGCTTATTCAGTCTTGTTTCCCCGTTGGCAATCGTCATCTCTTGCGATTGCGTTCTCACTTGGTTTCCGCTGTTGTGTGTTCGCCGTCGCTGGGTAGCGACTAGATTGGTGGACATACATAGCAGATTTTTGGATACAAGGGAGCTGTTACTGCATTCATTATCACACTGAATGGTTTTGCATGGAAGGGATAGAACAGCTGACTGATTAGCAGGTACACACTCATCCAGAATGAGTTGTAAACTAGGCAGTTTAAACCAGTGGGAAAAAAAATCAATGTAAGACACTGATAAGGATTATCATTCCAGGAATTGTTTTTTAAAATCTCATAAGCCCACATAAACAGATCTCCTTGCAATAGTGTATAAGCTAATTGGAGAGCTGACGTGGACGGATCAGTAATTTGAAAGGTAGGATTCAGAAGAAATCTTACACTTTCAGAAAGGAAGTCCTCTTTAGTTTCAGAATCTAGTCTTTTAAATCTCTTAAAGATATCAGAACCATATTCGACAAAAACGTACAAATCAGAAATTCCCTCTACACTGGGAATTTCGGTTTGGCTGGTCATACTATAACTATTGTGGAATTATTTCCGTGGTCAGCGCACAGGATGCGCGCTGACACTGTGGAAATTCCCCACAAGCAGGTGGGGGGGGGGGGGGGGCTGCTGATTGTGAAATCCCTTATGCGGCCCAGCCTCATCCTGACTTTGCCTCCTGCGGCCCACAGGTAAATTGAGTTTGAGACCCCTGCCTTAAAGAGAGAGAGCACAGAGACAGCATGTATGTGTGTCCACCAGTCTAGTCGCCACCCAGCGACGATGAACACACAACAGTGAAGACCAAGTGGGCAAGCAACCGTAAGAGATGGCAATTGCTAACAGTGACACAAGACTGAATAAGCACAGAGAAGGAATGTATGCATTTTACAACTGTTGAGTTCTGTAAGGGAAAAAACATTAAGTTGCGTACAAGAGGAAGAATATGAACACACACAAAAAAAAGATGGTGGTGAAGAAGAAGAATAATAGTAAGAAGAATAACCAGGCGAAGAAGAAGAAGAAGAACCAGGAGAAGAAGAAGAACCAGGGGAAGAAGAAGAAGAATCATATGAAGAAGAAGAACCAGGTGAAGAAAAAGAAGAAGAACCAAGGAGAAGAAGAAGAAGAAGAAGACACAGAAGAAGAAGAACCAGGTGAAGAAGAAGAACCAGTTGAAGAAGAAGAAGAAGAAGAACCAGATGAAGAAGAAGAAGAAGAAC
The DNA here is from genome assembly GCF_040937935.1 of Hyperolius riggenbachi. NCBI lineage: Eukaryota > Metazoa > Chordata > Amphibia > Anura > Hyperoliidae > Hyperolius > Hyperolius riggenbachi. The sequence goes on from NC_090652.1 coordinate 209,489,179, forward strand.
CAGGTGAAAAAGAAGAAAAAGAAGAACCAGAAGAAAAAGAAGAAGAAGAATCAGGTGAAGAAGAAGAAGAAGAACTAGGTGAAAAAGAAGAAGAAGAAGAACCAGAAGAAAAAGAAGAAGAAGAACCAGGTGAAGAAGAACCAGATGATGATGAAGAAGAAGAACCAGATGATGAGGAAGAAGATGAAGAAGAAGAATAAGAACCAGATGATGAAGAAGAGGAACCAGATGAAGAAGAAGCGGAAAAAACAAGGGAGGATGAACCAGAAGAAGAAGAAGAAGAAGAACCAGGTGAAGAAGAAGAAGAAGAACCAGGTACCAGTGCAGAGGAAGATGATGAAGATGATGGCGATGAAAGAAGATGGTAAAACAGAAAAAGAAGACAGTGAAGAAAAAGATGGAGAGAAGAAAAAGAAGAAAGTGAAGACGGTGAAGAAGAATAAACAAGAAATGCAGAAAAAAAGTTTTCCATCAATTTTTTTTTAAATTACACCTATTTCATTGTGATTTCCCTTTAAAAAAAATGCGTTAAGGCCATCCGAATTCGTGATCACGACTATTACCCGAATTCAATTACTGATCACGACTCGAATTTGAATTGAATTCTATGGTTGTGATGACGGCCGAATCCGAATTTGACCCGGACCTGAATTCGAATGTACTCAAATCGAATTTGGGTTCATTCGAGCATGACTGTTAATGTGTACCTCTAGATAAAAAAACACAACACTCTTCATTTGGATTTTATATAGATATATTGATCTTACTGTATATAGATAATGCATACATACAGAAACCTAAAGCTCTTCAATAGTTATCCATCATCCAATGTATATATTGTACAATGTATGGTGCACAAGATATATAGCTTTATCCTTATCAGTAGTATATAGAGTTCTTGAATTCTTTAATAAAAAATTTCAGTAAACATCTCTTAATCATGAAAAGCTGGGTAACTGTACCGAAGTTTTACATTGCATTGATATAGCAGTGCTTACTGATTTGTATTTAATAAAAAAATATATATAAATGACATAAAAATACTATCTAATAAAACTTAAAATGCTGAAGCTTTAAAGTAATAAGTGCACCAAGAATAATTTGCATATTACCTCTCTTGGATTTTAGAATTAGTAGTCAGTCTCTCAGCTAGACCTCAGTTAATCTCAATAGAGTTTCAGGCTCAATGATAATGCTATACCAGCCTTCTAGGCCCATACTAAATGATTCAAAGATGGTGGTTTATTTTAGGAGATTTTTGGTGATGCACAATTATTTATTTATTTTAGTTCATAAATTCTCGGAATTGTGACATTTTAAATGATCAGACAATTGGCAGTTAATTGGAGCAGGTGCATATACTGACACCATTTGGCTTATTCTACATAAACAAACTCCATCTTTCCTTTTTAGGTCATGATGACATCAATAAACATATTAATTAGATCTTATGACACAGGTAGTGATCTGTAACATCTATCTAGCTCTCTTAACTGGAATGAAGTAAGCCAAAATATATCATGTAATTTCCATAGCTTACCGTATATACTCGCATATAAGCCGACCCGCATATAAGCCGACCCCCCAACTTTTCCATGGAAAAACAGGGAAAAATGATTGACCCCCATATAAGCCGGGGGTAGGAAATGCTGGATTGGTGCAGGCCGCGTAATCCCCCCAGTGTGTCCCAGTATAGCTAGTATAGTGCCCAGTATGGGTATGTAGTGCCCCAGTATAGCTAGTATAGTGCCCAGTTTAGCTAGTATAGTGCCCAGTTTAGCCAGTATAGTGCCCAGTATAGGTAGGTAGTGCCCCAGTATGGCTAGTATAGTGCCCAGTTTAGCTAGTATAGTGCCCAGTTTAGCCAGTATAGTGCCCAGTTTAGGTAGGTAGTGCCCCAGTATAGCTAGTATAGTGCCCAGTATAGCTAGTATAGTGCCCCAGTATAGCTAGTAGAGTGCCCCAGTATAGCTAGTAGAGTGCCCCAGTATAGCTAGTACAGTGCCCCAGTATAGCGAGTATAGTGCCCAGTTTAGCTAGTAAAGTGCCTAGTTTAGCTAGTAAAGTGCCCAGTTTAGCTAGTATAGTTCCCAGTATAGCTAGTATAGTGCCCAGTATAGGTAGGTAGTGCCCCAGTATAGGTAGGTATGCTAGAAAATGAAGAAAGAGAGTTGGCTCTTGGGTGCATGAAAAAATTACAAAAACCCTTTATTAACTAGAAAACACCTATAAACAACATTAATAGCATCATATGAAAATTAAAAAACATTCCTGATGTAACCGCCCCCAAGGTCCACCCCCAGGATGATTAATGAGGCTGCAGTCCTCAAACAGACCCAGTGAAATATCAACAAACGATTATATCCAGTGGCATCAGTTCATGTAACTGGCATGTGCAAGCTTGCAAAAAATCTTGAATGTCCCCCAATCGCAGGAACCTATGGCATGAAAAACTCTTGGTGCAGAGCAGACAATGAAGTAAAGCCGTAGCAAAATAGGTGCATTCATTGGTTGAACAACAGTTGGTAATTTGGTGGTATGTAAGCTCAAACTTGTACCGTCTTAGATATCCCCAAATCGCAGGGACACGTTGTGTGGAATGGCTCTTGAAGCAAGGCAATAGCTGAATAAAGCAGAAGCAAACAAGTGCACCACTGGCATATAGCATGAAACAACTTTTTCTGCAGAGCAGACAGTGAAGCGGAGCAGTGATAGATAGGTACATTCATTGGTTGAACAGCAAATGATGGTTTGATGACATGTGAGCTTAAACTTGCACAGTCTTAGATGTCCCCAAATCGCAGGGACACGTAGTATGGAAAAGCTCTTGATACAAGACAATAGCAGAATAAAGCAAAAGCAAGCAGGTGCACCAATGAGCTAATGCTGAGCAGTTCATGCATGTGCAAAGGACAGTCCATAGTTACCATCCCATTATGGGGTGTTGAGAGCCAGAGGAAGGTTCAGTGGGTCCTGAGGTCCTGGGGTGATGCCCGGGGGAGTGAAGTGCTGTCAGAGGCCTGACATGTTTCGCCGCCTCTCGCGGCTTTTTCAAAGGCAGACAGCAGTGAGTACAACCTACACGTCATAATGGCGAATATATCGAGGCTGCATGTGTTCCGGGTACGCCCCCCGCCGCCTACGTCACTATCCTCATGCGCATGAGCGCATGGGGCGCATCGAGAGGCGAAACGTCACAAGATACGCCCATCAACATCCACCGCAGGCGCCAGCGAGGCACACTGCCGGGACGCAAATGCACTCCAAGCAGATACATCACCAGCGCCAGCGGCGGGGGGGCCATAAAGCGGCGGAGGGAGGGAGCCGGAACATAGAGGCAGTCAGAGAATCTCAAAACCATTAATAGCATCACTAAATGAAGCCCCACATACCTTTTAATGGATTTAGTGGGGCACAATAATATTATAATATATGAAAATAAACCCCAGTATAGCTAGTAAAGTGCCCAGGTTAGCTAGTATAGTGCCCAGTATAGCTAGTATAGTTCCCAGTATAGCTAGTATAGTGCCCAGTATAGGTAGGTAGTGCCCCAGTATAGGTAGGTAGTGCCCCAGTATAGCTAGTAAAGTGCCCAGGTTAGCTAGTATAGTGCCCAGTTTAGCTAGTATAGTACCCAGTATAGGTAGGTAGTGCCCCAGTATAGCCAGTATAGCTAGTATAGTACCTAGTATAGTGCCCCAGTATAGCTAGTATAGTGCCCAGTTTAGCTAATATAGTGCCCAGTTTAGGTAGGTAGTGCCCCAGTATAGCTAGTATAGTACCCAGTGTAGGTAGGTAGTGGCCGGTATAGTGCCCTGCTCCCCCCGCTGCTATTACCTGCAGCGGCTTCCTCGTCCCCGGCGGCGCTTCCTCTTCCCCGCTCTCATGCCTCTATGAAGAAATCACAGCAGCGCGCCCGGCGCTGCTGCTCTGATGATGCAGGGGGCAGGAAAGAGCGCGGCTCCCTGTAGCGGCGATCTGCATCGCCGTTACCATGGCAACCGCTCTTTCCTGCCCCCTGCATCATCAGAGCAGCAGCGCCGGGCGCGCTGCTGTGATTTCTTCATAGAGGCATGAGAGCGGGGAAGAGGAAGCGCCGCCGGGGCCGAGGAAGCCGCTGCCGAAACAAGTAATAGCAGAGGCGGCGGCGGCGGGGGGAGCGGGCAGGGGGTAGCGGGGGCCGCGGACCACGGACCACCAGGGAAGACTCGCATACAAGCCGACCCCCCAACTTTTGACCCCCTTTTTGGGGGTCAAAAATTCGGCTTGTATGCGAGTATATACGGTATCTTCATTTCTGACATTTGGTATGTTTTTTGGTACATAAATAATTGGTGTAGATTTTCTGGGTGGGGGAAGCCTCTGGGTTATCCACAGATACTTCCCTTTATCAAGGTGAGTACCCCTTTTGGGTACTTTTTGTTCTTACAGGTACTCTTTAAAACTTTTTTTTTTTACTATAATAGTGAGGATTTAGAAGAAAATGTTTTAGGTATCCATTTCACCCTGTTCATACGAGGCCATAGAGATGGTGTAGGGAATGCCATAGCAATCATAATGACTGCTATGGTCTCAAGGACCACCATCAAGCTGAGGCATAAATAGGGCCCACCACCACCATGAAAGCAATTGCTGCTTGTCCCTCTGACCATGTGGCAGTCACATGACCTGCAGCATTTGTTCTTCATAGGGCATGCTGAAGCTGCACAGATTGGGTCAGTAGCTAAAGAAGATACGAAGATCCAGTTCTCATAACCCAGTAATTATACTTACTTCTTAGCACTCCCTGCACCACTCTGCTCAGGGAGCAGCCAAAGAAGGATTTGTTATATGGGACATAAGCCTGTACATTAAATGGGATGCATAAGCTTATTGGTAAGCGAAATGTGTAGAGGGTTGCTAATAACAGTTTAGTTTGCCCTCCTCTTTCTATATGAAACACTTCAACACTGGCTTGGATGCCAGAGAGCCAGCAGCTGGTTTTAGCATTGCTTGCAGTGGCATAAGAATTTGGAACTTATAGGTGTGGCAGACAAGAGAGGTATCTCCTATCCAACTACTATACACAGGGGCGTAGCAATAGGGGTTGCAGAGGATGCAATCGCATAGGGGCCCTTGGGCCTGAGGGGCTCCGAAGGGCCCTCCCTCAACTGCAGTATTAGCTCTCTATTGGTCCTGTGCTTATAATAATGACATAATGACATAATATAGATACTTTGAATAGTGGTAATCATTAACAAGCTGTTCCCCACTCCCTTCTTGCACCTCTGACACTGTAATTGCCATTGGCAGGTTTTGGGGCACCGTATCAGTTGTTATGTATAGAGTGTTTGGGGGGCCCCAATGTAAAACATGCACCGGGGACCATAGCTCCTTAGCTACGCCACTGACTATACATGACCACACTGTGTATGCTTGATGTAATCCCAATTAGCATAATGTTATATAGGAATTTTACAGTGCTTTGCCTGCACATGGACCCTATAAAGTGGAAAGTGATGGCACTGGCAATAAGTCCATGGTCATTGCATTGGTGGAAGCTTCGTATGGAGCAATATTTTTGATGTTTTGAGTTTGGGCTTTGCCAATTCTGCATAATGTGTTTTGGCTGATGTTGAGGCGGCCGTTCATCAATCTCCAATAACAACAAATATTACAGCAATTCTAACTGTGAAATTGATAAACATGGATTTCTATGAAGTTTATTCTATTGGGAAAATGTTACACTAAAGTAGTGTCAGTGGAGGGTGCATTGGCTACACTGTCAAGGTGTTGTCTTTATTAGATGTAAACACGGTTGGTCGTTTATTCTGTGTGATCTTAATTGATGATGATGTTCAATAAATGTTACACTACACTACACCGTTATGTGTAGGCTGTACTTATTATTAGTGTTGGGCGAACAGTGTTCGCCACTGTTCGGGTTCTGCAGAACATCACCCTGTTCGGGTGATGTTCGAGTTCGGCCGAACACCTGATGGTTTTCGGCCAAACTGTTCGAGTTCGCCCGAACTGCTCAATGCCCGGCCGAACAGGGCGCCTGTTCGGCCTGTTCGGCCGAACAGGGCCCTGTTCGGCCGAATACGGCCCCCCTATGGGGTCGCAGGCATAAGGAGGGAGCATGCCTCGATCGCGGGGGGGGGGGGGGGTCGGAAATTCCCCCCACCCCCTCCGCTAGCGCTCCCCCCTCTGCCCGCTTCCCCATAAAAAAGTTGGCGTAAAGTTAAATAGTACCGGTGGTGGCTGCTGCAGTGGCTGGCTGGCAGTGGTGTGAGGAGGAGGAGGAGGAGTCCGAGTATGACGCGTTGAGGCCGGGCAGCGGGCGGTTCAGTGGTAGTACCCTTGTGGTACTTCCGCCCTTTCTCTGACCTCACGTCCTCTACGTGATGACGCATACGAGGGTACGCGTATGCATGCTCCCCCCTTATGCCTGCGACCCCATAGGGGGGCCGTATTGCGGCAGGTTCGGGTCCCGATTGATTTGCATTGAGTTCGGGGTTCGGGCCGAACATGCCGAACATCTGGCCCATGTTCAGCCTGTTCGGCCCGAACCCGAACATCCAGGTGTTCGCCCAACACTACTTATTATATAGGGAACATGAGACTACATTTATAAAGGGAGGAAAGGTGCATTTGCTATATGAGAAGCATAATGGTACTATTTTTTATAAAGGAAAAATGTGGCTGAACTTGTTATGTGGGGGCAATATAGCTGCACTTGTCATATGAGGGGAAATTAAGTGCATTTGTTATATGGGAGGCATGATGCAAGGAATTATTATTATTATTTAGTATTTATATAGCGCCAACATCTTCCGCAGCACTGTACAGAGTATATATTGTCTATATTGTGTAGTGTATGTATTGTAGTCTAGGGCCAATTTTGGGTGGAAGCCAATTAACTTATCTGTATGTTTTTGGGATGTGGGAGGAAACCAGAGTGCCCAGAGGAAACCCACACAGACACGGGGAGAACATACAAACTCCTTGCAGATGTTGACCTGGCTGGGATTTGAACTGGGGACCCAGCGATGCAAGGCAAGAGCGCTAACCACTATACCACCGTGCTGGAATGAGCAAGAGGGCGAGCTATTGGGCCCCATAACTATCTTAGCTGAAGTGATTGTTTGAGATGAGCTTTGGGCCCTTCTTTGTGCAGCAATATTTATGTCACATATATAATCTGATGAAAGAATGATAACACTTCAGCCAAAAATATAAAGAACATCCACCTATAACTAATCAAGATGTTCTCATGGCCTCTTTGCCTTTGATTTAACATCCCTGAGTCTTTTGCTTTTTAAGCTTTAAGTTTTACAAGCTTTAAAATTGTTTGTGAGAATTCAGTAATATGGAAGAATGTTTCTTCCTTATTGTTGTAAACTGCTCTGCGCATCTTCCCCCAGTGTAAGTAAAATGTAAGAAAAGTCATGGGGAGGGGGGGAGGCACTAAGTTCTTTATTTCATTATAAATAGATGTAAATCGTAGCTTTTATGTTGCCTGATTCAATACCTGCAGCACTCAAGTGAGCATTTCTGTGCAGTGTGTGGCTTCAATGAAGTTGATGTAAGCATGTACCAAAAGAAATGCACTGAGGAGAGGAAAAGGAGAGATCCTGCAATGATTTGTTTTTTTTTATTTCTACATGAACCACCCCCAGCATGTTTTTAGTATGCCAGAAAATACTAAGCTTGGCTAGGTTTTATGGATATTTAAAGGATAGATAATAATCCTAATAATATATATAGTTTATTTGATATAATCACATACAAAGAAAGCCCTGGGTGTGCAGAAATTAAAAAAAGAAACAAACAAACAAAAAACATGAATGCAAACATTTTTTAAATGCCCTAGCACTGATCTCAGAAAAGATGAAATGAAAAAGCTGCAATAGTACACTTACTTTATTAACAGAGTAAACATAATATAGCTAATATACAGTATTTATTAAACTTAATCAAGTGTTATCAAATGTGGTCTCAGTTTGATTTAATGTTATTTTATCATGTATTTAAGAATGCACAAAGAGGCAAAGAAGAATGTTAAAATGTACAAATGGAGAATACAGTTCAGGGGAAAACAATAATAATATAACATGCACAGCATTAATCAGATGGCAACTCCTTTTCCTGAAACAGGAATCCAGAAAAAAATATGAAATGATTTAGTTCTGAATATAGAAGCTGCAAAGCAACCAATGGAAAAAGGATCCTTTATTTTCTAACAATTCTACACTAATGCAAACTGAGTTCTGAAGAACTGTTGTAAGTGTACATGACTTGCTTCTGTAATATGTCTTGAAATAAAATGATTTGTATTTTACATGTGACAGAATGTGAAGTAGAGACTGTGAAGAAATGTTTCAATGTATCATCTAAAGGTAGGATTATCTTTCTGACAGTTCTTGAGGATGTTCATTCTCAAATCTCTCACAGAATGAATCTAATCAGTCCAAACCTCTTCTTCCTTTCTGTCACTTAGGCAGCAGCATCAAGCAGTTGGCATGATACAGTAGAATATGACCCAAAGTAACCATACTGCCAGTATAGCTTAACATTAAACAGGACATTATCATTTTAATATCAAAGTAAACTAAACAAGACCAAAAGAGACAGCTGTCATGTGGTGTATAAAATTCTGCTTCAACAGCACTAATAGAAATCAGGGACAAAAGGGACTAAATAATTTAACCTAGAGAACATAAACCCCCAGGACCCCACAGTTTGCCACTTAAAGTGAATATTTTCTCTGCTGTAATTGCATGTGGCTGGTAATTGCTGCTGATATTGCAGACACATTGCATGGCAATCTCCAAAATTGTATACTACTTTAATAGTTTTCAATGCTGGAAATAGTGATACATTTTCTTCACAAATAGATCCAAATCTAAAAAAGTCCCTATGTGTGTGTGTGTATATATATATATATATATATATATATAAATTATATATATATATATATATATATGTATATATATATATATATATGTATATATATATATATGTGTATATATATATATATATATATATATATATATATATATATATATATATATATATATATATATATATATATATATATATATATATATATATATATATATATATATATATATATACTATATTCATACATACAGAAAACGTAAGGATCAGATTCACTGAAAATGTACACACATACATATAAAATCCACATATCATAAATGCAAATGTAATCCTGTACAACAGACATACATAAGATTGCTTTTGGGACAATAATATTTCTTAATCAGTAGTATGCCTTCTTCTTAGTATGCTCTCTCCTTCAAATGTAATTGTCCCTATTTCTCTTACTCTTTAGTATTTTTAAAACTATACATTTCAATCAGAACTTTAAAGAAAAAACTCTGAAATGTAATCTAAAAAAATAAAAGTATAATACAGTTTTCTCTGTGATGATATATGAAACAATATTAAAAGGAGGATAAAGGCAAAGCAAAGATTTAACTTGGTCAGAAGAGTTGAAATGGTAATCATTTTATCAGGACATTCTAACTGTAGTTCAAACAGAATTAGGGTTTTTGTTTATGGAAATGTTCAATTTACATTCAATATTATTTTGTATTATACTTAAATTATTTTTATTTTTTTAACTGTAATAATAAAACATATCTGCAAACACATATTTACTAAATTTATCATGCTCCTGTACAGGGATAAATTGTGTTTTCAACATTAATGAATGCATAAAAATATAGAAATTATAGAGAAATAAAGCAAGAGAGAGCGAAGAAAGGAAAGACTGAAGATGTAATTCTAATATTTTAATCAATATAGAAATAAAATTTGTCTCCGTAAGGATTAAAAATGATCTGCAAATTAATCTTGAGGTTATATGCTTTTTTTTATAGTTTTTAACTGCTGCAATTGATTTTACAAATGACAATTAAGCCACCAGCACAAGAACACACATACTAACGCTGGCTCCCACTCATGCTAATTAAGTTGCCACACATTGATAATGAACATGCAACCAAACCTTAATCTGTTTTCATGTAACTACGGAAAATTCAAATCAGCTTTTTGCTTTTCAAACACCATAGTCTGGTAGATGTATTTAAGCAAATAAGTCCATCTTGTTACTGCCAAACATTTTATTGCTGCAAAACAACCATAGGACATAAGCTATATGGATTAAGAGGTTTCAGACTGCTACAATCATTTAACGTGAACATCATTAAACTACTGTACTCTGTGCAAGCAAATCTACAAAAAAGTTTAAAAAAGTGAAAAAAATCTGTTTTTTGCTGGAATGGATTTTTCCCTCTCTAATGTTTATCTGTGTGTGTGTGTGTGGCTGCGGTTTGAAATAAAATCCATATGTGTGACTAAAATGAAAATATTAAAATCACAGGATCCCTCCCGTGTTAGAGAAGCTAGAGTCTAATTTGTCCTGTCCCTGGAACACAAGCCCTTGGGGCAAAACAGCCAAAAAAACAAAAAGCAGCGAGGTTGTTGAATTTAGGGGAGATCTCTGCACTTTGTCATTATACTGAAACATTTGACAATCCCAATTATCTGTAAATACTCCTATGGTTTTGTATATGAAACACTTTCTTTTGCCTAAAGGTTTGAATCTGGTATGTTTCACCCACTGTAAACACTAGTGAAGTCTTCATTGTGTAGGGAATAACCCTTTAAAAGCTAGAGAAATCCTAACTACTTCCTGCAAAGGGTTAACATGGCTCCAAAAAAGTAATCACCTACAATCTCAGAGTGAATTTAGCATATCTGACTGTGTGTTTTCCTTTTACAGAAGCAGGGGTCGCAGGCAGAAAAAAAAACAGAAGCACTCACACCTAGATAGAGATGTTAAATATATGACTTTAGTGCTGCTCAGTTTGATCTTTCACAACTTCTGACTCCCACTGTCAGACATAATAATCTTTGACTTACTGTATACCATGGCAACTGCACATGGAATTTAGCCCCTTTAAACATTTTTCTAACATTCGATAAAGTTCCTTCTTAAAAAGGCATTTAGTTAAAGATGAACTCCAAAAAGCCAAAATGCACAATTCAAACTCATACCTGAACTGTCTGTCTAACTTCCAGTTAGTTCAGTAATTTTTTACAACACTACAAGAATGTGTATAAAGCTCACCAACCTCATGTTTCTCTTGTTTAATTCGACAAAGCAACATCATAACTCTGCCGCCACCTCCTGTAAAAAATAAAAAAACAAAAACAGAAAACAATATGGAATCCAGTAGAGCCTGGCTGGCTTGCATGCTGCCTTATAGCTTCTTATCCCCCATCTTCAAGTTCTTAACGTGAAACTGAACTCAGAACTTCCTCTCTGCTCTAAAAGATACACAACGGCATAATAACATTTAAAGACGAACAACATTTCTTTGTTATAGCTGATACAAACCCAACAATAAATATGCAGTGTTTCTACTTCCTGCTTTCACAGAAGCAGACATATTGTTAACATCCTGTGCTTTCAAACAAGCTTATCTGCCTTGACAGTCAGCTGACACAGCAACTTGTGATTAGACACAGTCTTTAGACAAACAAAACTCTCTAAAAACATACAGGATGCAATGCTCTATGTTTTACCCCCTTTCCTGTGCAAGAGATCATGTTCACTTTAAAAAGTAAAATATCACTAGAAGATCAAATTTATTTTCTCTGAAACCATGGTGACTGTATGTAATTTGGTGTACATGAGTGATCCCTGCACTACAAAGAATCTTACTGAATTTTCCTCTTCTTGCATGACCCCAGGTCTTGATCTTGGAATACGAAATTACTGAGATCTGCTTTGAAACCTGACAATAAAGATAGGCTAGATTGTATCTACGGTATATTGTAAATCTCATTAATATTTCATAATATCTCATTTTAAAATTGACATTGGATTTTTTTTTCTCTCTTCATGCACAGACAAAACTATCCATGGCGATTTGTCATTCCCATTAGTGAGTAATTAGCATTACCCCAAATTATATTGTAAATGGTGAGCATTGATGGGCAAGGTATAATACACTACCCAACTAGCAAAAAATTGTAAAAACTAAGTGGTACTTTTAATAAGATTCAGACACAAGAGGAGGACACTAAAGCTTATTCTTCCTCCCTCCCTCATATTGCTCCCCTAGTGGTGTTACTGGCTCCCTCCTCCATAAAGCTTCCCTGGTAGAGTTCAGTGGCCCCCTCTCGCCCCCATACACCTCCCCTGGTGGTGTTTAGTGGCCCCTCCCTCCCCAGTATAGCTTCCCTTTTGGTGTTTGTGCCCCCTCCCACTTCATACAGCTTCCCTGGTTGTGTTGGTTGCCCCCTATCTTCCCCATATAGCTTCCCTGGGGGTGTTAGTGGCTCCCCTCCATCCCCATACAGCTTCCCTGGTGGTGTTAGTGGCTCTTGTCCTGTGCTCACCCAGTCTACCTATGCAGAGTATACAGTTGTGTTCAAAATTATTCAACCCCCAGTGAAATGTAATGTTTTGTCCAGTTTGACTACCACAAAAGATTTGGGATAGTGTTCTGTGGACTGATCAACGCTATGTTTGGAGGAGGAAGAACAAGGCCTATGAAGAAAAGAACACCTTGCCTACTGTGAAGCATGGCGGGGGGTCAATCATGCTTTGGGGCTGTTTTGCTTCTGCAGGTACAGGGAAGCTTCAGCGTGTGCACAGTACCATGAATTCTCTTCAGTAGCAGGAGATATCGGATGAAAATGTGATGCAGTCCATCACAAACCTGAGGCTTGGGAGACGTTGGACCTTTCAACAGGACAATGAACCCAAGCATACCTCCAAGTCCACTAGAGCAGTGTTTCTCAACATTTTATTGGTATGTACCCCTTTTAAAACCCTGAATTCACCAAGTACCCCCTAGCATAGTAAACATTATCACAAGTACCCCTTGACAAGTATATATTCAATTATAGTACATGATAATTGGTACCAAACAATTTCCAAGCCTTAACTATTGCTTTTAATTATCTAAAATACTATTTTGGTGTTGTTTATATAAGATTTATCATTTTTTAAAACTCAAAATTTGTTATTCTTGGTTAAGTATATCAAACCCGAGTACCCCCTGGAACCATCAGAAGTACCCCCTGGGGTACGTGTACCGCATGTTGAGAAACTAGGCACTAGAGCATGGTTGCAGATTAAAGGCTGGAACATTTTGGAGTGGCCATCGCAGTCACCAGACTTAAATCCAATTGAGAACCTCTGGTGGGACTTAAAGAAAGCAGTTGCAGCGAGCAAGCCAACGAATGTGACTGAACTGGAGGCTTTTGCCCATGAAGAGTGGGCTAAGATACCCGTAGATCGCTGTAAGCCTGCAAGACACTTGTGTCAAGCTATGCTTCACGTTTAAAAGCTGTTATAACTGGAAAAGGATGTTGTACTAAGTACTAAGAATGAATGTCACTTGGGGGTTGAATAAAACTGATAATGATGTGAGCACAGAAAAGATATTTGTGGTTATTTAATTATAAATGTTATGTTATATTTGTCTGACTTACAAGTGCCTCTTTGATTTAATTGTAAACAAGATGACTGAAATGATCAAAATCAATGTCAAACTGGCCAAAACACTCAATTTCAGTGGGGGTTGAATAATTTTGAACACAACTGTAGGTGCAGCTGGAAGCCATGCTTCTCTCACCACCCAGCTTCCAGCTTCCAGTTGTGCCTATACTCTACTTTATACAATTGGCTGGGGGAGCATAGGATGGGCCGGGGACAGGAAATTTGGGGCCAGCGGCAACATGGAAGTTTCGGCGCCCCCATAGGAATTTCATCTGCATATGGAATTTTTTTGTTTTTGGAGAAATTTACATATTCCACTTTTGACGAAATGTTTATTTTTTTGCAGGGGGGGGGGGGGGGGGGGAATAAAGGTTAGGCATTAAGAATGGGGGTTATAAGGTTAGGCATCAGGAAGGGGAGTTTTAAGTTGTAAGAATAGGTGTAGGGGGGTGGTTTAAGGTTAGACTTCAGAGGTTAGGCATTGGAAGGGGGAGGTTTCTGTGTGAGAGTAAGGTTAGGGTAACATTAACAGGTATTTTACTAATGAATATTACCACTGTAAATAGTACAATATCTGTAAAAGTTACCGACATTCTACTATTGGCTATTACTCACACCAATATCCTCTAAAGTTTCAAACTTGATTGAAGATCCTTCTGATCCCCATTGGTCTTTTAATAGACTAATGGATAGCCCCCTTGAAGTCAAATTTAAAGATGCTTTGGTTCTAGCTACAGCCTCCGCCCCTCCCATACCATGGACCATGCGGGTTGGTATTGCTCAGGGTGCGAAGCCCCACGCGGTGAGGGGTCCCCATTCTGACTATCCCAGCCTGCTTGGGGGACAAGGGGTTAAAAAAGCTCAGGACGGGGGGACCCCACATCATTTTTTTATATTTACCACACGCTGAACATACAGGTATATAAAAAAAATAAAAATAAATACATTTATATACATGTTAATACATTGGGCTTGATTCACAAAGCGGTGCTAACCTAGTTAGCACGCCTAAAGACTTTTGGAAGTGATAAGCATTGCACTAAGTAGGTTAGCACCGCTTTGAGGGAAAAGCTTGTGTGCAACGTTTTTGCGCGTAACGTTTTACGCGCGCAATGTCCAGTGCTCGCAAAACGTCGCATAAGGTTTAATGGCATTGCGCGCGTAAAATTTGATCGCGCCTAAATTGAGTTTAGGCGTGATAATGGGCTTTTCACCAGCGTGCTAACAGTTGGCACGGCTTTGTGACTCAAGCCCATTATCTGTCATTTTAGCGCAGTGACTTTGCTACTTTTTTCCTCTAACTTTAACATCAATTTTCTTAAAAACTGTAAGGTCTTTTTGAAAAAAAAATGTTCTCTTCTTCCCACAGTTTTTCGTAACATACCCTGAAAATTTGATGTTTCTAGCACATTCGGGGATTTGCTATGAACCGCTAAAGTAATTACGGGTTACGACTCGTAATTACAGACACAACGTGTAATTCCGACTTGGATTTGAATCGGAACTGCAATTCTATCCGTAATTTTGATTATGGTCAAATCGGAAGTGCATGAAGTCAGATTCGAAACCACTTGAATTCTAAACTGGGTCCTTCTGAGAAACACTAGTCTATTATACAGGTTCTGCATCAAGTTATTATTATTTACTGAATTTATATAGTGCCAACATATTACGCAGCGCTGCACAATACATAAGATTACAGACAATGATAACAGGGGTGACCGACAACACAATACAGGTACTGTAATAAGCAATAAGGTACACAACACAGGTAGTAATACAATGCCAGATCATACACTGGAGTGGTAGTCTCTGTAATGCAAGTTCCCATTACTCTGGGCAGAGGGCACAACTAAGTATGATACAAAAGGTGAGAGGCCACTCGCAAAGGCTTAAAATCTAGAGGGAGGTTGTAATGACACAAAAGGTGACATGAAAGGAGGGGGACTGCGTCGAGAGGTAGGGAGGCAGGCAGAGTTGGGATTAGGAGCCCTCCCTTCCAGAGGTTGCTCCTGATCTCAGCTTGTTACCTGTATATAGTAATGGCATCATGGAGCCTGATACCGGTTTCAGACTGTGGATTGGTGGCAGCAGTGCAGTGCGGCCCAGGAGCTGCACCACCAAAAACAGGCCTTCAGGGATTAGCTCGTTAGTAGGCGGTAATTTCCTTCTGGCTGACTTGTGGTAACTTCCTGTTTCAGAAATACGGAAATGCACGGAAGCGTATTGTAAAAAAAATCCTGCCACGCATGCGCGCAGCACTGCCACGTCATCATTTTTAAAACCTGTGCATTGCCATGGCCTTACATGACTTTCTGTCCGCTGTAGGTCATCACAGAGGTCGCGCAGCAACCTTGGTATGCGCTCACGGTAGATTGGTCGACTTTTGGTACACTGCACCACATGCTGTATGAAAGCACCCATAGGCTTTCATTGGCATAGCAGTGAGGTGCGGTAAAATGACCCACCGCACCACACCAGTGTGAAAGGTCCCTAAAATTTTGCTGATTAACTACTTAGGGACCAAGGTGATTGAAATATACGCCCTGATTTGGTGGTTACCTGGCTGGCAGGGTGTAGATTTCAATCACCGCCGCAGCGAGCATCAGCTGTTTTCGTTGCCTCTCGCCGATCTTGCCGCTGAATCCCTGCCGTGTCCCGTCGCAGCTCACTGGCTCTGCCTGTCACTATGATGGCAGAGCCCTGTGAGCCGGTAAGTAGTCGATTTCATTGGCTCCTGACCGTGTCTATCAATGTAAGCAACTCCCATTGGCTTACATTGATAGACAATGAAAGCGGCTCCTGACTGGCTCACATGAATCATGAGTGGATGTCAAGAGGATCCCGGCATGCGGCGGTGACTGCGGATGCGGCGGGAATATGCAGCGATTCGTTGGGATTCCATCGGTATTGTACCAGCGGTCTCCGGTCCCTAAGGGGGCAGAGACCGCTAGTACTTAAGTGGTTAAACAGGGGATTAAATACTGATTTCTGAACTGCACAGTAGAAACACATGTGGGTGGGTGTGTGCTACCAAACTAGATATAATCTGCCTGGAAGCACCACGACTGCACCTCGGTGGGGGGAGTAGAGAGACCACAGAAATACTGTGGAATACTGATTTCACTCATTACAATGCACATCCAGTGATGATCATAATCAGCCAATTACGATTACGCAAAATTTCATGTACATTTTCACATTTACGCTTATATGCAATTTTGATTTGTAAATTCAATTGATTTCGTAGTTATTTAAAATTTCACCTAAAATTTCTGTAATTTTTGCATAATTTCATGCTGACTTTGGCAGTGAATAGCAAAGCCCCCATACATGATAGTGACACCACAATTACTACAAATGTTAAGGAAAATAGTGGGTACAAGAGAAAAGAAGAATTTTCCAAAAAATACCTTGTAGTTTTTGAGAAAAATGCAAAGTAAAACTGGTTTTCAAACAAAAAAAATGACTGGTTTAAAAAAAACATTTTTCTTTGCATATTTAAAATCGATTTTCTCAAAAACGAAAAGGTCTTTTGAAAAAATATTTTGTGACTTGCAACCAATATTCTTTTTAACATATGTAGCAATTTTGGTAGCAATAGCATGTATGCTTTGCTATTAACTGCTAAAGTCGGCAAAAATGTTTTGCAAAATTGTGCAAAAAGTACGCGAAATTATAAAATATAACTATAACAAACGAAATAAATTACGATTTCTCTGAAATTTCACATTACGATTACGATGCGTAATTGCAAATTTCGATGCAAAATTTTGCATATGCGAAATTTTGGCCCACCCCTGTGCACATCAAACTCTGACTTTGGGACACAGCTTTTTTGAGGGTTCTTTTGTTGTTATTTTGTCTCTCACAGGTACAGTATACCTACCATTACAATTATAGACTAGTCATTTATTGGTCATTTCTTGGTGAGAGGGCAAGCAAGCAAGATCAGCAGGGAGTGTGTGTGTGTGTTTTTTTGTGTGTGTGTGTATACAGTATATTTGAGTGTGTGTGTATATATTTATATATACATATATTTAGTCACACATACAATTTTCTTCTGTAATAACATTGTGCAAATACCCTGGTCACTGAGTCAATGTCTGGTTTGTCAGGATGTCACAAAATAGAAGTACTTTGTGGTAGATGTATTTTACATGCAATATGTGCTTTAAATTAGCATAGACCTTATTTGAACAGTAATGTGCATTTGAAGCTCTTGTGGGCCACATAAAATGGTGTGGCAGGCCACATTTGGCCCATGGGCCTTGAGTTAGGCATTTGTGTTCTAGATTATTAAAAGCAAATGGCAAGAATACAGATCAACTTTTTTGGCTATCGTCAACAAAACAACATAAATACTGCTCCAGGGATCGGTTTGTCCTCTCATTCTGACCATTAGTTTCTGGATGAAACACAGAAAAAAAAACGTTAAGATTCCTGGATGAGCATATAAAGAACACAAGAACTGCCATACAAACTGAAATCTTCTGTCAGATATCACACTTTCTGGAATACCTTGTAAAATCACAATATATTCTTATAATTTCCTCATAAATCAGTGGCATTTTTTTTTTGTAATTTAAAGGGAACCTTAAAGCGGTATCTTCCCCATAAAAATCAAATTTCAACAGCAACTGGTCTGAGTGTATTAAGTGATAAAGATGCTAATCCTGCATTCAAAACTTTCAAAACTTTTTCTGCTGTTATGATTTGGAGTTATCACATACTTAACCTCTTGAGGACTGCAGGGCTAAACCCCCTAGTGACCAGGCCATTTTCAGTAAAATTGGCCACTGCAGCTTTAAGGCCAAGCTGCAGGGCCGCACAACACTGCACACAAGTGATTACCCCCCCCCCCCTTTTCTCCCCACCAACAGAGCTCTCTGCTGGTAGGGGTCTGATCGCTCCCCCCATGTTTGTTTTTTCATAATAAATATTATTGTTTGTTTTTGTTTTAAAAAAATCCCTGTTTCTTTAAACCCTCTCCCTCCCTCCCCGCAGCCAGCCAATTACGGCGATTGGCTGTCATAGGCTTCTGCCTATGAGAGCCGATCGCTCTCTTGTCCCCCAGGGGGACAGCCGTGTCGCACGGCTGTCCCCAGTGCAGTGCTGCTGCTGATCGCAGCGCTGCACAGTGTAAATAGATGGTGTGATCACCGTCTAACAGTCTCCCGAGCGGCAATAGCCGCTCGGAGACTGAAGAGGGGGCGGAGCTCCGCCCTCCGAGCATGAGATGCGCGCACAGCGTGCGCGCGATCTCATCCAAATTACAGCCCCTGACTTTACGCCAATCGGCGTCAGGCGGTCCTGGGGCTGCCGCCGCGGCCACGCCCATCGGCGTGACGCGGTCGGAAAGCGGTTAAGGAACACTGGCCCTTTAGTAGTCGTGCCAAAGAATTGCATGCTGGAGGTTCTTTTTATCTATAATCTATTCCTCCTCTTCCCTTTATTTCCCTGCCAGCTTCTTATCTGAAACCTAATCCCCTACTCAATTGTGTTTACAAGCAAGGCTGAGGCGACTCAGCGATTGGAGGAGACAAGAAAAAAAGTAAAGGGCAGAAATGACATCACGAATTAGCCTTAACTGTGGGCAAAAGACATGGCCCTCACCAGGAACAGAATTCTCGTAATTTACTATATAACATTCACTGAAATCAAAACGTGGACAGTATAATACATGTGTAATGTAAGTAGATAAAGTATTTATCTACTTACTGTATATATGTGTTTTTTTCCCCTGGCATAGTATGGCTGATCCTACCGCTTTAACTAAGTTTAAAAAAAAAGTTTCACTTACATGGGGATTCCCCCACTGACCCCAGCCCCCTGCAGACATCCTGTGCCAGTGCCGTTGTAAACGGTTTCAAACTGCCAACTGAAGGAGAATTCCACAAACACCAATGCAGGTTGTAAAATGTAAAAAGTTTATTAAAAAAAAAATACAGATTCTACTCCATATAACCAATGAGAATTACACACAACACAATCTAATATCACAGTCTTCTTAATATCTTCTGGTCTTCTTCCTATAGGACACTTCCGGAAGCTAGAAGGAAAACAACTGGTTAACAATAACACAAAACCTTTCCACCCGGTAAGTATTTGCTGAGCGTATCCACCCTCCCTAATGAGAAATAGACAATATTTGGGTTCCCAAAAACCCCGAGTACCAAAATAATTTTGGTTTAATGCTTCACTGAGAAGGCAGATATAGAGCAATTTACACTCTACGTTTGCTGATCAGCAAAATCTTTCATAACTCAATAGTAAATAGAGTACTCTTGCTTTTTGCTCTCAGTCTGATCAATTATTCTGGCTATTTTACTTATTCAATAGATCAGACCGTTTCCTAGGAAAAAACAGAATAATAAATGTATTAATTAGGTAGTTAAAGGTTAATAAAGTGGTGGGTTGGTTAATAAGTTAATGATAAATAATAAAAAAAAAAATAAAATTGGTTAGTGAATTACTAAAATTCTTAGTAAATTAATAAGGTTACTAGAATTAAATAAAGAAAAAAAATGACTCCTTCACATTCTTATGAGCAAAACTACTCAATATGCTTGCAAAAAGAAACAGAAAAATAAAAATAAAAACAGTTTCTTTGTAAATCTCAAATTCTGTCGCTCCTGTATGTAATCTCTTCTGTTCTTTTGCAGAATCAGTCTATTGCTAGAAAAACAGTCTATTAACAGGTACTTCTTTGAAATCTTTCAATATTACTGGTAAATTGACATATTAATCATTTCTCCTTTCTTTTACAGGAACCCAGCTGGACGACTCTTCCCAAAGGTAAGTATTTAATAAATATAAATTTGCACTGTACCACACTAAAAAAAAATGCTCTTTGCACTTTATATTTTAAAAGTCAGTTGGCTATGAGGGTAAATAACAGGCCTTTAGCGGACAGGGCACTGGATTATTTCATTAAGCAGATACACTTTCTTCTCAAAATCACTATTTCATAGTCCCATACATAGTACATAGGTGATAGGCAGTTTTTGGACTTTCGTTAAAAAAAAAAAAAAAAACCTTTCTTCCCATTTCCGCAACAGTTCAGGAAAACTTATGAAAATAACAATAAAAATGATAATCATAGAAATTAGGGATTGTCAGTCTCAATTCTCAGCCTCACCAGCACTATACTTCAGCAGTTAGGGGCATCACCATAGCCAATTCACTGTAGTGAAAATGTTCAAGCATCTTTCTTGTCACACGCTGATTTATCACCATATTAATCATATTTCATATGTGTCAGATTTGTAAACATCTTCTCAGCACCTCTGTATCATCAGCTACCGGTTATACATCTGCCTGGCTCTTTTGCATCTGCCAAAATCTCTCTCCGCTTCCTCCCTTCCTGTCAGCTCTAATTGACTGGTGGCTGGCTTATCTTATGGAGGATTGAAGAATCATCATGGCGCAGTAATTTTCTCCCAAAATGTCAGCTGTCGCAGTGTCTGGCCTGCTTCTCCTCAGCTGTGCCTGCTGCATCCTTCCCATTCCCCTGTCCGCTCCAACTGCCAACTCAACCCCTCAGAGAGCTGGTATTCTTCCCTAACTGCTCCCCTGCTTGTGTGTCTGGTTGCTTAGCAACCTACCCTCAGCCATCAGCCCTGCCTACCCACACAGAAGCGCCCATTACAACTAAGGGCAAAATGCCCTTACTTAACAAACCTGTGTCAGCAGCACCTCTATTTAAAGCTGCTGACCAGGTAATAATATAAAAATAAAAATAAATAGATCCCCCCTCTTTCTACCTGCTACACCGTCACTCACTGATCACCCAGTCCCCCACTGTGGCTCAGTTTCGTGTTGATTTTCAGACCAGTCTCCAAGCAGTGCATTCTCAATCGCGCTCCTGGTTCCATAGCCATCTTGCGCCTGTGCAGTACGCATACGTATGTAGTACTATGCGCACGGACATATGTACGTATGTATTACACACGTACTGCGCAGGCGCAAGATGGCCACAGGGACAGGAGTGCAATCAAAGACGCAATCCAGGACGCGCACGGATGAAAACTGAGCAACGGCGCAGGCACAGGACATCTGCAGGGGGCTGGGGTAAGCCCCAGGTAAATTAAACTTTTTTTAAAACTCAGTTGAGGTTCCCTTTAAGGCAATAATTATGACAAGTAGTGGTGCTCAGCAGAGCTCGAATATTCGAGTAGCTCGAATATTCGAGCTCTTTTTCAGCTATTCGAGCTCGGTATTCGAGCTCCGAATAGCTGTAGCTATTCGAATGGGCTATTCGAGAACACTCGAATAGCCCATTCACTATTCGAGCTATTCGAGCAAACCGGCGCTATTCGAGCTCGGTACCGAGCTCGAATAGCGTCATAGCCCAGATTGATGTCCTTAGAGCCAATCAGAGGGCTCCCAGGCCCTCTGACGGCAGCCAATCACAGAGGGGGACCCTGGCCAGCCCCTACCCTATAAATAGCGGCCGCCATGTTCGGGTTTTCCATGCTTGCCTGAGACTTGTACAGAGAGAGATCTGCTCCTTTGTGCTTTGGCTTAGCAAGTGCTCTATTGTGTTCATTTACCTAGCGTTTTTGCTCACCTACACCTGCCATATACACCTGTATTGTTGTTATTTAGATAGACATTGTATTTTAGTTAGTAGCTTGTGTGTTACATTAGAGACAGGCAGCTGCTGCAAGCTTACAGGTTTAGGCCTCAGGGGGGCCTTGCCTCTGTGGGCAGCTGTCCTCTGTTTATTTCTCTCATCATCTATACCAGTATTTCTGCTGTCCTTTACTAATAGTATTGTAGTTATACTGTACTAGGAGTAGGACACTCACTGACTGTCACTGTTTATAGGCTACTAGCTAGCTCCTGCGTGTGTGCACTCACTCACTGTCTGTGTGTACACACACTCTATTTCCTTCTGATTACTGATTGATTATTGTTAGTTGTACTTACTTACTACTTACTCTTACTGTACCCGTAGGGACACTCACTGTCACTGTTCATATAGGCTACTAGCTCCTGCGTGTGCGCACTCACTGTCTGAGTGTACACACACAACACACACTCTATTTCCTTCTGATCGCTGATTGATTATTGTAATTAGTTAGTTCTACTTACTGTTACTACTTACTCTTACTGTACTAGGAGTCTAGGACACTCAGTCACTGTGTTCATAGGCTACTAGCTCCTGCGTGCGTGCACTCACTGTCTGAGTGTACACACACCCACACTCCATTTCCTTCTGATCGCTGATTGATTATTGTTATTAGTTAGTTCTACTTACTGTTACTACTTACTTACTCTTACTGTACTAGGAGTCTAGGACACTCAGTCACTGTGTCCATAGGCTACTAGCTCCTGCGTGCGTGCACTCACTGTCTGAGTGTACACACACCACCCACACTCCATTTCCTTCTGATCGCTGATTGATTATTGTTATTAGTTAGTTCTACTACTTACTGTTACTACTTACTGTACTAGGAGTCTAGGACACTCAGTCACTGTGTCCATAGGCTACTAGCTCCTGCGTGCGTGCACTCACTGTCTGAGTGTACACACACCACCCACACTCCATTTCCTTCTGATCGCTGATTGATTATTGTTATTAGTTAGTTCTACTACTTACTGTTACTACTTACTTACTCTTACTGTACTAGGAGTCTAGGACACCCAGTCACTGTGTCCATAGGCTACTAGCTCCTGCGTGCGTGCACTCACTGTCTGAGTGTACACACACCACCCACACTCCATTTCCTTCTGATCGCTGATTGATTATTGTTATTAGTTAGTTCTACTTACTGTTACTACTTACTTACTCTTACTGTACTAGGAGTCTAGGACACTCAGTCACTGTGTCCATAGGCTACTAGCTCCTGCGTGCGTGCACTCACTGTCTGAGTGTACACACACCACCCACACTCCATTTCCTTCTGATCGCTGATTGATTATTGTTATTAGTTAGTTCTACTACTTACTGTTACTACTTACTGTACTAGGAGTCTAGGACACTCAGTCACTGTGTCCATAGGCTACTAGCTCCTGCGTGCGTGCACTCACTGTCTGAGTGTACACACACCACCCACACTCCATTTCCTTCTGATCGCTGATTGATTATTGTTATTAGTTAGTTCTACTACTTACTGTTACTACTTACTTACTCTTACTGTACTAGGAGTCTAGGACACCCAGTCACTGTGTCCATAGGCTACTAGCTCCTGCGTGCGTGCACTCACTGTCTGAGTGTACACACACCACCCACACTCCATTTCCTTCTGATCGCTGATTGATTATTGTTATTAGTTAGTTCTACTTACTGTTACTACTTACTTACTCTTACTGTACTAGGAGTCTAGGACACTCAGTCACTGTGTCCATAGGCTACTAGCTCCTGCGTGCGTGCACTCACTGTCTGAGTGTACACACACCACCCACACTCCATTTCCTTCTGATCGCTGATTGATTATTGTTATTAGTTAGTTCTACTACTTACTGTTACTACTTACTGTACTAGGAGTCTAGGACACTCAGTCACTGTGTCCATAGGCTACTAGCTCCTGCGTGCGTGCACTCACTGTCTGAGTGTACACACACCACCCACACTCCATTTCCTTCTGATCGCTGATTGATTATTGTTATTAGTTAGTTCTACTACTTACTGTTACTACTTACTTACTCTTACTGTACTAGGAGTCTAGGACACCCAGTCACTGTGTCCATAGGCTACTAGCTCCTGCGTGCGTGCACTCACTGTCTGAGTGTACACACACCACCCACACTCCATTTCCTTCTGATCGCTGATTGATTATTGTTATTAGTTAGTTCTACTTACTGTTACTACTTACTTACTCTTACTGTACTAGGAGTCTAGGACACTCAGTCACTGTGTCCATAGGCTACTAGCTCCTGCGTGCGTGCACTCACTGTCTGAGTGTACACACACCACCCACACTCCATTTCCTTCTGATCGCTGATTGATTATTGTTATTAGTTAGTTCTACTACTTACTGTTACTACTTACTGTACTAGGAGTCTAGGACACTCAGTCACTGTGTCCATAGGCTACTAGCTCCTGCGTGCGTGCACTCACTGTCTGAGTGTACACACACCACCCACACTCCATTTCCTTCTGATCGCTGATTGATTATTGTTATTAGTTAGTTCTACTACTTACTGTTACTACTTACTGTACTAGGAGTCTAGGACACTCAGTCACTGTGTCCATAGGCTACTAGCTCCTGCGTGCGTGCACTCACTGTCTGAGTGTACACACACCACCCACACTCCATTTCCTTCTGATCGCTGATTGATTATTGTTATTAGTTAGTTCTACTACTTACTGTTACTACTTACTTACTCTTACTGTACTAGGAGTCTAGGACACCCAGTCACTGTGTCCATAGGCTACTAGCTCCTGCGTGCGTGCACTCACTGTCTGAGTGTACACACACCACCCACACTCCATTTCCTTCTGATCGCTGATTGATTATTGTTATTAGTTAGTTCTACTTACTGTTACTACTTACTTACTCTTACTGTACTAGGAGTCTAGGACACTCAGTCACTGTGTCCATAGGCTACTAGCTCCTGCGTGCGTGCACTCACTGTCTGAGTGTACACACACACCACCCACACTCCATTTCCTTCTGATCGCTGATTGATTATTGTTATTAGTTAGTTCTACTTACTGTTACTACTTACTTACTCTTACCGTACTAGGAGTCTAGGACACTCAGTCACTGTGTCCATAGGCTACTAGCTCCTGCGTGCGTGCACTCACTGTCTGAGTGTACACACACTAAATTTACTTGTGATTACTACTACTGATTATTGTAACTGCTAGTTGTACTTCCTGACTGTTAATACTTACTTACTGTACTAGGGGACACTCACTCAGTCACCTCACCAACCAACCCACTCCATTAAAGTACCCCACTTTTCACCCGCCCTTTTACAAAACTTTTGTCTATACGCCCAAAACATTGAAGATGTCTGGAAGTGGCAGCCAGCGCGGTTTGGGCAAGGGGAAGGGCAGCAAGGGAATCAGGAAGAGAGGGAGCAGCATTGTGGCAAGCCGCGGCCGCGGGCGCGCCACCATGCACAGTTCCGCAGCAGCAGCAGCAGCGTCAGTGGCTAACATTCCTCCCATAGCCACTGGCCGTGGACGCCTTGGGCGCCGCCCAGGAGGAGCATCTGCAACTCACGCTGCAGAGACACAGCAGCAGCAGCGTGTAGCACCTGCTCCCATTTTCCTCCAGCCGGGTCGGAAACGTCCCATTGAGGAAAAGGATGCAGACACTGTGGTGCAACTCATGACGGAGGATGAGCAGCCCGCCATCAGCTCTGCATCCGAGGCCTCCACCCTCACCACCACCACCCCTGTTCGCAGCAGCCGCCCAGCAGGGCCTGGGGAGGAGGCCAGTTCACCGTCAGTCGCCGACCTGTCACTCAGCACTCTTTTGACCCCAGGCATGATGAGTCAATTGAATGCTGTTGTTGGCGATTTGGAGGAGGAGATGCTGATGGGCACTTTGGGGGAGGAGGGATTGGACAGCAAGACTGTGGCGACAGTCAAGCGTCCCATCCATGCATCAGCAGAGGAGTTTGGGGGGTCATCATCAGAGCAGGACATGTTTCAGGAGGGGCATGATGATGATGACCCGGTGACAGACAGAGACTGGGTGCCAACACATCCAGAGGATGTCGTCCTCAGCAGCTCTGAGGAGGAGGAGGAGGATGCGGTTGTGGGCCTTGCAAGGAGGCGCATCATTGCAAGCATTGGCAGCGTCCCACAGCCTGCTGGTGTCTCAGGCTCAGCAGCAGCAGCAGCAGCATCAGCCAGTACCACCACCAGCCGCACCCAAGACCCCCCCCCCCCCCCCAACCACCACAGGGAAACAGGCAGCAGCGCTTCCATGCCGTAGGGGGATGTTTTTGTCACCAATCTGGCGGTTTTTCACCATGCCCACAGTGTACAGCAAGTACGCCACTTGCAACCACTGTCAGCGGAAGTTGAGCAGAGGTGCAGACCCCTTGAAGTTCAGCACCAGCTCGCTGATCAACCACCTTTCTGCGAAACACTTCCACCAGCATGAGGAGTTCCAGAGGCTGAAGGCATCTGGTGCTGGCAGTGGCACCAATCCCATCACTGCACAGCCTTCAGCAGCAGCAGCAGCAACAGCAGCCACCCGCCCTCCTGCTCCTCCAGCAGCACCAGCAGGAGTGCGGAAACGCCCTGCTCCTCCCCCCTCTGCAACTCCTGCCGCCGACACTGAGGCCTGTTCTGGCAGCCAGTCCTCAGTGGCCTCCTCTGCTCCGTCTGCTGATTCCCGTGCCAGCAAAAAGGCACGCCAGAGCCTTTTGAGCGAGTCCTTCCAGGGGGTGGTTAGGGCTCTGCCTCCCAGCAGCCGTCGCGTGCGGCAGCTGAACGGCTTGCTGGCACGGGCCATGTGCTCCCAACTCCTGCCGTACACGCTCGTGCAGGAGGGGAGCGACATGCGGGCGCTGCTTGCTTGTGCAGCCCCAGACTGGCAGCTCCCCAGCAGACACTTCTTCGCCCGCAAGGCCATTCCTGCACTGCACCGCTTTGTGATGGCCAATGTGGAGCGAGGGCTGGAGCACGCGGTTGGTGAAAGGGTCCACGTCACCATGGACTCCTGGAGCAGCCGCTTCGGGACAGGCCGCTACCTGTCCTTCACTGTCCACTGGGTCAGCTTGGTGGAAGGGGGTGAGGATGGGAGAGCAGCAGCGGGCACAGCAGCAGCAGCAACACAGTGGGTGGTGCCACCCCGCAGGGTCAGGGGAACTGCAGCGGGTTCCTCCGATCCTCTGCCATCCTCCGCCACACCTGGCCAAACCCCCCGCCTCAGCAGCAGTGTGAAGGCCCGCCACTGCCAAGCGCTGCTGCACTTGGTCAGCCTTGGCAAGACCAAGCTGACGGCAGCCCACGTGTTGGCCAAACTCCAGGAGCAGGAGCGGATTTGGCTGACCCCCAGAGGCCTCAGAGTCGGAGAGGTGGTGTCCGACAATGGGGCCAATCTGGTTGCTGCCATAGACAGGGGAAACCTGACCCACATCCCCTGTCTTGCCCACGTGCTGAACCTGGTGGTGCAGAAGTTCCTGCGCACCTACCAGGGGATGGACGAGCTGCTGGAAACGGCAAGGAACGTTGTGCGTCACTTCCGGCGCTCGGCTGCAGCCTGTGCGAGCCTGGAAGACGTGCAAAAGGAGCTGGATCTGCCACGCCATCGGCTGATCATTGACGTTCCGACTCGCTGGAACTCCACCCTGGCGATGTTGGAGCGTCTGGTTGAACAGAAGCACGCTGTCAACCACTACCTTGCCCTGGCCACTGTTTCCGCAGCTCAGAGAAGGGACAAGACCAGCAACATCCCGTCCATCGTCCCCGATGATGACTGGAGGCACATGCAGCAGGTGTGCTTAGTGCTGGCTCCCTTCCTGCAGGCCACAAACATGGTGAGCAGGGACCATGCTATGGTCTGCGAGTGGGTGCCCCTGGTTTCTCTGCTGAACAGGGCACTCGATGCTTTGCTGGCACAGGGAGCGGCAGCCTTGGACCAGCAGGAGCGGCAAGCAGCTGCACAGTCCACCTCTGAGGGGGAGGAGGAGGAGGACTTGGTGGAGGTCCCTGACCTGGCTGCTGATGAGGGGGATCAGCGCAGTGCAGCTGAGTTGGTGCGGGGGTGGAGAGAGGATGAGGCAGCAGAGGAGGAGGATGAGGAGGACAGCACTGACGTCGATGTGCCAGCAGACGTGGCCCGCCTCTTCCCAATGGCAGCGCACATGCTGACGTGCCTGCGCAGGGACCCCAGGGTGATCCAGATGAAGCAGAGGGAGGACATCTGGATCAGCATGATGTTGGACCCACGCCTCAAGGGGAAGTTGAGCCAGTTCCTGCCGCCTGCAGGAGGAGACCCAGCGCAACAAATAAGGAGCTTGCAGCAGGCCCTTGTTGAGCGCTTGGAGGAAGCCTTCCCCCAGCCTTCCACCCCCACTGTCCAGCAGCCAGCACAGAGGCAGCAGCAGGTGCCTGCATCCAGCAGCAGCAAGCGCCCCACAGACCTGCTGTCTCTCAGCCACGAGCTCTACAGGACTGTAGAGGCTCCGGCAGCAGTGACTAGAGAGGAGATGCATGCAGCAGCATCCTCCTCCGGTCACAGCCAGCGCCTGACCCGCATGGTGGCTGACTACATGGGGTCCTACAGCGGGCTTGACAGCGATGCCCCTGTTGATCCCATGGAGTATTGGGTCAAGCGCATGGAGATCTGGAGCGAGCTGGCGCAGTACGCCCTGGAAGTGCTGTCCTGCCCCCCTTCCAGCGTGCTGTCCGAGCGCTGCTTCAGTGCAGCTGGTGGCGTGGTCACCGAGAAACGCTCACGTCTGTCTCACAAGTCTGTGGACAGACTGACGTTTCTCAAGATGAACCAGGCGTGGGTGGAAGGCGAGTTCCTGGCCCCTGTTGTCGGCGAGAGGGGGACATGAACTGGCTGCCGGAACTTAGTACCATCGTTAATGTGCCTTACCACCCTTTACCACCTCCTGGCTCCTGCTCACTAAGCCAGCCTGGTTCACTTTGACTATTACGTCGCCTGCAGCCACACATTTCACACCTACAGTGGGCTGCTGCTGTGTACTGCCCTTCTGCTGTCTGTCTGTGTTTCCCACTGCCAGGGTACACAGAATTACCTTCTGCTGCCACTCTGCCACCAGCTATTACGTCAAAACAATAGCTATATTGGTTGTAAAACCAAAACCAAAAAAAACCAATAAAAAAAAAAAAAGGTTTAATTTTTCTGAGGTGCCCGGGTTGAAAACTGTGTTGTCCCAGTTGTGTATTGGACACAATGTGGGCTGCACGACCGCTGTCTGGGACCTCCTGTTGTGTTTATTTACAGCCCTGGTATCACCGCTAGGTACCAGGGCTATTATGTCACGCTGCCTACCTGCTGCCACACTCACACTGCTCCTCCATTCCTCCTGCTGCTGCTGTCTGTCTGTGTTTCCCACTGCCAGGGTACACAGAATTACCGTCTGCTGCCACTCTGCCACCAGCTATTACGTCACAACAATAGCTGCTCACACTGCTCCTCCATTCCTCCTGCTGCTGCTGTCTGTCTGTGTTTCCCACTGCCAGGGTACACAGAATTACCTTCTGCTGCCACTCTGCCACCAGCTATTACGTCAAAACAATAGCTATATTGGTTGTAAAACCAAAACCAAAAAAAACCAATAAAAAAAAAAAAAGGTTTAATTTTTCTGAGGTGCCCGGGTTGAAAACTGTGTTGTCCCAGTTGTGTATTGGACACAATGTGGGCTGCACGACCGCTGTCTGGGACCTCCTGTTGTGTTTATTTACAGCCCTGGTATCACCGCTAGGTACCAGGGCTATTATGTCACGCTGCCTACCTGCTGCCACACTCACACTGCTCCTCCATTCCTCCTGCTGCTGCTGTCTGTCTGTGTTTCCCACTGCCAGGGTACACAGAATTACCGTCTGCTGCCACTCTGCCACCAGCTATTACGTCACAACAATAGCTGCTCACACTGCTCCTCCATTCCTCCTGCTGCTGCTGTCTGTCTGTGTTTCCCACTGCCAGGGTACACAGAATTACCTTCTGCTGCCACTCTGCCACCAGCTATTACGTCAAAACAATAGCTATATTGGTTGTAAAACCAAAACCAAAAAAAACCAATAAAAAAAAAAAAGGTTTAATTTTTCTGAGGTGCCCGGGTTGAAAACTGTGTTGTCCCAGTTGTGTATTGGACACAATGTGGGCTGCACGACCGCTGTCTGGGACCTCCTGTTGTGTTTATTTACAGCCCTGGTATCACCGCTAGGTACCAGGGCTATTATGTCACGCTGCCTACCTGCTGCCACACTCACACTGCTCCTCCATTCCTCCTGCTGCTGCTGTCTGTCTGTGTTTCCCACTGCCAGGGTACACAGAATTACCGTCTGCTGCCACTCTGCCACCAGCTATTACGTCACAACAATAGCTGCTCACACTGCTCCTCCATTCCTCCTGCTGCTGCTGTCTGTCTGTGTTTCCCACTGCCAGGGTACACAGAATTACCTTCTGCTGCCACTCTGCCACCAGCTATTACGTCAAAACAATAGCTATATTGGTTGTAAAACCAAAACCAAAAAAAACCAATAAAAAAAAAAAAAGGTTTAATTTTTCTGAGGTGCCCGGGTTGAAAACTGTGTTGTCCCAGTTGTGTATTGGACACAATGTGGGCTGCACGACCGCTGTCTGGGACCTCCTGTTGTGTTTATTTACAGCCCTGGTATCACCGCTAGGTACCAGGGCTATTATGTCACGCTGCCTACCTGCTGCCACACTCACACTGCTCCTCCATTCCTCCTGCTGCTGCTGTCTGTCTGTGTTTCCCACTGCCAGGGTACACAGAATTACCGTCTGCTGCCACTCTGCCACCAGCTATTACGTCACAACAATAGCTGCTCACACTGCTCCTCCATTCCTCCTGCTGCTGCTGTCTGTCTGTGTTTCCCACTGCCAGGGTACACAGAATTACCTTCTGCTGCCACTCTGCCACCAGCTATTACGTCAAAACAATAGCTATATTGGTTGTAAAACCAAAACCAAAAAAAACCAATAAAAAAAAAAAAAGGTTTAATTTTTCTGAGGTGCCCGGGTTGAAAACTGTGTTGTCCCAGTTGTGTATTGGACACAATGTGGGCTGCACGACCGCTGTCTGGGACCTCCTGTTGTGTTTATTTACAGCCCTGGTATCACCGCTAGGTACCAGGGCTATTATGTCACGCTGCCTACCTGCTGCCACACTCACACTGCTCCTCCATTCCTCCTGCTGCTGCTGTCTGTCTGTGTTTCCCACTGCCAGGGTACACAGAATTACCGTCTGCTGCCACTCTGCCACCAGCTATTACGTCACAACAATAGCTGCTCACACTGCTCCTCCATTCCTCCTGCTGCTGCTGTCTGTCTGTGTTTCCCACTGCCAGGGTACACAGAATTACCTTCTGCTGCCACTCTGCCACCAGCTATTACGTCAAAACAATAGCTATATTGGTTGTAAAACCAAAACCAAAAAAAACCAATAAAAAAAAAAAAAGGTTTAATTTTTCTGAGGTGCCCGGGTTGAAAACTGTGTTGTCCCAGTTGTGTATTGGACACAATGTGGGCTGCACGACCGCTGTCTGGGACCTCCTGTTGTGTTTATTTACAGCCCTGGTATCACCGCTAGGTACCAGGGCTATTATGTCACGCTGCCTACCTGCTGCCACACTCACACTGCTCCTCCATTCCTCCTGCTGCTGCTGTCTGTCTGTGTTTCCCACTGCCAGGGTACACAGAATTACCGTCTGCTGCCACTCTGCCACCAGCTATTACGTCACAACAATAGCTGCTCACACTGCTCCTCCATTCCTCCTGCTGCTGCTGTCTGTCTGTGTTTCCCACTGCCAGGGTACACAGAATTACCTTCTGCTGCCACTCTGCCACCAGCTATTACGTCAAAACAATAGCTATATTGGTTGTAAAACCAAAACCAAAAAAAACCAATAAAAAAAAAAAAAGGTTTAATTTTTCTGAGGTGCCCGGGTTGAAAACTGTGTTGTCCCAGTTGTGTATTGGACACAATGTGGGCTGCACGACCGCTGTCTGGGACCTCCTGTTGTGTTTATTTACAGCCCTGGTATCACCGCTAGGTACCAGGGCTATTATGTCACGGCGAGCTGCCTGCCTCATTGACTGCCTGCTGCCACACACTCATCCTCCTCCTCCTGCTGCTGAATTTACCTCCTGCTGTCTTTGTGTTTCCACTGCCAGGGAGCACATACAATGGCGCTTCCAACATGCGTGCGCCCACCAGCTATTTGTTACGCTCAAAAATAGCTGCATTTCTTTAAAAAAAAATTTGAAAAGAGAAATACGTGAAGAAGAAGAAGAAGACGATATTGAAAAAGAAGGAGAAGGAGAAGATGAAGAAGAAGATGAAGAAGAAGATGAAGAAGAAGAAGATGAAGATGAAGAAGATGAAGATGAAGAAGAAGAAGAAGATGAAGAAGAAGAAGATGAAGAAGAAGATGAAGAAGATGAAGATGAAGAAGAAGAAGAAGATGATGAAGAAGATGAAGAAGAAGAAGAAGAAGATGAAGAAGAAGAAGATGAAGAAGAAGAAGATGAAGAAGAAGATGAAGAAGATGAAGAAGAAGATGAAGAAGATGAAGATGAAGAAGAAGAAGAAGATGATGAAGAAGATGAAGAAGAAGAAGAAGAAGATGAAGAAGATGAAGAAGAAGAAGAAGAAGATGAAGAAGAAGAAGAAGAAGATGAAGAAGATGAAGAAGATGAAGAAGATGAAGAAGAAGATGAAGATGAAGAAGATGAAGATGAAGAAGATGAAGATGAAGAAGATGAAGAAGATGAAGAAGAAGAAGAAGATGAAGAAGAAGAAGAAGAAGATGAAGAAGAAGATGAAGAAGATGAAGATGAAGAAGAAGAAGAAGATGATGAAGAAGAAGAAGAAGAAGAAGAAGAAGATCTAGAAGAAGATTAAGAAAGATAAAGAAGAAGAAGAACAAGTATATACAGTAACACTACACTACTGAACCAAATTAAGGACACAACTTCTCTTTCCACATTTTTTTTTAAAGGAACATCCCCACATAATCACTTGCTGTTGTTACTTGGAAAAAAAGATGTTTCTTGCATCATTCACCCTCAAAACAAGTGTTGGAAGCTATTTTGGGCCAATTCGAATAGTCAGCTCGAATAGTGAGCTCGAATACCGACTCGAATAGTGAGCTCGAAGTCCGAGGTCGAATCGAATAGTAAAAAATATTCGACTCGAATATTCGACTGACCTCGAATAATTTACTATTCGAATTCGACCAAATTCGAATTTTTAAAAGGGGTATTTGAGCACCACTGATGACAAGAAACTAAACAATAAATAAGTCGCCCAGATGGCCAACCAATACGGGGGTTATGTTTTTATTAACCAAGGAAACCCTAAAACCATCGGGCAAAGGGGAATTTTTAACAAAAAGAATTGTATCACTTCTGTATACATGATACCAACCTTTAAGGCAATGGCCTCAATTAACTAAGCTTAACTCCTGTCTTTAATAACTCTTCTGAGCTGTTTTACAGTTATCACAATTATATCACCATGGTGATAACTGTAAAACAGCTCAGAAGAGTTATTAAAGACAGGAGTTAAGCTTAGTGAATTGAGGCCAATGTCTGTAGTGATAGTAGTTAGACTGTGAATGATGGAGAGAAACAAGACACAGTACAATGGATTCAGAGTGATAGCAGGTTGATCTGGATAGTATGATGAACACTGGCACAAAGAGAAAATAGAATGATAGATGTTCGGCACTGTTGCTTTACAGTTGTTAACAGTTATTGATGGTGTGACAATAAATTAAAGGTAAACAGTAACAGACATACTGGGTGAGGACAGTGGGTGGACAGTTTGTATGGTGCAGAGTCTGACAGACGCTTTGCACCCTTCAGTGCTTTCTCTGAGACTCAGAAAATTAACCATAGGACACAAAACAGCTGTAAGACTCGGCACCGTGACCCCACCATCCACTGTCCCTCACCCAGTATATCTGAAAGTTCACACTTGTTTCAAAACTGTATCCGTGGCTCGTTTTTTTTGCCCTGGAAAAAAAAACAAGCCACAGATACCAATGTTAAAAATAGTGGCCTTCTTCACACACTTCAAAAAACTGATCTGTGGGCTTCATTTTAGAAAACTGAACAGAGAGTCTGGATTTTGCAGATTTTCACGGAGCCCGGATACCCGGGCTCCGTGAAAGGAGGAGGCAATGAAATTCAACACAAAAACAGATCTCCCTCTACACAGAGAAGTTTTGCACACAAAACAGATGCCAAAGCAGATTGCCTACTGCCTGCTCCTCCCCTCAGCGTCATCTTTGCAGACCTCATTATCCAATAGAAACACACACAGAGGAAGGACACGTTTTTGACATATGTTTAAACTAACTGGAAACGTATGCTGCAAAAGCACAACATTTTGAAAAATGGATCAGGTTTTAGAAAAACTGATCAATTTAGAACGCATTATGATCTGCAACCTGACAAGTGTGGACCGAACCTATCTAAATGCTTGCCATTTGTTGTCATACAATAAATAACTGTTTACAATTTTAAAGCAGCAATGCAATACATCTATCATTCTATTTACCTCATTTATATCAATTTGACTGCCTTGTTGCAAAGGAAAGTCATCAATAGCTGTTACCAATACTGCTATAGGCAGCATGGTGGCGTAGTGGTTAGCGCTCTCACCTTGCAGTGCTGCATCCCCAGTTTGAATCCCAACCAAGTCAACATCTGCACAAAGTTTGTATGTTCTTCCCGTGTCTGGGTAGGTTTCCCCCTGGCTCTCCAGTTTCCTCTCACATCCCCAAAACATACATATAAGTTAACTGGCTCCCCCTAAATTGGCACTAGACTACGATACTTATACTACATGATATAGACATATGACTATGGTAGGCCCCTCTGAGGAACAGATGAGTGACAATATACTCTGTACAGTGCTGCGGAAGATGATGGCGCTATATAAATAGTAAATAATATTAATTTTAATGCTTCTGATAAGGCTAGAGAAAGGATGCCCAATGTTTGAGCTAATGGCATACCCATAGCATTAGCTCTTGGAACTTGGGAGCAAATACCTGACTACCTAGGCGATTTTCTTTGGCCTCAGTTAGGTGCTGAAGTTTTAAGGCTTCTTGGAGACTTTGAGGCCTAGTGAATCTCTCACTTTTTTTGATCCTGATACCCTAATCTCCTCTGAAGTCTTCACCGTATGTAGCAGGTCCCCGGCCAGCATTGTCCCAGCATCTGGTTACACCCAGGACTTAAAGTGTGCAAGGCATCAGGACTGAGGCCATGAAGGTAAAAGTAGCACCAGAACCACATTTGACAGATATGGGCAGGAATATCAAACAGTCCAGGTCAACAACAGATGATCCAAATAGCGTGGTACAAAATCATAAACAGTTAGCCATTCCAGTAATTATCCAGGGATCATACATGGTAGATCAGAATAATATGGCACCAAAGGATAAAGCAATATCAGGTCAAGTTCAGTTCCAAAGGTCAGTCCAGGCAGCAATCCAAATGACACGGTTAAGAGACAAAGCAAGGTCATACACAAATAATCCACAAAGCAGAGTAACACAAGGTAGCTATAGCTATCATAGGCAAAGGCACAATCAACAGAGAAGGCTTAAATAGGTGGAGAGCATCACCGAACCACAAATCCCAGCATCTAATTGACTGCGGAATTGTATCGCAATCATTGCACCTGCAGTAACTACGTCTGGACACTAATGGTGCCATCTGAAACAATGACTGTAAGTAAGCGGGGAAGAGCCGCCGCCATTAGCCAGCGGTCGGCGGCTCTTCCCGCGTGCAGTGGCCGCTCGCACGGGGAGGCAGCCGCCTCCTCCCAGCGTGAGGCGGCTGTCCCCGTGGAGAGACAGGCTGAACGCGGAAAAGCCGCCGCGTTGGACGCGGCGGCTGGGGCAGGTGTCCCCGCTGCGGAGACACCGCAGAACGGGGCTACTGCAGCTGGGACTCATAGTCCCTCAGGCTTTAGAGTGACGCGCGCGCGCGCACTCAGGAGGTAGATATGCCTGAATGGGTGAGTCAGCTGACCAGGCTGGTCAGCTGACTCTGGCTCCACTCCCCATTGGTCCTGTGTTTGGGGTGGAGCTGGAGAGCAGTATGGGTATATATACTGCTGGCTGTTCATTTCTTGGGTGTCTGGCGTTGCGTTCACATACGTGGGAGCACCCAGATCCGTTAGTCAGATCCGTTAGTGTGCCGGGACCAGCTGGAGCTGTAATCCTACACTAAGCTAGATTTGTTGATAGCTTAAAGTACTAGTTTGATTGTGATTATTTGTTATGACCTTTGCCTGCCTCGACTATCCTTCTGAACCTTGACCTTGTACCTCGTTATCTCTGATACTCCGTTGCTGAGCCCAGCCTGTACCTTGACTCCGCCTCTGCCTCCTGATTTTGTACTCCGATATTTCTGATACCCCGTTGCCGAACCCTGCCTGTACTTTGACTCCGCCTCTGCCTCTAGATCTTGTACTTTATCTGTCTGTGTGTGTACGACCTGGCTTGTCCGACCTCGAGAACCGACCTCACCATTGGAGGGGGTTCTTCGTTCTGTTAGTAACCCTTCCGCCTGAGGGTGACTTTCAGAAGATACTTCCTGCTAGCAGTCTGACTCCTCCCGTCTTGGAGAGCTCAGGGTTGCGGAAGTAATCTGTACAGTACGTCTTACTGTACTGAGGCCTAGTCCTCTAAGTGTTACTGTTACACCTAACACTACACTCTACTCCAGTGAACAGAGGTTAGCCAGTATATTGGATTATCGGTGATACTGCAGATCACATATAATCTGGTATACGTCTGTATTCCCCGTGACGCTGCAGGTCACCGGTAATCAGACCTCTCTGTGCTTCACCGAGCGTTACAGAACGCCAGACCAAAAGACACTCATGGAACGCACTGATCCTCTGACCATGCTGGCCACTTCGGTGGATAGCATTCATCAATCACTAGGCCAACACAAAGCCTTAATTGATGCCTTATCAGGTTCTGTGAGAACCCTCCAGACATCAGTTGATTCAGTGCGATCCCCTCCTAGTGATGACATACGCATGCCTGTACCTGACAAATTTTCCGGCCACAAGTCTGACTTCCGGAATTTCAGGAGTAGAGTATTATCGTATTTTGAGTTAAGACCCCGATCCTCGGGGACTGAGACCCAACGAGTCATTTTTATTAAGACGTTGCTGACTGGCGACTCCCAGTCCTGGGCATATAACCTACCCTCTACTGATATAGCTCTGACCTCAGTAGAAGAATTCTTTAAGGCCATGGCCGTAATCTACGACGACCCTGACCTTGCTGCGTCCTCTGAGCGGAAGCTCAAACTCTTGCGGCAAGGCAGAGGTTCGGTTGAGGATTATGCGGCAGAGTTCCGTAGGTGGTCAGTCACGGCTAGATTTGACAACTTTGCATTAATGGATTACTTCTTGTCTGGGTTGTCGGAGGAGGTCTCCGACTTAATGTTAACAGTACCCGAGCCCAAGACAGTTGATGAGGCCATATCATCGGCCATCCGAGTGGATCGCAGGTTGCGCCATCAGAGGCAGGCTAGGGGCAGTCACCGTGTCAGGGCGACATCATATGTGGCACCGTCCGCTACACCCCTAGTAACACCTTCTCCGCCTGTCTCTCCCTCCCCAGCCTTGCCGCCGCCCGAACCAATGCAGATTGGTCGGTCGAGACTGACCCAGGTAGAGCGAAGGCGAAGAATGACAGAACAGCTGTGCCTGTACTGTGCAGCAGCAGGGCATAGGGTGCGAAACTGCCCTAACAGGTCGGGAAACGAGTTTGCCTAGGAATAGTGGGGGGTGACACCCTAGGCACACAAACTGCACCCCTTAAGGAAAAGAAGTTACTGCTCCCTTGTACGGTTACATGGGAGAATAAGTCTATGGCCACTGAGGCATTCATTGATTCGGGCTCAGCGGCCAATTTTATGAATTTTGAGTTTGCGCAGGAGTTGGGTATTCCCCTTACTCCTGTGAGACCCCCCATTCAGGTCACAGCAGTGGACGATTCCCCTCTGCAACGGAATCGTGCACTGTCTCAGACTCCGGAGGTGAAGGTCACTATAGGGGTACTTCATGGGGAACAATTATCATTTTTTGTATTGCACATGTCAACCTCCACTATCATCCTAGGCATGCCCTGGTTGCAACTCCACTCACCTCAAATAGACTGGGCCACAGGGCAGTTAACCACTTGGTCACCTCGTTGTTTTCAGCAGTGTTTGGGGAAGTTGACCCTGGGGCAAACCAGAATTCAGGTGGAAGGGGTACCCGACCAATATTCCGAGTATTCCGATGTGTTCTGTCCCAAGGCAGCAGACAAGTTGCCCCCACATCGCCCTTTCGATTGTCCCATTGACCTCCGTTCAGGATGTGTACCCCCCCGGGGTCATTTGTACAACCTGTCGGGACCCGAAAAAGTAGCCATGCAGGATTATATACGTGAAAACTTGGCCAAAGGTTTCATTCGGTCGTCTCGGTCACCTGCTGGAGCTGGTTTCTTTTTTGTTAAAAAGAAAGACGGAGGCCTGCGACCCTGCATTGATTATCGCGGACTTAACAAAATTACAGTCAAGAACCGCTATCCCCTGCCGCTGATAGACGATTTGTTCACACAAGTTACAGACGCTAAAATCTTCTCTAAACTAGATTTGCGGGGCGCGTATAACTTGATACGCATAAGAAAGGGCGATGAGTGGAAGACGGCCTTTAATACACCAGACGGGCATTACGAGTACCTGGTGATGCCCTTTGGGCTCTGTAATGCCCCGGCCGTCTTCCAGGAACTCATTAACGAGGTATTCAGAGAGGTGTTGGGGAAGTTTGTTTTAGTCTATCTTGATGATATTCTTATCTTCTCCAACAACCTCTCTGAACATAGAGACCATGTGAGGTTTGTTTTGAATCTGTTAAGGCAGAACTCCTTATATGCAAAACTTGAAAAATGTATCTTTGAAGTAACGTCCGTCGCCTTCTTGGGGTATATAATTTCCACCACAGGCCTGTCAATGGATCCTGCCAAGGTTTCGGCTGTGCTGGAGTGGCCACAGCCGGTGGGGTTGAAATCTCTTCAGCGCTTTCTTGGCTTTGCCAATTACTATAGACGGTTTATAAAGGGGTACTCCACAGTCATTTCTCCCCTTACAAGTCTCACCAAGAAAGGGGCAGATACAACTCACTGGTCTCCTGAGGCTTTACATGCTTTTTCCACTCTGAAGGGCCTATTCTGTTCAGCACCCATCCTCAGACATGTGGATACGTCCTTCCCGTTCATTGTGGAGGTGGATGCTTCAGAGGTAGGAGTGGGGGCTGTGCTGTCTCAGCGATCAGGCTTGCAGGGTAGAATGCACCCTTGCGCTTACTTCTCTCGCAGGTTTTCCCCTGCAGAGAGGAATTATGATATTGGTAATAGGGAGCTCCTGGCCATCAAATTAGCCTTCGAGGAATGGCGACATTGGTTAAAAGGAGCTGAGCATACCATTACGGTTTACACCGATCATAAGAACTTAGAATACATCGAGGGGGCTAAGAGGTTGAGCCCTCGTCAGGCTCGATGGTCGCTATTTTTCTCCAGGTTCACCTTCATCATTACATATACCCCGGGGAGCAAGAATGTTAAGGCAGATGCCTTGTCCAGATGCTTTGAGGCAGAGACAGCACAGCCCTTCGTTCCTGAGACCATTATTCCTCAGAGATTGATACTGGCAGCCACTGGAACTTGGGAGGATTGGAGGGAGACGCTGAGTCCCTTTCAGCAGGACATCCCGGAAGGGAAGCCCGCAGGGGTTCTATTCGTTCCTCTGCCGTTTCGCCTTCAGGTTCTGGAGATGTTCCACGCACATAAGAATGCAGGGCATCCGGGGGCATCCAGAACACAAGATTTGGTAGCCAGATGCGCCTGGTGGCCTTCTCTGGCAGCGGATTGCAAGGAATATGTGAAGGAGTGTGTGACATGTGCCAAGAGTAAACCCTCCCGGCTGGCACCTGTCGGTACCTTGCAGTCATTGCCCACCCCGACTGAACCGTGGACCCACCTGTCCATGGATTTTGTAGGCGAACTTCCCAGGTCTGAGGGAATGGCGGTCATTTGGGTCGTGGTCGACCGATTTAGCAAAATGGCCCATTTTGTACCTTTAAAAGGACTCCCCTCCGCTCAAGAACTGGCCGAGTTGTTCATTACGCATGTTTTTCGATTACATGGTATTCCCGAAAACATAGTCTCAGACAGGGGAGTTCAATTCATCTCACGTTTTTGGAAAGCTTTTTGCCAGCTCATGGACATAAAACTGTCTTTCTCGTCTGGATATCACCCTCAGACCAACGGCCAGACTGAGAGAATAAATCAATCATTAGAGCAGTTCT
The DNA here is from genome assembly GCF_040937935.1 of Hyperolius riggenbachi. Taxonomy (NCBI): domain Eukaryota; kingdom Metazoa; phylum Chordata; class Amphibia; order Anura; family Hyperoliidae; genus Hyperolius; species Hyperolius riggenbachi. The sequence goes on from NC_090652.1 coordinate 209,529,728, forward strand.
TAAGGTGTTATGTAGCTGAAGCACAGGACGATTGGGTCAGATTTCTGCCGTTTGCAGAATTTGCCCAAAATAATTTAAAAAACTCGTCCTCCGGTTTTTCGCCTTTTCAAGTAGTGACGGGAAGATCACCCAAATTTTCCCCATTGCCTATAGCCTCCACTCCGTTTCCAGCCCTGGAGGTCTGGCAAAGGTCATTCAAGGACCTGTGGGGGACAGTAAGAAATAACCTGGAGAAGGCCTTTTTGAGTCAGAAGGGTCAAGCCGACAAGAGACGGTCGGTGGAGTGGAGATTCCAACCAGGAGACCCGGTTTGGGTGTCCACACGTCACTTGGCCCTAAAACAACCTTCTAATAAGCTTGGTCCCAGGTTTGTGGGTCCATTTCCGATAACCAAAAAGATCAACAATGTTACTTATAATGTCGAACTTCCCACTAGCATGCGGGGGGTAAGGTCTTTTCATGTTTCCCTTCTTAAGCCAGCGGTCCAGGTGGGTCCCACTCCTCCCCCTCCTGTGTTGGTAGATGCCCAACCTGAATACGAGGTGGAGAAGATAATTGATTCACGTACTGTACAGAACTCAGTACAGTATCTCGTGCATTGGAAAGGGTATGGCATTGAGGAGAGGCAATGGGTACCTGGGAACCGCATGCATGCGGACGAGTTAAGAAGGGAGTTTCATGCGTTGCATCCCGAGAAGCCTGGTGGGAGCTGTCCGGAGTCCACTCCTCGGGGGGGGGGGGTACTGTAAGTAAGCGGGGAAGAGCCGCCGCCATTAGCCAGCGGTCGGCGGCTCTTCCCGCGTGCAGTGGCCACTCGCACGGGGAGGCAGCCGCCTCCTCCCAGCGTGAGGCGGCTGTCCCCGTGGAGAGACAGGCTGAACGCGGAAAAGCCGCCGCGTTGGACGCGGCGGCTGGGGCAGGTGTCCCCGCTGCGGAGACACCGCAGAACGGGGCTACTGCAGCTGGGACTCATAGTCCCTCAGGCTTTAGAGTGACGCGCGCGCGCGCACTCAGGAGGTAGATATGCCTGAATGGGTGAGTCAGCTGACCAGGCTGGTCAGCTGACTCTGGCTCCACTCCCCATTGGTCCTGTGTTTGGGGTGGAGCTGGAGAGCAGTATGGGTATATATACTGCTGGCTGTTCATTTCTTGGGTGTCTGGCGTTGCGTTCACATACGTGGGAGCACCCAGATCCGTTAGTCAGATCCGTTAGTGTGCCGGGACCAGCTGGAGCTGTAATCCTACACTAAGCTAGATTTGTTGATAGCTTAAAGTACTAGTTTGATTGTGATTATTTGTTATGACCTTTGCCTGCCTCGACTATCCTTCTGAACCTTGACCTTGTACCTCGTTATCTCTGATACTCCGTTGCTGAACCCAGCCTGTACCTTGACTCCGCCTTTGCCTCCTGATTTTGTACTCTGATATTTCTGATACCCCGTTGCCGAACCCTGCCTGTACTTTGACTCCGCCTCTGCCTCTAGATCTTGTACTTTATCTGTCTGTGTGTGTACGACCTGGCTTGTCCGACCTCGAGAACCGACCTCACCATTGGAGGGGGTTCTTCGTTCTGTTAGTAACCCTTCCGCCTGAGGGTGACTTTCAGAAGATACTTCCTGCTAGCAGTCTGACTCCTCCCGTCTTGGAGAGCTCAGGGTTGCGGAAGTAATCTGTACAGTACGTCTTACTGTACTGAGGCCTAGTCCTCTAAGTGTTACTGTTACACCTAACACTACACTCTACTCCAGTGAACAGAGGTTAGCCAGTATATTGGATTATCGGTGATACTGCAGATCACATATAATCTGGTATACGTCTGTATTCCCCGTGACGCTGCAGGTCACCGGTAATCAGACCTCTCTGTGCTTCACCGAGCGTTACAATGACAAATGGGAAAAGCCACCCGTCAGCGTTTGTAGCCACTCTGAGCCATGCATACAGACACACATGCACAGCTACTGGGAATGTTGCGCTGGCCTGACCCAGAAGCTGGCTGCTCGGCCGGCTTCAGGAGTACAGATAGTCCGAACTGTTCACTGGCAGACAGTTCCCGGGGAATATAGGCTGTTCGCATTTGCGTCTGTTTGCGAACATATGGTGTGTTTGACCTGTCCCCTATTTATTATAAGGGAGCCAAAAAGCGACCCCCTCACCCCAGAGCATACACTTGATGGGCAGGAATCCAAAATCTCTCCTCAGGTCCATATCCTTTCCAGCTGCAAAGAATTCCGCACCTTCCTAGAATCTAATAACTTTTTCTATTTCATACTCTGGTTCTCCATCAACCTCAGTTGGAGGTGGTGGGGAGGTGGACAGGTCAGCATTGATGGCAAATTTTAAAAACAAAACATGAAATTAATTAATGCTTTTAACAGAGTGGGGTAGTAAAACCCCATAAGTCACCTTATTAATGCTTTCAGTAATGGGGTGTGGCCCAATGAATCTAGGACCCAATTTGGAAGACTGTTGATTTATGGGGATATTGCAGGTGGAAAGCCATACTAAATCTCCTGGGGAGAATTTGGGTTCAGGAGTTCGATGGTCTTCAGCAAATCGTTTTTGATGCTTAATGGCAGTATTTACATTTTATTGGAATCTAGACCACAATGAAGACAAGTGCTTCAACTTATCTTCCAGAACTGGTAAATTGGACGGATCACCGAATAAGGATGAAAATCTTGTATTCTGCCCTGTGACTACTTGAAAAGGTGAAAATCTAGTAGAATCCGTCTCTAAATTATTAAAGGCAAACTCTGCAAAAGGTAGATACTCCAACTAATTTCCTTGATCACTAGCCACAAAGCAGCAAAAATATTGCGCTAATGATTGGTTGGTTCTCTCCATCTGCCCGATAATTTCAGGGTGAAATCCAGAAGAGAAAGACAAATACCCAACTGATCACAGAAAGCACACCAAAACTGTGATAAAAATTGTACCCCTCAATCAGAGACAATATTTTCAGTAATGCCATGTAACCGAAAAATGTTACACAAACAGTTGTGCCAAATTCAATCCCTGAGCTGATGGTAACTTAGGTAATGAAAATAAATTTGCCATTTTGTTGTACCTGTCCCCAACTACATATACGTCTTTAAAACCCCTGGAATTAGGCAAATCCACAATAAAATCCTTAGACAAATGAGTCCATGGTTTCAGTGGTACAGGTAAGTTAACAGAATTAGAGTGCCCACCGGTGGAACTCGAGGGGTCTTACTCCATGCACACACATGAAAAGCTTTGACAAAGGTTTTAGCATCCACAACCAACAAAGGCCATCAAAAATGTTGCATCAACAGATCTATGGTTTTCTTTTGCCCTGGATGACCTACCATTCTAGTTTCATGGAACTGTTGCAATACCTGATGCCAGTAAGCTAAAGGTACAAAGAGTAGCGTACCTGGTGGGGCATCAATTTGACTTGATGAAAGTGTTTTTACGCTAAATCTGAAGACAGGATAGAGCTGGTAAGGGCTGCAGCCAGTTTTGGGCTTAGAAGGAAGGATTTCAAAACGTTAGGACAGGGCATCTGCTTTTACATTCTTGGTACCTGGATTTGATGTGACGATGAAGTTAAGCAAAGAGAAAAACAGAGCCTACCGAGCCTCACATGAGTTAAACCTCTTAGCACCTTCAAAACATTCAAAATTTTTATGATCAGTAAAGACAGTGACAGGGTGAATAGCGTCCTCCAACCAGTGCCACCGCTCCATAAATGGCAATTTTACAGCAAGCAGTTTTCTATTGCCAATGTCAGAAATTCTCTCAGCTGCTGAGAATTTCCTTGAATAGAAAGCACAGGGATAGAGTTTTTTCTGCATTCCTTGAATACTGAGAAAAAAACTGCCCCAATGCTAAATTCAGAAGCATCTACTTCAATTATAAAGCAATGCTTAATATCGAGGTATACTAGGACCGGGGCAGAACAGAAGGCCTGTTTTAATTCACTAAAAGCTGCACAGGCTTGAGGAGATCAATTGTCAATATTGACCTTTTTTTGGATAGATCTGTTAAGGGAGATACCAAAAATTATTTTAAAAAAATAAATTTTCTAGAAAAATTTACAAAGCCTAGAAAGCATTGTAATGACAGCAGATCGGTTGAGGTCAGTCTAAGACCACTGAGAGCTTTGATGAATCCATGGCCAGACTAGAATCAGAAATTATATTTGCGGGACTCAACTGTACATTTTTCCAACTTGGTGTATAAGTGATTCTCTCTTAGTTTTTCAGTACTGCTTGTACATGCACTCTATGGTCAGACAGTGAAGCTGAATAAATCAGGATGTCATCCAAATATATAACAACAAAATGCCTCAAATAGTCACAAGAAATATTTTACTATTGCAAAGCCCTGGTAAACCACTGGGGCATTAACAGACAAAGGGCATTACCAGTATTCATAATTCCCATTCCTGGTGTTAAAAGTGGGTTTTAGATTCAACCCCCTGTCTAATGCGAATAAGATTGTTAGCTCCCCTTAAATCAAGTTTTGTGCAAATCCGTGCATCCTCACTTGATAGAGAACAGATTTCAATTAGGGGTAGCGGATATCTTTTTTTTATAGTGATTTTATTTAACCCATAAGATCAATACCATGCCATAAACCACCTTCTTTTTTTCAACAAAGAAAAACCCTGTCCTGTTTGGAGTAGTTGTTTGCACTATCTGAGGAAGGGGACCCGCTGTGGCCCTGAAACAATTGTCATGTTCATTGTGCTGATGAAGCAATAAAGTGAAGTATTCTACATTTGAATCGGTGTGCCAACCTGGACTCTTTGCTTGGTTTGGAGTAGTGGAGGGACAAATAAACCCTTTTACCAGATTCTATTTAAAGTGGATCCGAGGTGAACTTTTACACATTACATAATTGTGTTCCTTTCCTATTGTTTATCGGGCATTCCTCAAGCCAAATACGTTTTGTTTTTGTTTTAATACTCTTATTCCCTATAAACTAAAAAAACATGCCCACAGGTTTTCAGAAAGCCTTGGCAGTAGCAAGGGCTCATGGGAGCTCAGTCTGGGCTGGAGGAAGGGGAGGTGTTACTAGCCATTGATTTCAGAGGCAGAGTGGAGGAGGGAGGAGGAGAGGGGATTAGGCTGATGGCTCAAGATGCAGATAAGCCTGCCTCTGTGTAATGTTTACAAACAACATGGCTGCTGTCATTGTATCACAGGAATAAATAATCATATTCTGTTAAAACTGTTTGCAGCTAGATTTTCTGTGTAAACCATCTAAACTTTAGGTAAGCTATATAGACAAGTTACTTGTTATAGTTAGTTTTTCATCTCGGATCCGCTTTAATATATTCTTTCATGGCCTGATTTTCAGAACCTGTCAGATTGAATAGATGTCCTCGTTGCGACATGGTGCCCAGAAGGATATCTACAGGTGCTTCTTCCAAGGTAGTAGGTACTGGATGGCTAATGAGAGTACCTCATGGGTTCTGATAGACCGTTAAGGAATTGGTAAATAAGAGCAGGATCATTCCACTTAGTAGACACTGCCCACCTACAAAACTCTGAGGCATAATCCTCAGCTGGCTGCTTACCCTGGCCGAGGACCTCCATGGCCTTGAAAAATTCCTCTACTGAGGAAAGCGCTGGATATTCCCTAGGGTGGCCAAATGCCCATGATTGGGGATTCCCTTGTAATATTGAAATGACAAGAGCAATCCTCTGGGACACTGAACCCGAGACATTAGGCCATACTCAAAAATACATTAGACAACTATTCATGAAGTTATCAAACTGGCTACGATTAACTGAAAACTTCTCAGATAGGGGTAGCTTAGGCTCTGCATTGGACCCTGATGAGTGGCTCAAAGCCACAGCTGGAGCTGAAGCATTGGCCCTTCTAGCAGAGTGATTGGCTACCTGGGCTTGCTGAGCAGTGACCAACTCCTAGAGCTGATTCACAGCTCTAGAAAGTAGAAAAACTTGATGCTGAACCTCTTCCATAATTTCTTGTGGGACCCATGATAATCTGAGGCCTAGTGGATTTCCAACCAGTAAAAGTGTGAAAGGTATCAGGATTGAGGCTAGGAAGGTAAAAGTACCAGCAGGTCCACATTAGAAAGGTACGGGCAGAGATATCAAACAGTCTAGGTCAACAACAGGTGATCCGAGTAGCACTTTTCAAAATCGCAAATCATTAGCCAATCCAGTAACAATCCAGGGGTCATACATAATAGATCAGAATAATATAGCACCAAAGGATGAGGCAATATTATTTCAAGTTCAGTTTCAAAGGTCAGTCCAGACAACAATCAAAATAACAGGGTGAAGAGGCAAAGCAAGGTTGTACACAAATAATCCATAAATATCACACCCAGCAGAGTAGCACAAGGTATCTATCACTATCATAGGCAAATACACAATGTACAGAGCAATTTTAAATAGGCAGAAAGCATCAAGGAACCACAAATCCTAGCATGTAATTGGCTGCTGATGGGGCCATTTGAGACAATAAGAAGCGAGAAGAACCACCCGCCTCTATAGCCACACTGAGCTGTGTGTGCATGCAAACACTTGGCTTTTGGGAACCTCGCACTGGCCCAACCTAGAAGCTGGCTCCACGGGTCAACTTCCGGAGGACGCAGACAAGCAGTGGGCTCAAACGGAAGGTAATTTCCTTACAGAGGCAGAGACCATCAGAACATCGCTTCGACTTCTCAACTACTGAAACTACAGAAGAACCTAATTGCATAGGGAGAAGGAGTGGAGCTGTATTAGGACTAGGAGACAGTACTAGGTGGGTTGAATGAGGGTCTCTCTTGGCAACTCTGGTGGATGTCTAGGGTAATGGATTCCTCTAGGATTTTGGGCATAGGATGATAATCCATAGAGTAATTGTTCTATATAGGATGCTCATTCGGATTTTGCTGAATTGAAATGTCCTCATTTCTATTTGGTAATTAGTATTTCCAATTGGAAAATGGTTTCCTACTGAAATTCCGCATTGCTTCAATTTGGTTATTTTAGACCAGTCACAGAACTCAGAAGCATTGGACCAATCAGAGAATGCAGAATCAACTCAGAAGTATTTGGACAGAATGCAAAAAATGACCCCAAAAAAACACTCATCCGAAATCAGAAACCAGAGGTGCCGAGTGTTGTTTGTTTTGCTAGATGCTGTAACTCCTTTTTCTATTGCCTGAGGAAGCGGGCATTGACCCGTGAAACGCGTTGCTTTGTTTTATCTGGAGTTCGTTAATAAATAGACTGAATGTACAGTCGTGTTGTGTCTGCTTGGAGGAGGTAAGTCCACCACTGCCTCCTCTAATTATCAAATTTTTGGCTTTAAAGCTCATTTAAAACCCCTTTTAACCTTTTGGCGCCTCTGTTCTCTCCTATATTAATGCATTGAAATGTTTGGGCATAAAAAAACAAATACTCACCAAATGCACTGAAGTCTATGGGTATGAGAAAAAAACATTTTTGCAATTGACGTCTATAAGAGTTGGGAGTTATGATGTTGACACTATACATATAATAATCGTTTACCAGAGATTAACAAATATATGCCTATTGGGCATGACACAGGTGGCAACAAGCCAAAGAAGGAAGCTGTACGAATGTGAATTGTGTTTGCCATGGCGGTGGGTGTGGTAGGAAATGGAGTCATGCAATAATTATTAAATTATTGCTTATTTACCTTGGAAAAGAGATGACTTGATCTAATCAATGTGTATAAATGCATTAAAGGGCAATATAAGAGCTTGGCAAATTAGCTATTTATTCTTAGGACTTTTTCACCACCTGTTTAAGAAGTGGTTCTTCACAATAAGAGTGGTTAAGAAGTGGAATAGAGATGGACGCAATATAATTTGCTATTAAAGCGGACCTCAACTCAGAACTTCCTCTCTGCTCTAAAATATAAGCAACAGCATAATAACATTTTGAAGAAAAACATTTCTTTGTTACAGCTGATACAAATCCTGCAATAAATCTATAGTTTGTCTACTTCCCGCTTTCATGGAAGCAGACATAGTGTTAACATTCTGTGTTTACCAATTAGCTCTCTGCCATGACAGAGGAGATTTCTGAGCTGTGATTGTCTAAATACATACAGGGTGCATTTCTATATACTTTCCTTCGGGTCCACTTTAAGAACCATTATTAGCCATACCTGGAAAACCTAAAAAAAAAAAAAATCACAGCAGCCTTGTGAACATGCAGCAACATATTATGTGCATTATAATGTGTTAGTATGTGTTCTGTGTTAGGACACATTCTAACACGGGGAGCGCGACGGGATGTACAGTATGTGACTTCGATGGAGACTTTATTCTTGTAACAAAGATCCCAGCTTTCAACTTAGCTGTTGGAGATAGCATTGGTTTCTGCATGAGTTGTGTGAAAGAATTTGCATGCGAGAATGCAGAGGGTTTATTGACTTTGCTGTTTTATTTGCCCCACCACCTCTAGCAACCCCCTATAACAAATTACATGATTTAAATGTCCTAGCCTGAGGTGAGGAGCCTGGATTCTGTGTTTTTTCTAATGCTAGCAGGCCCGGATTTACATCACAGGAGTCTATAGGCACAGATGTCCTGGCCACCCTAGACTTTGCCCTCCATGAACCTACAAATCCCCACTGAACTTCACTGGCCCAGCTGTCACTTCCCCCTTACTTACCTTGTCTGTCATAGGTAGCTACAGGTGTCCCTTAGCATTAGGTAGCCAGAGGTACCCTTAGTATTAAGTAGCTAGTGTTGCCCCCAACTGAAATCTTGTCATTGATTAGAGCTGGGTGGGTAGCCTCTCATTTATGCTCTGCTCAGGACTCTGCAAAGGGAGAGGGGCACTATCGTAGGGGAGGGAGCCACCTTTCCATCATGAGGAGTCTGTAGGCACATGCCTATGGTGCCTTATGGTAAATCCGACCTTGAATGTTAGGCATAGATAGGAGGGGTGTCATTAGAGATGAGCGTTATGACGTAATTACGATTTCGCGAAATTTCGCGTAATTAGTGTAATTACGATTATGGCCGTAAGTACATAATCGTAATGAAGAAGGATTTCGCGAAATTTCGCATAAGCGTAATTTTCGCGTATTTTTCGCATTACAGTGGATATTACGAAATTAATGCGTATGGCCATGCTCCCAAGCGGAAAAGTTGACGCATGTATCAATGTTAGGTAGCCGCCGACTTTAAGGGTTAATAGCAAAGCCCCCTTAAATGCTAAGAGCCTCAAATTTGGAGAATATATTAAGGAGATCAGAAGGAATAAGAGGAAACATTTTTTTTCAAAAAGACCTTATAGTTTTTGAGAAAATCGATGTTAAAGTTTCAAAGGAAAAATGTATACATTTAAAAACCCGCCGACTTTAACGGTTAATAGCAAAGCCTGCTTAAAGTTTAGGAACACCAAATTCCCAGAGTATATTGAGGGGATCAGTGGGAATAAGAGGAAAAAAAGATTTTTCAAAAAGACCTTTCAGTTTTTGAGAAAATCGATGTTAAAGTTTCAAAGGAAAAATGTATACATTTAAAAACCTGCCGACTTTAACGGTTAATAGCAAAGCCTGCTTAAAGTTTAGGAACACCAAATTCCCAGGGTATATTAAGGGGATCAGTGGGAATAAGAGGAAAACATTTTTTTTCAAAAAGACCTTATAGTTTTTGAGAAAATCGATTTTTAAGTTTCAAGGGCAAAAATGTCTTTTAAATGCGGAAAATGTCAGTTTTTTTGCACAGGTAACAATAGTGTATTATTTTCATAGATTCCCCCAAGTGGGAAGAGTTTTACTTACTTCGTTCTGAGTGTGGGAAATATAAAAAAAAAAACGACGTGGGGTCCCCCCTCCCAGACCTCTTTAACCCCTTGTCCCCCATGCAGGCTGGGATAGCCAGAATGCGGAGCACCGGCCGCGTGGGGCTCCGCACCCTGACTATACCAGCCCGCATGGTCCATGGATTGGGGGGTCTCGGAAGGGGAGGGGCAGCCAAGCTTTCCCCTCCCCCTCCGAGCCCTTGTCCAATCCAAGGACAAGGGGCTCTTCTCCACCTCCGATGGGCGGTGGAGGTGGAGGCCGCGATTTCCTGGGGAAGGGGGGGGGGGTTTCATGGTGGAATCTGGGAGTCCCCTTTAAAAAGGGGTCCCCCAGATGCCCACCCCCCCTCCCAGGAGAAATGGGTATAGAGGTACTTGTACCCCTTACCCATTTCCTTTAAGAGTTAAAAGTAAATAAACACACAAACACTTAGAAAAAGTATTTTAATTGAACAAAAAACATAACCACGAAAAAAGTCCTTTAATATTCTTAATTAACCATTAATACTTACCTGTCCCTTTAAATAAATGATCCCTCGCAATATCCTCGGAAATGTTCTATCAGTTACAATGTAACAAAGTTATTTACAATGTAACAACTTTGTTACATTGTAACTACGCCGCACCCGACGTCACTCGCCGCTCAGCCGCCGCATACGGACCCGACAGATCTCTGAGCTATATAGCTCAAAGCTCTCTAAGCATCTTTGTATTTGGGCTCCAAGGAGCCCCATTGGTCCTTAGCAGACCAATGGGGTTCCTTTAAATCAGAAGGAACCCCATTGGTCTGCTAAGGACCAATGGGGCTCCTTGGAGCCCAAATACAAAGATGCTTAGAGAGCTCTGAGCTATATAGCTCAGAGCTCTGTCGGGTCCAGACTCCGTGCAGGACGCTAAGTCCCCGCCGGCCCCACTGCCCTCCCCGCTTCTCCCACATGTCACCCACATGTCACCCACATGTGGGTGACATGTAGGTGACAGATGTGGGCGGGGTGGACAGCGGGAGCCGGCGGGGACTTAGCGTCCTGCAAGGACGCGTAAGTGTATGCGGCTTGAGCGGCGAGTGACGTCGGGAGCGGTGTAGTTACAATGTAACAAAGTTGTTACATTGTAAATAACTTTGTTACATTGTAACTGATAGAACATTTCCGAGGATATTGCGAGGGATCATTTATTTAAAGGGACAGGTAAGTATTAATGGTTAATTAAGAATATTAAAGGACTTTTTTCGTGGTTATGTTTTTTGTTCAATTAAAATACTTTTTCTAAGTGTTTGTGTGTTTATTTACTTTTAACTCTTAAAGGAAATGGGTAAGGGGTACAAGTACCTCTATACTCATTTCTCCTGGTAGGGGGGGTGGGCATCTGGGGGTCCCCTTTTAAAAGGGGACTCCCAGATTCCACCATGAACCCCCCCCCCAGGAAATCGCGGCCTCCACCTCCACCGCCCATCGGAGGTGGAGAAGAGCCCCTTGTCCTTGGATTGGACAAGGGCTCGGAGGGGGAGGGGAAAGCTTGGCTGCCCCTCCCCTTCTGAGACCCCCCAATCCATGGACCATGCGGGCTGGTATAGTCAGGGTGCGGAGCCCCACGCGGCCGGTGCTCCGCATTCTGGCTATCCTAGCCTGCATGGGGGACAAGGGGTTAAAGAGGTCTGGGAGGGGGGACCCCACGTCGTTTTTTTTTATATTTCCCACACTCAGAACAAAGTAAGTAAAACTCTTCCCACTTGGGGGAATCTATGAAAATAATACACTATTGTTACCTGTGCAAAAAAAACTGACATTTTCCGCATTTAAAAGACATTTTTGCCCTTGAAACTTAAAAATCGATTTTCTCAAAAACTATAAGGTCTTTTTGAAAAAAAATGTTTTCCTCTTATTCCCACTGATCCCCTTAATATACCCTGGGAATTTGGTGTTCCTAAACTTTAAGCAGGCTTTGCTATTAACCGTTAAAGTCGGCGGGTTTTTAAATGTATACATTTTTCCTTTGAAACTTTAACATCGATTTTCTCAAAAACTATAAGGTCTTTTTGAAAAATCTTTTTTTCCTCTTATTCCCACTGATCCCCTCAATATACTCTGGGAATTTGGTGTTCCTAAACTTTAAGCAGGCTTTGCTATTAACCGTTAAAGTCGGCGGGTTTTTAAATGTATACATTTTTCCTTTGAAACTTTAACATCGATTTTCTCAAAAACTATAAGGTCTTTTTGAAAAAAAATGTTTCCTCTTATTCCTTCTGATCTCCTTAATATATTCTCCAAATTTGAGGCTCTTAGCATTTAAGGGGGCTTTGCTATTAACCCTTAAAATCGGCGGCTTTTTTATATTATACGGAGCGTTACGGTTTAACGCGAAATTACGGTATGGTTTAATGCGAAATTACGGCATGAACGAAATGCGAAATTACGCGTTGAAAATTACGCTTACGGTATTTTCAATTACGATTTTAATGGCAATTACGCTACCGTAATTTCGCATCGTAATCGCAAATTTCGCATGCGTAATTATAGTAATGCGAAATTACGAAAATTTCGGCTCAACTCTAGGTGTCATGTTAGATATTGATAGGGGGGCTTTTGTTAGGTGTAGGTATGGTTGGTTGGTGCAGTTTTATACTGCAATCATTCAATCATTGAATCTAATCTATTATGACATCATATATGACTGTCTAGTTCAGCTCATGCTGAGTCTGCCGTGCATCATTCGATCAGCAGAAATAATAATTGGCTGCAGCTCATCCTCCCTGCAGGGCCTTCACTCTAGCAGATGCAGAAAGAGAGCAACCAAGATTGCCTCTGACACCCCCTCACCCTGGTCCCTCCATCCTCCAGCTTCTACCTTCAGGTGTGAGATGGCGGTCAGTTGAAACAAAATCTTCCAAGCACAGGAACAGCAGAACCACATTAATTGATCCAACACAAATAGCAAGCAATGCTGAAACTGCTAGAACTTGAACTTGAAAGCACAGAATTGGAAAATGTATGCTTCTCACCATTTGCTACCATTTAATTAATATACTGTCTTTGACCTGTAATATCTATACTGTCTGTCCTTGTATCACATTGTCCGTTTTAGTTAAGCAACTGCAAAGTCAAATTCCTTGTAAGTGCAAACTTATTTGGCCAAAGAAAAATGATTCTAACTCCGATTCCTATTAGGCGTGGCATGGGGGAGGTTAATTTTATGCGTAAGTAGGGACAGTTAGTATTAGTTGTAGATAGGGAGAGGTTACTGTGAGTGGTATAGGTCACAGAAAAAGATAGAAGACTATCACTAATATTACATTTCCAATATGCAAAGTTGCAAACTATCGGCGGCAGCAGGTGCCCAAACTAACAGCCACTATTTTACATGTACAGTAATGCATTCATGCCCTGAGTTACTGAACAATACATTGACATGATTTCAGTGTTGTATTTCTGCTCCCTCGGTGCACCATGTTCTATTGACTTCAATAGAGTGGATGTGCTGTCAGTGTGTTGTTTAATATAGGCATTGTTTATATTTTAAACTGGTCACTATGTACTGTGTATTACTTCTTTCACCTAATTGAATCACTTTACTGAGTTTTTTGTTTTTTGTTTTTGACAGGCTGGAGGTCATCTCACTTTTATTTTGACACAATGAAATCATTACAGCATAGAACAAGTCCTGCAGTATGAGAATTTATCAGTAGATGACACTACTAGAGAAATCTTGACCTACAGATACTGGTCCTGTAAGAGCAATGAGAGCTAAGAAGTAGATGGAGGATTTAAGCTGACATTGAAAATACCCTAATATAACTTGTGTTTACCTTGATCTGACCTTTTAGCAATGATTCAGATAAAGGTCTGACTTGATGAGGAAATGGCTGTCTACACTATTCTGAAACTAAATAGCTGTATCAGTATAGTCAACGAACAAATTAGTAATACAATATATTTCAGGCATTATGTGGGTCAAGTAAATGCTAAGTCAAATACAAAAGAGGGGTTAATGTGCATATAATGAAGCAGATGCAGAGCAGCAGTGTAAGCCCAAGTTTAGGCATGTTTTTTACAAGTATTTGACAGAGCACTATGTTAAATTAATTATGCATAAAGTGGTTTTGTAAATAAGAGTGCACTTTTTGAAAAAAAAAAAGGAAAATATGCTGCTAAAAGCTCTAGATCCACCTAGACAGGGAGTCCTTTCAGTTGATTGATCACACCCTTCCCTGTTCCCAGTCTGTCCAGCAATTCTAGATATTATAAAGTTAGGTGTTGTAAGTACGATTTTCTGAGTTTCAAACTTTTCCTGCCTTCTGTTTTGAAAATGAAGTTCAGATTTGCTGGTTCATCTATATTCTCCAGTGTTCTCCAACCTTCTCCAACCTGACTACTGATACAAGTGTGGCAGCAAAGCAATGCTGTTCATTTGCACATTCAGTTTACTCAAGTATCAAATCATTCAGTGCCGTTTAAAGAGGAAGACAAATAACATTTATATCGCGCTTTTCTCCTGGCGGACTCAAAGCGCCAGAGCTGCAGTTGGCATTCAGTTTAGAGTTGGTGGGGTGAGTTCCCTGGAGGTGAGAGGTCCAGGGCTTGCCCACACTTCCCTCTAGGTGTCGCATGGTGGTTTGGGGGCCCCAGTGAGTGAGAGAGACCTGGGGCCCCTGGGCTGTCATGTGGACCAGTGTTTGTGATTTTAAATTTATTTTTTGCAGCTTCTAGGATGCGGTTGACAGGTGAGTGGTTAGGGAGAGGACCGTATGGGAGATGTGCCTACACGGGGCGTCCCTGTAAACGACGCAATTCACGATTGCGTCCAACCGAAGCCTCCCACCTGAATGCTAATCTATGTAATTCCTGCTAGGTATGGTACAGCAGGCAAAGGGTGTATGACAGTACACCTGATTGGCTGACTGGCGTCTGCTGGCCAGATAGAGGCAGGATATTGCTCTGACTGGAAGTTAGCAATTGTGTTTGTTGCAGTTGGCATTCAGTTTAGAGGTGGTGGGGTGAGTTCCCTGGAGGTGAGAGGTCCAGGGCTTGCCCACACTTCCCTCTAGGTGTCGCATGGTGGTTTGGGGGCCCCAGTGAGTGAGAGAGACCTGGGGCCCCTGGACTGTCATGTGGACCAGTGTTTGTGATTTTAAATTTATTTTTTGCAGCTTCTAGGATGCGGTTGACAGGTGAGTGGTTAGGGAGGGGACCGTGTGGGAGATGTGCCTACACGGGGCGTCCCTGTAAATGACGCAATTCACGATTGCGTCCAACTGAAGCCTCCCACCTGAATGCTAATCTATGTAATTCCTGCTAGGTATGGTACAGCAGGCAAAGGGTGTATGACAGTGCACCTGATTGGCTGACTAGCGTCTGCTGGCCAGATAGAGGCAGGATATTGCTCTGACTGGAAGTTAGCAATTGTGTTTGTTTCAGTTGGCATTCAGTTTAGAGGTGGTGGGGTGAGTTCCCTGGAGGTGAGAGGTCCAGGGCTTGCCCACACTTCCCTCTAGGTGTCGCATGGTGGTTTGGGGGCCCCAGTGAGTGAGAGAGACCTGGGGCCCCTGGGCTGTCATGTGGACCAGTGTTTGTGATTTTAAATTTATTTTTTGCAGCTTCTAGGATGCGGTTGACAGGTGAGTGGTTAGGGAGGGGACCGTGTGGGAGATGTGCCTACACGGGGCGTCTCTGTAAACAACGCAATTCACGATTGCGTCCAACCGAAGCCTCCCACCTGAATGCTAATCTATGTAATTCCTGCTAGGTATGGTACAGCAGGCAAAGGGTGTATGACAGTGCACCTGATTGGCTGACTAGCGTCTGCTGGCCAGATAGAGGCAGGATATTGCTCTGACTGGAAGTTAGCAATTGTGTTTGTTGCAGTTGGCATTCAGTTTAGAGGTGGTGGGGTGAGTTCCCTGGAGGTGAGAGGTCCAGGGCTTGCCCACACTTCCCTCTAGGTGTCGCATGGTGGTTTGGGGGCCCCAGTGAGTGAGAGAGACCTGGGGCCCCTGGGCTGTCATGTGGACCAGTGTTTGTGATTTTAAATTTATTTTTTGCAGCTTCTAGGATGCGGTTGACAGGTGAGTGGTTAGGGAGGGGACCGTGTGGGAGATGTGCCTACACGGGGCGTTCCTGTAAACGACGCAATTCACGATTGCGTCCAACCAAAGCCTCCCACCTGAATGCTAATCTATGTAATTCCTGCTAGGTATGGTACAGCAGGCAAAGGGTGTATGACAGTGCACCTGATTGGCTGACTAGCGTCTGCTGGCCAGATAGAGGCAGGATATTGCTCTGACTGGAAGTTAGCAATTGTGTTTGTTGCAGTTGGCATTCAGTTTAGAGGTGGTGGGGTGAGTTCCCTGGAGGTGAGAGGTCCAGGGCTTGCCCACACTTCCCTCTAGGTGTCCCATGGTGGTTTGGGGGCCCCAGTGAGTGAGAGAGACCTGGGGCCCCTGGGCTGTCATGTGGACCAGTGTTTGTGATTTTAAATTTATTTTTTGCAGCTTCTAGGATGCGTTTGACAGGTGAGTGGTTAGGGAGGGGACCGTGTGGGAGATGTGCCTACATGGGGCGTCCCTGTAAATGACGCAATTCACGATTGCGTCCAACCGAAGCCTCCCACCTGAATGCTAATCTATGTAATTCCTGCTAGGTATGGTACAGCAGGCAAAGGGTGTATGACAGTGCACCTGATTGGCTGACTAGCGTCTGCTGGCCGGATAGAGGCAGGATATTGCTCTGACTGGAAGTTAGCAATTGTGTTTGTTGCAGTTGGCATTCAGTTTAGAGGTGGTGGGGTGAGTTCCCTGGAGGTGAGAGGTCCAGGGCTTGCCCATACTTCCCTCTAGGTGTCGCATGGTGGTTTGGGGGCCCCAGTGAGTGAGAGAGACCTGGGGCCCCTGGGCTGTCATGTGGACCAGTGTTTGTGATTTTAAATTTATTTTTTGCAGCTTCTAGGATGCGGTTGACAGGTGAGTGGTTAGGGAGGGGACCGTATGGGAGATGTGCCTACACGGGGCGTCCCTGTAAACGACGCAATTCACGATTGCGTCCAACCGAAGCCTCCCACCTGAATGCTAATCTATGTAATTCCTGCTAGGTATGGTACAGCAGGCAAAGGGTGTATGACAGTACACCTGATTGGCTGACTGGCGTCTGCTGGCCAGATAGAGGCAGGATATTGCTCTGACTGGAAGTTAGCAATTGTGTTTGTTGCAGTTGGCATTCAGTTTAGAGGTGGTGGGGTGAGTTCCCTGGAGGTGAGAGGTCCAGGGCTTGCCCACACTTCCCTCTAGGTGTCGCATGGTGGTTTGGGGGCCCCAGTGAGTGAGAGAGACCTGGGGCCCCTGGGCTGTCATGTGGACCAGTGTTTGTGATTTTAAATTTATTTTTTGCAGCTTCTAGGATGCGGTTGACAGGTGAGTGGTTAGGGAGGGGACCGTGTGGGAGATGTGCCTACACGGGGCGTCCCTGTAAATGACGCAATTCACGATTGCGTCCAACCGAAGCCTAACACCTGAATGCTAATCTATGTAATTCCTGCTAGGTATGGTACAGCAGGCAAAGGGTGTATGACAGTGCACCTGATTGGCTGACTAGCGTCTGCTGGCCCGTAAGAGGCAGGATATTGCTCTGACTGGAAGTTAGCAATTGTGTTTGTTTCAGTTGGCATTCAGTTTAGAGGTGGTGGGGTGAGTTCCCTGGAGGTGAGAGGTCCAGGGCTTGCCCACACTTCCCTCTAGGTGTCGCATGGTGGTTTGGGGGCCCCAGTGAGTGAGAGAGACCTGGGGCCCCTGGGCTGTCATGTGGACCAGTGTTTGTGATTTTAAATTTATTTTTTGCAGCTTCTAGGATGCGGTTGACAGGTGAGTGGTTAGGGAGGGGACCGTGTGGGAGATGTGCCTACACGGGGCGTCCCTGTAAACAACGCAATTCACGATTGCGTCCAACCGAAGCCTCCCACCTGAATGCTAATCTATGTAATTCCTGCTAGGTATGGTAAAGCAGGCAAAGGGTGTATGACAAGTGCACCTGATTGGCTGACTAGCGTCTGCTGGCCAGATAGAGGCAGGATATTGCTCTGACTGGAAGTTAGCAATTGTGTTTGTTGCAGTTGGCATTCAGTTTAGAGGTGGTGGGGTGAGTTCCCTGGAGGTGAGAGGTCCAGGGCTTGCCCACACTTCCCTCTAGGTGTCGCATGGTGGTTTGGGGGCCCCAGTGAGTGAGAGAGACCTGGGGCCCCTGGGCTGTCATGTGGACCAGTGTTTGTGATTTTAAATTTATTTTTTGCAGCTTCTAGGATGCGGTTGACAGGTGAGTGGTTAGGGAGGGGACCGTGTGGGAGATGTGCCTACACGGGGCGTCCCTGTAAACGACGCAATTCACGATTGCGTCCAACCGAAGCCTTCCACCTGAATGCTAATCTATGTAATTCCTGCTAGGTATGGTACAGCAGGCAAAGGGTGTATGACAGTGCACCTGATTGGCTGACTAGCGTCTGCTGGCCAGATAGAGGCAGGATATTGCTCTGACTGGAAGTTAGCAATTGTGTTTGTTGCAGTTGGCATTCAGTTTAGAGGTGGTGGGGTGAGTTCCCTGGAGGTGAGAGGTCCAGGGCTTGCCCACACTTCCCTCTAGGTGTCGCATGGTGGTTTGGGGGCCCCAGTGAGTGAGAGAGACCTGGGGCCCCTGGGCTGTCATGTGGACCAGTGTTTGTAATTTTAAATTTATTTTTTGCAGCTTCTAGGATGCGGTTGACAGGTGAGTGGTTAGGGAGGGGACCGTGTGGGAGATGTGCCTACACGGGGCGTTCCTGTAAACGACGCAATTCACGATTGCGTCCAACCAAAGCCTCCCACCTGAATGCTAATCTATGTAATTCCTGCTAGGTATGGTACAGCAGGCAAAGGGTGTATGACAGTGCACCTGATTGGCTGACTAGCGTCTGCTGGCCAGATAGAGGCAGGATATTGCTCTGACTGGAAGTTAGCAATTGTGTTTGTTGCAGTTGGCATTCAGTTTAGAGGTGGTGGGGTGAGTTCCCTGGAGGTGAGAGGTCCAGGGCTTGCCCACACTTCCCTCTAGGTGTCCCATGGTGGTTTGGGGGCCCCAGTGAGTGAGAGAGACCTGGGGCCCCTGGGCTGTCATGTGGACCAGTGTTTGTGATTTTAAATTTATTTTTTGCAGCTTCTAGGATGCGGTTGACAGGTGAGTGGTTAGGGAGGGGACCGTGTGGGAGATGTGCCTACACGGGGCGTCCCTGTAAATGATGCAATTCACGATTGCGTCCAACCGAAGCTTCCCACCTGAATGCTAATCTATGTAATTCCTGCTAGGTATGGTACAGCAGGCAAAGGGTGTATGACAGTGCACCTGATTGGCTGACTAGCGTCTGCTGGCCAGATAGAGGCAGGATATTGCTCTGACTGGAAGTTAGCAATTGTGTTTGTTGCAGTTGGCATTCAGTTTAGAGGTGGTGGGGTGAGTTCCCTGGAGGTGAGAGGTCCAGGGCTTGCCCACACTTCCCTCTAGGTGTCGCATGGTGGTTTGGGGGCCCCAGTAAGTGAGAGAGACCTGGGGCCCCTGGGCTGTCATGTGGACCAGTGTTTGTGATTTTAAATTTATTTTTTGCAGCTTCTAGGATGCGGTTGACAGGTGAGTGGTTAGTGAGGGGACCGTGTGGGAGATGTGCCTACACGGGGCGTCCCTGTAAACGACGCAATTCACGATTGCGTCCAACCGAAGCCTCCCACCTGAATGCTAATCTATGTAATTCCTGCTAGGTATGGTACAGCAGGCAAAGGGTGTATGACAGTGCACCTGATTGGCTGACTAGCGTCTGCTGGCCAGATAGAGGCAGGATATTGCTCTGACTGGAAGTTAGCAATTGTGTTTGTTGCAGTTGGCATTCAGTTTAGAGGTGGTGGGGTGAGTTCCCTGGAGGTGAGAGGTCCAGGGCTTGCCCACACTTCCCTCTAGGTGTCGCATGGTGGTTTGGGGGCCCCAGTGAGTGAGAGAGACCTGGGGCCCCTGGGCTGTCATGTGGACCAGTGTTTGTGATTTTAAAGTTATTTTTTGCAGCTTCTAGGATGCGGTTGACAGGTGAGTGGTTAGGGAGGGGACCGTGTGGGAGATGTGCCTACACGGGGCGTCCCTGTAAACAACGCAATTCACGATTGCGTCCAACCGAAGCCTCCCACCTGAATGCTAATCTATGTAATTCCTGCTAGGTATGGTACAGCAGGCAAAGGGTGTATGACAGTGCACCTGATTGGCTGACTAGCGTCTGCTGGCCAGATAGAGGCAGGATATTGCTCTGACTGGAAGTTAGCAATTGTGTTTGTTGCAGTTGGCATTCAGTTTAGAGGTGGTGGGGTGAGTTCCCTGGAGGTGAGAGGTCCAGGGCTTGCCCATACTTCCCTCTAGGTGTCGCATGGTGGTTTGGGGGCCCCAGTGAGTGAGAGAGACCTGGGGCCCCTGGGCTGTCATGTGGACCAGTGTTTGTGATTTTAAATTTATTTTTTGCAGCTTCTAGGATGCGGTTGACAGGTGAGTGGTTAGGGAGGGGACCGTGTGGGAGATGTGCCTACACGGGGCGTTCCT
Organism: Hyperolius riggenbachi; assembly: GCF_040937935.1. Lineage (NCBI taxonomy): Eukaryota > Metazoa > Chordata > Amphibia > Anura > Hyperoliidae > Hyperolius > Hyperolius riggenbachi. The sequence goes on from NC_090652.1 coordinate 209,550,087, forward strand.
GTAAACGACGCAATTCACGATTGCGTCCAACCGAAGCCTCCCACCTGACTGCTAATCTATGTAATTCCTGCTAGGTATGGTACAGCAGGCAAAGGGTGTATGACAGTGCACCTGATTGGCTGACTAGCGTCTGCTGGCCAGATAGAGGCAGGATATTGCTCTGACTGGAAGTTAGCAATTGTGTTTGTTGCAGTTGGCATTCAGTTTAGAGGTGGTGGGGTGAGTTCCCTGGAGGTGAGAGGTCCAGGGCTTGCCCACACTTCCCTCTAGGTGTCGCATGGTGGTTTGGGGGCCCCAGTGAGTGAGAGAGACCTGGGGCCCCTGGGCTGTCATGTGGACCAGTGTTTGTGATTTTAAATTTATTTTTTGCAGCTTCTAGGATGCGGTTGACAGGTGAGTGGTTAGGGAGGGGACCGTGTGGGAGATGTGCCTACACGGGGCGTCCCTGTAAATGACGCAATTCACGATTGCGTCCAACCGAAGCCTCCCACCTGAATGCTAATCTATGTAATTCCTGCTAGGTATGGTACAGCAGGCAAAGGGTGTATGACAGTGCACCTGATTGGCTGACTAGCGTCTGCTGGCCGGATAGAGGCAGGATATTGCTCTGACTGAAAGTTAGCAATTGTGTTTGTTGCAGTTGGCATTCAGTTTAGAGGTGGTGGGGTGAGTTCCCTGGAGGTGAGAGGTCCAGGGCTTGCCCACACTTCCCTCTAGGTGTCGCATGGTGGTTTGGGGGCCCCAGTGAGTGAGAGAGACCTGGGGCCCCTGGGCTGTCATGTGGACCAGTGTTTGTGATTTTAAATGTATTTTTTGCAGCTTCTAGGATGCGGTTGACAGGTGAGTGGTTAGGGAGGGGACCGTGTGGGAGATGTGCCTACACGGGGCGTCCCTGTAAATGATGCAATTCACGATTGCGTCCAACCGAAGCTTCCCACCTGAATGCTAATCTATGTAATTCCTGCTAGGTATGGTACAGCAGGCAAAGGGTGTATGACAGTGCACCTGATTGGCTGACTAGCGTCTGCTGGCCAGATAGAGGCAGGATATTGCTCTGACTGGAAGTTAGCAATTGTGTTTGTTGCAGTTGGCATTCAGTTTAGAGGTGGTGGGGTGAGTTCCCTGGAGGTGAGAGGTCCAGGGCTTGCCCACACTTCCCTCTAGGTGTTGCATGGTGGTTTGGGGGCCCCAGTGAGTGAGAGAGACCTGGGGCCCCTGGGCTGTCATGTGGACCAGTGTTTGTGATTTTAAATTTATTTTTTGCAGCTTCTAGGATGCGGTTGACAGGTGAGTGGTTAGTGAGGGGACCGTGTGGGAGATGTGCCTACACGGGGCGTCCCTGTAAACGACGCAATTCACGATTGCGTCCAACCGAAGCCTCCCACCTGAATGCTAATCTATGTAATTCCTGCTAGGTATGGTACAGCAGGCAAAGGGTGTATGACAGTGCACCTGATTGGCTGACTAGCGTCTGCTGGCCAGATAGAGGCAGGATATTGCTCTGACTGGAAGTTAGCAATTGTGTTTGTTGCAGTTGGCATTCAGTTTAGAGGTGGTGGGGTGAGTTCCCTGGAGGTGAGAGGTCCAGGGCTTGCCCACACTTCCCTCTAGGTGTCGCATGGTGGTTTGGGGGCCCCAGTGAGTGAGAGAGACCTGGGGCCCCTGGGCTGTCATGTGGACCAGTGTTTGTGATTTTAAAGTTATTTTTTGCAGCTTCTAGGATGCGGTTGACAGGTGAGTGGTTAGGGAGGGGACCGTGTGGGAGATGTGCCTACACGGGGCGTCCCTGTAAACAACGCAATTCACGATTGCGTCCAACCGAAGCCTCCCACCTGAATGCAAATCTATGTAATTCCTGCTAGGTATGGTATGTGGAGATATATTGAGGTGCTGATGATATTAAGGATAACAGGAACATATTTCCTTCATTTTTTTTGACTATCATATGGGATTGTCTGTTAGCCAGTCTTCCTGGAATTCCGTATAAAGTGAAAATTACCTATCATTGTCTGCTTCTAATTAGGAAACCCTTAATTAGTTGCTGTGAAGCCTATACAGGTGGTCAGACCATGTTGTCTGAATAATGTCTCCGAGGTGTATTGTGTTTGGGAGCAATTGTCACCTATCACACAGGACATCCTGCTGCAATGTGAAAGCCTTAATCAATTGTCACCTGTAACCTGGGGAGATTGGAAGTGAAGGAAGTCTTTTGTTTTGTGTGTGTGCTATAGTACCCTTTTCATGTATGTGGATCTCTGGAAATCCCATTTATGTCTGAGAACGGAGACAGGAAAACGCCTTAATCAAGTTTTCACCTGGAGTTGAAAGCCTAACTTCACAATCTTTGATGTATAGTAGACTTTTACCTGGAAATGGAATATGTCTGAGATTTAATTAAAACCTAGTTCCTCCCCTCCCCAAGTAAGTTGCAGCCTCCAGGCGTAGCTCAGAGTATAAAAAGCAGAGGCAAATGCCTAGTGACCATCTGCTCTGGGAGTTAGCGCCTAGCTAGAGTCGATCTCGACTTCCGGTCGAACAAGCGGCATGCTCCTGCCGACAACTTTGAGACCTTCAAGTTGGTAACGTTTTTTTTAATCCCCATTTTTATTTTACGCAAATATCCGTGTGTGTTATCTTTGTAACTTTTATCTTGTAACTATTTTTACTTTGTCTTTTTGTAATCTTTTTGTATATATTAAGTTCTGCATTGTTCTATGTTTTTCTAGAATATTAAATTATTATTTAATAAGTTTGACTTCTGCCGTACTAAACTAACACTCATAGCCTAGAAGAGACTGAAGTGTAACCGTGTATAAGTTCATGCCTAATTGTACGCTTGAGCAACACTACCGTATGAAATTGTAATTGCATTGTGTGTGGGGGCGTTTGTCATACGTTGGCCTAAGCGCGCAGCTGACCCAACGTACGAACAACGCCAGTGCGAGTAGCGACAGCAGAGTGGCTAACAGTATCGTTCGGAACGACTGTTAGTGGGTCTTTGCTTCACGACAGTGTAAGATTGCAACTGTGTGTGTGTGTGGGTGCGTGGCGTTCCCGTATTTGGCCTAAGCGCAAAGCTGACCCAAATACGAAAACGCAGATTGCGTATTGAGCACTCGATAGCTGAGTGAACGTGTCTAGCAACGCTAGTGGTGGCAGTGGGAAGTGTTTGAGGGGTTCCAGCCTTGTTTGTAGCTTAAATAAGGCTGTTCCCCGCTTAATCTGGTCAAACCCGCAGTCAGGAACCGTATACGCAGGCGTGCCGCGGGCCGGTTCCTGACATGGTACAGCAGGCAAAGGGTGTATGACAGTGCACCTGATTGGCTGACTAGCGTCTGCTGGCCAGATAGAGGCAGGATATTGCTCTGACTGGAAGTTAGCAATTGTGTTTGTTGCAGTTGGCATTCAGTTTAGAGGTGGTGGGGTGAGTTCCCTGGAGGTGAGAGGTCCAGGGCTTGCCCATACTTCCCTCCAGGTGTCGCATGGTGGTTTGGGGGCCCCAGTGAGTGAGAGAGACCTGGGGCCCCTGGGCTGTCATGTGGACCAGTGTTTGTGATTTTAAATTTATTTTTTGCAGCTTCTAGGATGCGGTTGACAGGTGAGTGGTTAGGGAGGGGACCGTGTGGGAGATGTGCCTACACGGGGCGTTCCTGTAAACGACGCAATTCACGATTGCGTCCAACCGAAGCCTCCCACCTGAATGCTAATCTATGTAATTCCTGCTAGGTATGGTACAGCAGGCAAAGGGTGTATGACAGTGCACCTGATTGGCTGACTAGCGTCTGCTGGCCAGATAGAGGCAGGATATTGCTCTGACTGGAAGTTAGCAATTGTGTTTGTTGCAGTTGGCATTCAGTTTAGAGGTGGTGGGGTGAGTTCCCTGGAGGTGAGAGGTCCAGGGCTTGCCCACACTTCCCTCTAGGTGTCGCATGGTGGTTTGGGGGCCCCAGTGAGTGAGAGAGACCTGGGGCCCCTGGGCTGTCATGTGGACCAGTGTTTGTGATTTTAAATTTATTTTTTGCAGCTTCTAGGATGCGGTTGACAGGTGAGTGGTTAGGGAGGGGACCGTGTGGGAGATGTGCCTACACGGGGCGTTCCTGTAAACGACGCAATTCACGATTGCGTCCAACCGAAGCCTCCCACCTGAATGCTAATCTATGTAATTCCTGCTAGGTATGGTACAGCAGGCAAAGGGTGTATGACAGTGCACCTGATTGGCTGACTAGCGTCTGCTGGCCAGATAGAGGCAGGATATTGCTCTGACTGGAAGTTAGCAATTGTGTTTGTTGCAGTTGGCATTCAGTTTAGAGGTGGTGGGGTGAGTTCCCTGGAGGTGAGAGGTCCAGGGCTTGCCCACACTTCCCTCTAGGTGTCGCATGGTGGTTTGGGGGCCCCAGTGAGTGAGAGAGACCTGGGGCCCCTGGGCTGTCATGTGGACCAGTGTTTGTGATTTTAAATTTATTTTTTGCAGCTTCTAGGATGCGGTTGACAGGTGAGTGGTTAGGGAGGGGACCGTGTGGGAGATGTGCCTACACGGGGCGTCCCTGTAAACGACGCAATTCACGATTGCGTCCAACCGAAGCCTCCCACCTGAATGCTAATCTATGTAATTCCTGCTAGGTATGGTACAGCAGGCAAAGGGTGTATGACAGTGCACCTGATTGGCTGACTAGCGTCTGCTGGCCAGATAGAGGCAGGATATTGCTCTGACTGGAAGTTTGCAATTGTGTTTGTTGCAGTTGGCATTCAGTTTAGAGGTGGTGGGGTGAGTTCCCTGGAGGTGAGAGGTCCAGGGCTTGCCCAAACTTCCCTCTAGGTGTCGCATGATGGTTTGGGGGCCCCAGTGAGTGAGAGAGACCTGGGGCCCCTGGGCTGTCATGTGGACCAGTGTTTGTGAATATCGATAATTCCTTGATCTTTCTTACTTTGCTATGTATTGATTTTTCCCCGTTTTCGCTACAGTTCTTCTTTAGAACTAGTATACCAGAGAGAGATGAATCTACCTGGCTATCTGGGGTTCTCTTTGGACAACTGTTGAACACAAAATACAAGGCCATGTCTGGCTACATGTCTGTAAGCAGTGGCTGCATGGTGTAATGGTGAAGGGCTCTGCCTCTGAAACAGGAGACCAGAGTTCGAATCTCATCTCTGTCTGTTCAGTAAGCCAGCACCTATTCAGTAGGAGACCTTAGGCAAGTCTTCCTAACACTGCTATCTTGTCTAATTTTTCTCTTGACAACTGTTGAACACAAAATACAAGGCCATGTCTGGCTACATGTCTGGCTACATGTCTGTAAGCAGTGGCTGCATGGTGTAATGGTGAATGGCTCTGCCTCTGACACAGGAGACCAGAGTTCGAATCTCGTCTCTGTCTGTTCAGTAAGCCAGCACCTATTCAGTAGGAGACCTTAGGCAAGTCTTCCTAACACTGCTATCTTGTCTAATTTTTCTCTTGACAACTGTTGAACACAAAATACAAGGCCATGTCTGGCTACATATCTGTGCTACTGCCTATAGAGTGTGCCCTAGTGGCTGCAGCTCTGGTGCTTTGAGTCTGCCAGGAGAAAAGTGTGATATAAATGTTATTTGTCTTGTCTAATTTTTCTCTTGCATTAAGCATAAATGGTACATTGTAGAGATGAGCGTAATGACCTAATTACGATTTTGAGAAACTTCGCGTAATTAGTGTAATTACGATTATGGCCGTAAGTACATAATCGTAATGAAGAAGGATTTTGCGAAATTTCGCGTAAGCGAAATTTTCGCGTAATTTTCGCATTACAGTCGTATCATGCCGTAATTTCGCATTAAACGCTACCGTAATTTCGCGTTAAACCGTAACGCTCCGTATGATATAAAAAAGCCGCCGACTTTAAGGGTTAATAGCAAAGCCCCCTTAAATGCTAAGAGCCTCAAATTTGGAGAATATATTAAGGAGATCAGGAGGAATAAGAGGAAAATTTTTTTTTTCAAAAAGACCTTATAGTTTTTGAGAAAATCGATGTTAAAGTTTCAAAGGAAAAATGTAAACATTTAATAACCCGCCGACTTTAACGGTTAATAGCAAAGCCTGCTTAAAGTTTAGGAACACCAAATTCCCAGGGTATATTAAGGGGATCAGTGGGAATAAGAGGAAAAATTTTTTTTTCAAAAAGACCTTATAGTTTTTGAGAAAATCGATTTTTAAGTTTCAAGGGCGAAAATGTCTTTTAAATGCGGAAAATGTCAGTTTTTTTTGCACAGGTAACAATAGTGTATTATTTTCATAGATTCCCCCAAGTGGGAAGAGTTTTACTTACTTTGTTCTGAGTGTGGGAAATATAAAAAAAAAACGACGTGGGGTCCCCCCTCCCAGACCTCTTTAACCCCTTGTCCCCCATGCAGGCTGGGATAGCCAGAATGCGGAGCACCGGCCGCGTGGGGCTCCGCACCCTGACTATACCAGCCCGCATGGTCCATGGATTGGGGGGTCTCGGAAGGGGATGGGCAGCCAAGCTTTCCCCTCCCCCTCCGAGCCCTTGTCCAATCCAAGGACAAGGGGCTCTTCTCCACCTCCGATGGGCGGTGGAGGTGGAGGCCGCGATTTCCTGGGGGGGAGGTTCATGGTGGAATCTGGGAGTCCCCTTTAAAAAGGGGTCCCCCAGATGCCCACCCCCCCTCCCAGGAGAAATGAGTATAGAGGTACTTGTACCCCATACCCATTTCCTTTAAGAGTTAAAGTAAATAAACACACAGACACTTAGAAAAAGTATTTTAATTGAACAAAAAACATAACCACGAAAAAAGTCCTTTAATATTCTTAATTAACCATTAATACTTACCTGTCCCTTTAAATAAATGATCCCTCGCAATATCCTCGGAAATGTTCTATCAGTTACAATGTAACAAAGTTATTACAATGTAACAACTTTGTTACATTGTAACTACGCCGCACCCGACGCCACTCGCCGCTCAGCCGCCGCATACGCGTCCGTGCAGGACGCTAAGTCCCCGCAGCTCCCACTGTCCACCCCGCCCACATCTGTCACCCACATGTCACCCACATGTGGGTGACATGTGGGTGACATGTGGGAGAGGCGGGGAGGGCAGCGGAGCCGGCGGGGACTTAGCGTCCTGCACGGACCCGACAGAGCTCTGAGCTATAGCTCAGAGTTCTGAGAAGCATCTTTGTATTTGGGCTCCAAGGAGCCCCATTGGTCCTTAGCAGACCAATGGGGTTCCTTCAAATCAGAAGGAACCCCATTGGTCTGCTAAGGACCAATGGGGCTCCTTGGAGCCCAAATACAAAGATGCTTTCGAGAGCTCTGAGCTATAGCTCAGAGCTCTGTCGGGTCCTGCAGCGCAGACGCGGCGGCGGCGGCGGCGGTGAGTGACGTCGGGTGCGGCGTAGTTACAATGTAACAAAGTTGTTACATTGTAATAACTTTGTTACATTGTAACTGATAGAACATTTCCGAGGATATTGCGTGGGATCATTTATTTAAAGGGACAGGTAAGTATTAATGGTTAATTAAGAATATTAAAGGACTTTTTTCGTGGTTATGTTTTTTGTTCAATTAAAATACTTTTTCTATGTGTTTGTGTGTTTATTTACTTTTAACTCTTAAAGGAAATGGGTAAGGGGTACAAGTACCTCTATACTCATTTCTCCTGGGAGGGGGGGGTGGGCATCTGGGGGACCCCTTTTTAAAGGGGACTCCCAGATTCCACCATGAACCCCCCACCCAGGAAATCGCGGCCTCCACCTCCACCGCCCATCGGAGGTGGAGAAGAGCCCCTTGTCCTTGGATTGGACAAGGGCTCGGAGGGGGAGGGGAAAGCTTGGCTGCCCCTCCCCTTCCGAGACCCCCCAATCCATGGACCATGCGGGCTGGTATAGTCAGGGTGCGGAGCCCCACGCGGCCGGTGCTCCGCATTCTGGCTATCCCAGCCTGCATGGGGGACAAGGGGTTAAAGAGGTCTGGGAGGGGGGACCCCACGTCGTTTTTTTTTTATATTTCCCACACTCAGAACAAAGTAAGTAAAACTCTTCCCACTTGGGGGAATCTATGAAAATAATACACTATTGTTACCTGTGCAAAAAAAACTGACATTTTCCGCATTTAAAAGACATTTTTGCCCTTGAAACTTAAAAATCGATTTTCTCAAAAACTATAAGGTCTTTTTGAAAAAAAAATTTTTCCTCTTATTCCCACTGATCCCCTTAATATACCCTAGGAATTTGGTGTTCCTAAACTTTAAGCAGGCTTTGCTATTAACCGTTAAAGTCGGCGGGTTTTTAAATGTATACATTTTTACTTTGAAACTTTAACATCGATTTTCTCAAAAACTATAAGGTCTTTTTGAAAAAAAAAATTTTTCCTCTTATTCCTCCTGATCTCCTTAATATATTCTCCAAATTTGAGGCTCTTAGCATTTAAGGGGGCTTTGCTATTAACCCTTAAAGTCGGCGGCTTTTTTATATTATACGGAGCGTTACGGTTTAACGCGAAATTACGGTAGCGTTTAATGCGAAATTACGGCATGAACGAAACGCGAAATTTCGCGTTGAAAATTACGCTTACGGTATTTTCAATTACGATTTTAATGGCAATTTCGCTACGCTAATTTCGCATCGTAATCGCAAATTTCGCATGCGTAATTATAGTAATGCGAAATTACGAAAATTTCAGCTCAACTCTGGGTACATGCTAGGCTACTTTCAGCTACTTTCAGCTACTTTCAGCTACTTTCGACTAGTAGTGTTGGTGGTACAATGGATATTTTAGTTGCCTACCATACACTGAGGCCTGGGTTCAAATCCCTGTCATGGTATATAAGCTGGTTTTTGAAATACTGGAATTCCCTGGCAGATGAGACCCTCCTCCCTCCGGTAGGAGGGAATAGGTAGAAGGGTAGAAGGGTGGAACCCACAAACAGGCTAATTAAAATCTCCCTAGCAGAGTGTGTAGCAGCTGTCCCTTAACTAATTAGTGTAGGCAGTATAAGGACCTTACTTGGAGGAGGGAGGGGGGATGGGCCTCCAGCATTGAGAGCAGTGTGTATGGCAATAATGTGTCTGCTGGCTGTGATATAGAGAGTCAAAGTTTTGCTCAATAGAGCTTTATGGGGCGAATCGAACTTCCGGGAAAGTTTGCGTTTGGTAGGCGAACGCAAACCCCCGAAGTTCGCCTGGAACCGTTTGCCGGCGAACAGTTCGTGACATCTCTACTCTGTACCCAACTACTAGTAAGGTTTCATGCTGCACAGCAGTATTATCATTATTGATTTATATAACATTGTCACCTCAAGAACTGGTATAGAGGTCTAGCCACGTTCCCTCCTATTTTGCCAATATTCATTTGCCCATACATGTTTTCTTTGGCTCAACGACAACCTTTTTGTACAATTCACACATCTTCCTGTCTATCATCGCAGAATGGCCTCTGCAGTCTGCATTAATAAAGAGACAAGGCATTGGTCATACTATATGGAAGGCGGGGCTAGGTGGTTGGGTCTATGACAGGATTCTCATCTAGCCTTGGGCCCCATCTGGGCTTGCTGGAGTCCCATAAATAACATCAAACAATGTTACTGAGAAGATTTAGCTTGCAGCCTTACCATCAGTTAGGTGTACAGTAATCTACTACAGGATTGTGTTAACAAGTATGGTTTAAATTAGCAACATTTTGAACAGAATACACACACACTGGCCACTTTATTAGGTACACCTTGCTGGTTCCAGGTTTGACTCCCTTTTTGCCTTTTCATTTTCAGAACTAAAAATCTTTGTGGCATAGATGTTTGCCACAATATGTTGAAAACATTCCTCAGAGGAACTTTTTTTGTTTTCTGAAGATCAACCATCGAGATCCTGGGAACATGTATACTCCAAGTGCATTATTGTTTTATTGTCTTGCACTGTTTTTATATCTTGTACTATCACAACATAGTACACTATGCTGGGCTCCTGGTGCCTCTACAATATGTTTTTTGTTTCACTTCAGGACAGCACGTTTTGACTTCAGGAACCTCCCAATATCCTAAGAGATTTAGTTCCATATTGACATGATAGTGTCACACTGTTGTTGCAGATTTGTTGTCTGCACACCCATAAATAGAATCCTCCCTTTCACCACATCCCAAAGGTGCTCTATTAAATTGAGATCTGATGACTATGGAGGCCACTGAAGTACAGTGAATTCATTGTCATGTTTAAGATAATGTGAGCTTCGAGATGATGTGAGCTTTGTGACATGCTGCATTATTCTGCTGAGGATAGCCATCAGAAGACATGTACACTGTAGTTATAAAGAGATGCACATGGTCAGCAACAATACTTAGGCTGTGACATTTAAACAATGCTCAGTTGATTTTAAGAAACAAAAAGAATGCCCAAAAAGTGTTCTTCACATTATCACACCATCCACATCCTCACATCGCAGCATGGATCCATGCTTTCATGTGTTTGTACCAAATTCTGATCTTAACATCTGAATACTGCTGCTAAATCCAAGACTTATCCCACCAGGAAATGTTTTTTTCAATTTTGTATTGCACTACTTTGGTGAGTCTGTGCTAATTGTAGCCTAAGTTTACTGTTCGTACCAGACAGGAGTGGCATCTGGGGCCATCTTCTGCAGCTGTAGCGCTTCAAGGTTCGACATATTGTGTGTTCATAAATGGAAAACCAATAAACACAGAGCCAAACAAACATGGCCAACTGCCATGGATAGTACAATATACAGTAATACACTTACAGAAAGACATCTATGGAACAAAGAATTGAACGATAAAGATAATACAAGCAAAGGTTTATTTAGGACTTGAGCTCAAACAATTAAAAAGGCTTTGGGCGTGCTAACTACAGTGCTAAGTAGTTAACACGCCCACAGCTTTTACTCATTGCGCGCAAAGTTTAGCGCCACGCAGTGCACGCGGAACGTCGCACCGGGTGCGCCTATAATGTCACACAGTGCGACGTTTCGGGCGCACTGGGTGCGACATTACAGGCACATCCAATGCGCCATTTTTTGCCCCCCCCCCCCCCCCCCCCGTTGCGACGTTCCGCATGCACTGCGCAGCGCTAAACTTTGCACACGCTAACTTAGAGTGTGAAGCTTAGCAAGACCTAAAGTCCTTTAGGTGTGCTAAGGGCCTTTTCACAGGCATGCTAACACTTAGCACGCTTTTGTGAATCGAGCTCTGATTATGCAAAATTTGTGTTCATCACTAAAGATGAATCTATACTGTGTAGGATTTCCTGGGAGGCATAAAATGCTGATGGATAAAGTTGGCAGTACAAAGCTAGTTAAGATGATCAATAATTATTCAGCTTTCTGCTCCCCAACCTCGACTTGTTATCCATCCTAGTGGACAGCATATAGCGTTGTTCTCCCTAGTTACCCCTCCACATGATGTCACTCCCACACTGTTCCGCCCCCTGCATAGAACAGAACATGTCACACTCATATGCAAGTGACGCAACTGCACAGCCTCGCCCCATGCCCATCGGGTGACATTAATTGAATGTGTGTATGGGCCTTTAGAGCCAACATATAGCAGGTTGTGCAAATACTGATGGTGATTTAACAGTGAGATAAGCATTACTATTTTCTTCCTAGAGGCAGTGCTGGAAATGTGATAAGGGTAAGGGAGGAAGTAGTGTCAAATTCATAGGTCCAAGAGTGATGACCTCAAACTTTGTATAGCAATAATTTAACAGTGAAATTCGCAATTGTTAGCGAAATTGTAAAGTAAAATTTTAAACTACTGTAAAATTATTTTCACACATATTCACAATCACGATATGTAATTTTGAAATGACTCATAATTTTATATCACATTTTTGCATAAATATGTTGTCAGGCAGCAAAGCTAATTTTGATATGATGATTACTTTGGAGATTTTATAAGCTCATCCCCGATACAAAGTTGCAGACTGGAGCTGCCCAGTAAGTGGTCACACAGGAAAAGGACTTGTAAGCACAAACTCCATATTCTCAGCCCACTGGCCACAGGGGGGGGGGGGGGGGGCAGGGCCCCCCTAGGGCCCACTCAGGGACTTTTGTGGTGCAGGAGGGGTCGCAGCATAAGAGGAGAGCGGGGCCGCAGATCAGTGGGGAGGGGGGACATTCCCCCCTCCCTCACCTCGGGCTCTCAGTGCTCCCCCTCCTGCAATCATTGGTGGCAGCAGGCAGGCAGCGGCGTAGGCAGGCTGAACACATTACCTCCTTCTCGCCCGAGGTTTTCCGATCTCTAAGAGCAACTTCCTGTTTACACAGGAAGTTGCATGAAGCTCTTAGAGATCGGAAGACCTCCGGCGAGAAGGAGGTAATGTGTTCAGCCTGCCGCTGCTGCCTGCCCGCTGCCACCAATGATTGTAGGAGGGGGAGCACTGAGAGGAGAGCTCGAGGTGAGGGAGGGGGGGAATGTCCCCCCTCTCCACAGATCTGCGGCCACACTCTCCTCTTATGCTGCGACCCCTCCTGCCCCACAAAAGTACCTAAACGGGCCCTAGGGAGGTGGGGGGGTCCCGAATTTTTTTTTGCAGGAGGGCCCGGGGATTTCTAGGTATGCCCCTGTCTCAGCCCATTATGTAATTATGTACAGGGGTTGGACAAAATAATGGAAACACCTAACATTTTGCCATCATAATCTTTGAACATGTTTTAAGCAATCAAAACTTGACATATGTTAATTTTTTTTGGTTTATTATTTTCGTTATTTGATTTGTTTAATTAAAATAATTGTTTTTTTTACAGATATTTAAATACAAGTTGGTTATAATTTATAAAAATGGCAGACTTTCAAAGAGGCAAAATTGTTGGTGCTCATATGGCAGGCGCTACTGTAACAGAAACTGCCCGAATGCTTGGCATTTCAAGAGGTACTGTTTTAAAAGTAATGACTGCCTTTGAAAGAGAAGGAAAAACGTCCTCAGCAAAGCACAGTTGTGGCCGAAATTTGAAGTTGTCTATGAGAGACCGTCGGACTCTAAATCAAATTGTTTGCAAAGCTCACAAGACCACGGCTTCTAAAATCACTGCAGAGCTGAACGAACACCTCCAGAACCCAGTTTCCACAAAAACTGTTCGTCGGGAGCTGCACAAATCTGGATTCCACTGAAGAACTGCAATTAGAAAACATCTGCTATTAAAGACAAATGTTTCAAAGCGTTTAGAGTGGTGTAGAAACCACCAGAATTAGTCCCTCGAGCAGTGAAAAAATGTGATTTTCTCTGATGAATCATTGTTTACTTTATTTCCGACCTCCGGCCGAGTGTACGTTTGGAGACAGCTGAAAGAAGCATTTCATCCAGACTGCCTTCTCCCAACCGTAAAACATGGCGGGGGTTCTGTGATGATTTGGGGTGCTATTTCTTGGAAATCCGCCGTGCCAATGATTTCCCTTCATGGAAGAATTAACAGCCAAGACTATTTAGGAATTTTGGGCGACCAAATTCATCTTATGGTTCAAGAACTGTTTCCGGAGGGGAATGCCATCTTTCAAGATAATGCCCCAATCCATACAGCTAGAATTGTTAATGAATGACACGAGGAACATTCTATTGAAGTTGAGCATCTCATCTGGCCACCCCAATCCCCAGACCTCAACATTATTGAGCATTTATGGTCGTTATTAGAGATTCAAGTAAGAAGTCAATTTCCACCATCTTCGTCTCTAAAAGAAGGCGGGTGTTTTAATTGAAGAATGGGCTAAAATTCCTTTGGAAACAATTTACAATTTGTATGAATCAATACCTCGGAGAAATGAGGCTGTAATTGCTGCAAAAGGTGGACCTACAGTATATCATATTAAAATATATATTGTTGATTTTCAAGGTGTTTCCATTATTTTATCCAACCCCTGAATGTGACCATACAACTATTGTGTGTCAGTTTTATATGCTGGCAATTATATTAAACTATGCAGCCCAACTGTTTTTGTTGGTATAAAGCCAAAAATAATCATCAATTCCAATAGACAGTAAATAAGGCTAAGTTTTCTTTGTTACTTACACATTGTTGCTTGAAGCTTTTTCCTTTTTAGTATTTTACCATAAGATTTAGGATATAGACTAATATGTCGTTAGGGTCACCCAGAAGCCAATATCTAATATATTTGCTGAGTGGTTATGCAAAATCACTCTAAAAGTTTCTTGACAGTTGAAAATGACTCACAGGGGCTTATTTTTATATTTCTTTAAAAAAAAAAAGAATGCATAGCAGTTCTAAGTTTTAGATGTCACATCTACAGAATTGCACACACAATCACATGTTCATAAATGTATATCCATAAACTGTAGTTAAAATTACAATATAAAGACAAAATCAAAATATTTTAGTTGTTAATGTAACAAAAAATATGTTAAGAATTAAGCTTGTTAGAAAAATAAACTTTAAAAAGTATATATATATATATATATATATATATATATATATATATATATATATATATACCGGTATATATTTTATTATATCTCCTTGTCTGATTAGATATTGGCAAGAGCAAAGATCTGTCAAGTAAAAGCACAGCTAACATTCAAAATAAAATTATTCTTTTAGATCAACAAATAATATTGAACTTACATATGAACCAGAAAAAACTATACATACACAAATAAATGTTACTTACATATTATACTGCGGTCATATTTTTAAATCATATGCTAAAATTAATTTACAATATATCTGATATATTTTTTGAACTTTATTTCCCCCAGAAAAATATGCCTGAACTGTTTATTAATCAGGCTCGATGTGTCAACGGATACTTGGTATTTCACCAGGTAGAGACAATTCATTTTGACATCTGAACTTAACACAGTGGAAACCTATACGTATGAGCAGGAAGACGCAATATATTGTGGCAGGAGTCAGAGTCACACTTGAAAGTCTATGTTCTCAAAAAGATTGTTTCTCTTTGACATTGTTGAGTTAGATTTGACAAAAATTCAGTCTGATTTCAACTTTTTTTTCTCCGTAATCCCTAGGGGAAATGTCAGCAGCTATTTGGTAAGACAGGAATTGAAGGCTGTTGATAAATCAGCAGAATAGGAAATGTAGGTTAAGGAAACCTGGGTTTAATTAGCGGTCAGTGTCAAATAGTTCATGACCCTTAAATTCAGGTAACCTAAACATTTACCAACGGCATGTATGTGCACCCTAATCAATGCTAGGACCGTTTATTAACTCCACTCCTGCCACGTGTGCCATAAAAACTCTGTGTGGCAGACAGAAATAAAACTAACTCTTCGGTTACTCTGGACGTGTTAGGCGTGATATATAGTTGACAAATTACCATTATAGCAACAGGAAACACACAAGGCTATTAAAAGTCAAGGACAATAAGAATTTTGATTAGTGTGGTTAATTGAAAAGCATGACTGTTTCAAATAAGGGAAGCTCTAACTGAGCATGCAAGAGACCAAGTTCAATGCAAAGCATCTTGGGAGAGCACAAAGTTGAAAGCTGTCAGCAGTGATTACAGATTGTGCGACAGCATGCCTTTTATCCACACAAAAGCTTTTTTGGGGGGGGGGGAGGGGTGGAGAACTGCATTAAATACATTTACTTTGTTAAAAGATTGTTGAAGGAACTACTTAATATGCACAACTTTTTTTGCCTTTCATGCTGGGCTAATTTTAATAGTTATGAATGGGGAGATTACAAAAAAAAAGGCAAAACCTAGTAGAAAGAATGATGGTCGGCAAAACCATGTCTGAAATTAGCCTCCCAGTTCAGCACGAGACAAATGCCCAGGTGCACCACAGAAAGATGACAATACATTATTCTTATTACAGAAACCTACTATATCTTCTTTCTTTAATTACTCCAATAGTTCTAAGCAAAAGACACACATGGGAGACAAAAACATGGTCAGTATCCAGCTGATTTCTCTAGAATACCCCAAATTATGCTCTTCTAGGTGCAGGTTTTGTCCACAGATTCAGAACAAAATGAAGATTTTAAATTGATACTTAAGTGAAGACAAAGTAAAGAGTTAAACAATTGTATCTCTCCTCTTACTCCTAAGAATGACTTTCAGATATCCCACAGTTTTATGTTATGTTTAAAAACTTAAAAAAACAGATGTATTGTTTTGTCTCAGCTGAATGTAACAGTCTGTATCCAAAGTATTTTATGGCTGAAATTCCTTATCAGTATTCCGACTGGGTCCTGACTGGAGAAAAACTGTCAGTTGCATAGTGGAATATTAACTCTTTCAGGCATAGAATGAAAAAAGCATTGCAGCATATTTATATGTGTTTATATGCACTGCACATACACTTGCCTATCTCATCATGTCACTTGTCACTTAACCATTTTAGCCTTTAGTTGTTTAGCTGTCATGTTCAAATGGCTGCTGCCCCGTGCTCCTACGGCCATTCGCGCACCCGTGCTGCCGTCTGTTAGCCCGGAGATCAATGAATGGGAACGCCTTAGAAATACTGACAGCTTCTATGAGAAGCTGCGGTCTTTCTGAACAAAAAGACAATATACAATATACAAATATACTTCCTGTAAGCGAGATTACTCACGTACAGGATGGAATTGAAAAAAAATGACTGTGGCCAACTTGTGGCCAAATAGTAAAAGTACATGTACATACATTTTTTTTCACACAAAACACATAAATTACATTTAAAGTGAACTGTTTACCTCCCACACCCAAAAATTACCCAAATAAAATTTTTAACTAAATAAAAAAATAAAATTACAATAAAAAAACATAAATAGTTACGTAAGGGTCTGAATTTTTTAATATGCATGTTAAGAATGTTTATTACTAATATTTTTTAAATTATAAGCTTGTAAATAGTAATGAATGCAAAACTGAAGAAATGCACTTTTATTTCCAATAACCGGGACAAATGGACAATTAAAATATGTGGCTTTTTAATTATGGTAGCATGTATTATTTTAAAGCTATAATGGCCAAAAACTGAGAAATAATGCATTTTTTTAATTTTTTTTCTTAATATTCCTGTTAAAATGCATTTAGAAAAATATAATTCTTAGCAAAATCTACCACCCAAATAAAGCCTAATTGGTGGTGGAAAAAATAAGATATAGATCAATTATTTGTGATAATTAGTGATAAAGTTATTGGTGAATGAATGGGAGGTGAGCATTGCTCGGATTCATAAGGTGAAAAATGAGTGAAGGCTGAAGTGGTTAAGCTTTCCCTTAGCCTCTTCAGGACCACAGGCTTTACCCCCCAAAGACCAGGCCATTTTTTGCTAAAATGGGCCACTGCAGTTTTAAGGCCAAGCTGAAGGGCTGCACAACACAGCACACAAGTGATCCCCCCCCCCCCTCCTCTCCCCACCAACAGAGCTCTCTGCTGGTGGTGGGGTCTGATCGCTCCCCCAATGTTTATTTTTATTTTTTTATATTTATGTCATTTATTTTTAAGTAAATGTGTATTTTGTTTTACTATTTTGTCCTTAGCCCTCCCTCCCCACGCCAGCCAATCCCCGTGATCAGCTGTCATAGGCTCCAGCCTATGACAGCCGATAACCCCTGAGCCTCTGGAGGGGACAGCCGTGTCCCCTGTACAGCACTGCTGTAGATCACAGTGCTGTACATGCTAATCAGACTGCGGTTTCGCCATCGAACAGTCTCCGAGCGCCGATCACCGCTGGGAGACTGAAGGCAGAGCTCCACTCCACCTACCAAGCAGGGGATGAGCAAACTGAAGCAGGCATTAGGCGGTCCTGGGGCTGCCGCCGTGGCCGACGCAGTCGGCAAGCAGTTAAAGTAAGTCAGATTTATTTAGCTTTCAAGCCTATTCAGACTAAAAGTCGTGAGGAACAATAATAGTCAACATAAGAGTTGGTCAATGAGATGCAAATGATTCTGAGTTGAACCAAAATTGTATGTTAATTTTATGAAATGTATGACACATTTTCAAGCTGGGAAAGTTGCATCAACTTTTCTTTGTAATTATTTAGATATTATTTATCTTCCTTAGCTAGTCATTATCTGAAGAAGAGAATGTGATTAACCTCCTTAGCGGTAACCCCATGGCGACGGGGGAAGAACTAAAGGAAATCCCGTTCAGAATGGGATTTCCTGATGGGCCTGATCGCCGGAGGCGATCGGAGGGGGTGGGGGGATGCCGCTGCTCAGCGGCTATAATGTAGCTAGCGCTAGGCTAGCTACATGATTTTAAAAAAAAAATAGTGCTGCGCTGCCCCCTGGCGGATTTAATTGACCGCCAGGGAGGTCAAAGGCACCTGGTTTGCTTCAGTTTTAATTTAACCCCCTCCCAACTGCCTAACGCCGATCGGTATCAGGAAGGTGGCAGCCCCAGGACCACGTAACGCCAAAAGGCGTCAAATCCCAAAAGGCGTCAAAATTCATTTATTTCATACAGTGGGATGCAAAAGTTTGGGCAACCTTGTTAATCGTCATGATTTTCCTGTATAAATCGTTAGGTTGTTACGATAAAAAATGTCAGTTTTATATATATGATATAGGACACACACAGTGATATTTGAGAAGGGAAATTAAGTTTATTGGATTTACAGAAAGTGTGCAATAATTGTTTAAACAAAATTAGACAGGTGCATACATTTGGGCACTACAAAGAAGAAATGAAATCAATATTTAGCAGATCCCCTTTTTCAGAAATGAAAGCCTCTAAACGCTTCCTGTAGGTTCCAATGAGAGTCTGGATTCTTGTTGAAGGTATTTTGGACCATTCCTCTTTACTAAACATACAGTGGGTTGCAAAAGTATTCGGCCCCCTTGAAGTTTTCCACATTTTGTGATATTACTGCCACAAACATGAATCAATTTTATTGGAATTCAACATGAAAGACCAACACAAAGTGGTGTACACATGAGAAGTGGAACGAAAATCATACATGATTCCAAACATTTTTTTACAAATAAATAACTGCAAAGTGGTGTGTGCATAATTATTCGGCCCCCTTTGATCTAAGTACAGTCAGTTGCCTATAGACATTGCCTGATGAGTGCTAATGACTAAATGGAGTGCACCTGTGTGTAATCTAATGTCAGTACAAATACAGCTGCTCTGTGACGGCCTCAGAGGTTGTCTAAGAGAATATTGGGAGCAACAACACTGTGAAGTCCAAAGAACACACAAGACAGGTCAGGGATCAAGTTATTGAGAAATTTAAAGCAGGCTTAGGCTACAAAAAGATTTCCAAAGCCTTAAACATCCCACGGAGCACTGTTCAAGCGATCATTCAGAAACGGAAGGAGCATGGCACAACTGTAAACCTACCAAGACAAGGCCATCCACCTAAACTCACAGGCCGAACAAGGAGAGCGCTGATCAGAAATGCCGTCAAGAGGCCCATGGTGACTCTGAACGAGCTGCAGAGATCTACAGCTCAGGTGGGAGACTCTGTCCATAGGACAACTATTAGTCATGCACTGTACAAAGTTGTCCTTTATGGAAGAGTGGCAAGAAGAAAGGCATTGTTAACAGAAAGCATAAGAAGTCCCGTTTACAGTTTGCCACAAGCCATGTGGGGGACACAGCAACCATGTGGAAGAAGGTGCTTTGGTCAGATGAGACCAAAATTGAACTTTTTGGCCACAATGCAAAACGCTAGGTGTGGTGGAAAACTAACACTGCACATCACTCTGAACACACCATCCCCACTGTCAAATATGGTGGTGGCAGCATCATGCTCTGGGGGTGCTTCTCTTCAGCAGGGACAGGGAAGCTGGTCAGAGTTGATGGGAAGATGGATGGAGCCAAATACAGGGCAATCTTGGAAGAAAACCTCTTGGAGTCTGCAAAAGACTTGAGACTGGGGCGGAGGTTTACCTTCCAGCAGGACAATGACCCTAAACATAAAGCCAGGGCAACAATGGAATGGTTTAAAACAAAACATATCTATGTGTTATAATGGCCCAGTCAAAGTCCAGATCTATATCCAATCGAGAATCGGTGGCAAGATCTGGAAACTGCTGTTCACAAACGCTGTCCATCTAATCTGACTGAGCTGGAGCTGTTTTGCAAAGAAGAATGGGCAAGGATTTCAGTCTCTAGATGCGCAAAGCTGGTAGAGACATACCCTAAAAGACTGGCAGCTGTAATTGCAGCAAAAGGTGGTTCTACAAAGTATTGACTCAGGGGGCTGAATAATTACGCACACCCCACGTTGCAGTTATTTATTTGTGAAAAATGTTTGGAATGATGTATGATTTTCGAACCATTTCTCACATGCACACCACTTTGTATTGGTCTTTCATGTGGAATTCCAATAAAATTGATGCATGTTTGTGGCAGTAATGTGACAAAATGTGGAAAACTTCAAGGGGGCCGAATACTTTTGCAACCCACTGTATCTAGTTCATTCAGGTTTGATGGCTTCTGAGATAGCTTTAACTCACACCACAGATTTTCAATTACATTCAGGTCTGGGGACTGAGATGGCCATTCCAGAACGCTGTACTTGTTCCTCTACATTAGGGATGCTCATTCAGATTCCGCGGAAATGCAATTTCCGAAATTCCGATCGGAAATTGCATTTCCACATCGGAATGCGGAAACCGGTAATGCAAGCGCGGAGATTTCTGCCGGAAATCGCGGAAATTCCACCCGACTTTAAAATCGATTTTCTCAAGCACTATAAGGTCTTTTTGAAAACTTTTTTTTGCATCTTGTTCACAAGATTCGGTTTAATAAAATCTGCAAATTTGGTGTTTCTAGGACTTAGGGGGCTTTGCTATTAACCGCTAAAGTCGGCGGATTTTTACCGTAATGTAAAATGCAGAAATCTGCATCTGCCTATTTCCTGCATTTTACATTACAGTAAAAATCCGCCGAATTTAGCGGTTAATAGCAAAGCCCCCTAAGTCCTAGAAACACCAAATTTTTAGGGTTTATTAAACAGAATCTTCTGAACAAGATGCAAAAAAAAAGTTTTCAAAAAGACCTTATAGTTTTTGAGAAAATCGATGTTAAAGTCGGGCAGAATTTCCGCAATTTCCGGCGGAAATTCCGCATTGGAATGCGGAAATTGGTAGCGGAAAGCGGAATCGGTAATCGGTACATGACAGAATGCGGATTTACCGTGGAATCGGAAATTGGCATTCCGGCCATCCCTAGCCTACTCTACATGAATGCCTTAGTGGATTTTGAGCAGTGTTTAGGGTCATTGTCTTGTTGAAAGATCCAGCCCCAGCGCAGCTTCAGCTTTGTCACTTATTCCTGGACATTGGTCTCCAGAATCTGCTGATACTGAGTGGAATCCATGCATCCCTGAACTTTGACAAGATTCCCAGTCCCTGCACTGGCCACACAGCCCTACAGCATAATGGAACCACCACCATATTTTACTGTAGGTAGCAGGTGTTTGTCTTGGAATGCTGTGTTCTTTTTTCTCCATGCATAACACCCCTTGTTATGCCCAAATAACTCAATTTTAGTTTAATCAGTCTACAGCACCTTATTCCAAAATGAAGCTGGCTTGTCCAAATGTGCTTTAGTATACCTCAAGCGGATCTGTTGGTGCTGTGGGCGGAGAAAAGGCTTCCTCTGCATCACTCTCTCATACAGCATCTCCTTGTGTAAAGTGTGCCAAATGGTTGAACGATGCACAGTGACTCCATCTGCAGCAAGATGATGTTGTAGGTCTTTGGTGCTGGTCTGTGAGTTGACTCTGACTGTTCTCACCATTTGTCGCTTCTGTTTATCCAATATTTTTTTTGGTCTGCCACTTCGAGCCTTAACTTGAACTGAGCCTGTCGTCCTCCGTTTCCTCAATATGTTCCTAACTGTGGAAACAGACAGCTGAAATCTCTGAGACAGCTTTCTGTATCCTTCCCTAAACCATGATGGTGAACAATCTTTGTCTTCAGGTCATTTGAGAGTTGTTTTGAGACCCCCATGTTGCTACTCTTCAGAGAAAATTAAAAGAGGAGGGAAACTTACAACTGACCCCCCTTAAATACTCTTTCTCATAATTGGATTCACCTGTGTATGTAGGTCATGGGTCACTGAGCTTACCAACCCAATTTGAGTTCCAATAATTAGTTCTAAAGGTTTTGGAATCAATAAAATGACAACAGTGCCCAAATTTATGCACCTGCCTAATTTTGTTTAACCACTTACCGACCGCCGCATGTACAAATGGTGGCCGGAAAGTGGATCCCGCAAGGACCGCCGCATGTACAATTGGCGGCGGTCCTTGTACGGGCATGGGCAGAGCGTTCGCGTCATTCGTGACACGATCCTCCGCCGGGGACTGGCTCCGCCCCCTCACGCTGTAACCCGCCGGCCGTTCAGAAGCGCCGGCGGGTTACTAGCACCCGGATCACCGCATACAAAGTGTATAATACACTTTGTAATGTATACAAAGTGTATTATACAGGCTGCCTCCTGCCCTGGTGGTCCCAGTGTCCGAGGGACCACCAGGGCAGGCTGCAGCCACCCTAGTCTGAACCCAAGCACACTGATTCCCCCCCTGCCCTCTGATCGCCCACAGCACCCCTCAGACCCCCCCCGTCCACCCCCCAGACCCCTGTTTGCACCCAATCACCCCCCCTAATCACCCATCAATCACTCCCTGTCACTATCTGTAAACGCTATTTTTTTATGCCCTAAACTGCCCCCTGCTCCCTCCTGATCACTCCCCACCCCTCAGATTCTCCCCAGCCCCCCCCCAGCCCCCCCCCTGTGTACTGTATGCATCTATCCCCCCTGATCACCTGTCAATCACCTGTCAATCACCCATCAATCACCCATCAATCACCCCCTGTCACTGCCACCCATCAATCAGCCCCTAACCTGCAATCTGATCACCCACCCACACCAATAGATCGCCCGCAGAGCCGACGTCAGATCACCTCCCAAGTGCATTGTTTACATCTATTCTCTACCCTAAACACCCACTAATTACCCATCAATCACCCATCAATCACCCCCTATCACCACCTGTTACTGTTACCCATCAGATCAGACCCTAATCTGCCCCTTGCGGGCACCCAATCACCCGCCTACACGCTCAGATTGCCCTCAGACCCCCCCTTATCAATTCGCCAGTGCATTATTTACATCTGTTCTTCCCTGTAATAACCCACTGATCACCTTTCAATCACCTGTCAATCACCCATCAATCACCCCCTGTCACTGCCACCCATCAATCACCCCCTGTCACTGCCACCCATCAATCAGCCCCTAACCTTCCCCTTGCGGGCAATTATGATCACCCACCCACACCAATAGATCGCCCGCAGATCCAACGTCAGATCACCTCCCAAGTGCATTGTTTACATCTGTTCTCTACCCTAAACACTCACTAATTACCCATCAATCACCCCCTGTCACTGCTACCCATCAGATTAGACCCCTATCTGCCCCTAGGGCACTCAATCACCCGCCCACACCCTCAGAACGCCCTCAGATCAGCCCTGATCACCTCGCCAGTGCATTGCTTGCATCTATTCCCCCCTCTAATCACACCTTGAGACACCCATCAATCACCTCCTGTCACCCCCTAGCACACCTACCCATCAGATCAGGCCCTCATTTGCCCCGTGTGGGCTCCTGATTACTCGGCCAAACCCTCAGATCCCCCTCAGACCCCCTTCCAATCACCTCCCCAGTGCATTGATTGCATCTATTTTCCCCTCTAACCACCCCCTGAGACATCCATCAATCACCTTCTGTCACCCCCCTAGCACTCCTATCCATCAGATCAGACTCAATACAACCTGTCATCTAAAAGGCCACCCTGCTTATGACCGGTTCCACAAAATTAGCCCCCTCATAGACCACCTGTCATCAAAATTTGCAGATGCTTATACTCCTGAACAGCGACATTTGTTTTCAAGACTACTCCTCACGGTTTAGGGCCTCTAAAATGCCAGGGCAATATAGGAATCCCACAAATGAACCCATTCTAGAAAGAAGACACCCAAAGGTATTCCGTTAGGAGTATGGTGAGTTCATAGAAGATTTTATTTTTTGTCACAAATTAGCGGAAAATGACACTTTGTGAAAAAAAACAATTAAAATCAATTTCCGCTAACTTGTGACAAAAAATAAAATCTTCTATGAACTCACCATACTCCTAACAGAATACCTTGGGGTGTCTTCTTTCTAAAATGGGGTCATTAGTGGGGTTCCTATACTGCTCTGGCATTTTAGGGGCCCTAAACCGTGAGGAGTAGTCTTGAAACAAAAATGACCTGTGAAATCCTAAAGGTACTCATTGGACTTTGGGCCCCTTAGCGCAGTTAGGGTGCAAAAAAGTTCCACACATGTGGTATCACAGTACTCAGGAGAAGTAGTATAATGTGTTTTGGGGTGTATTTTTACACATACCCATGCTGAGTGAGAGAAATATCTCTGTAAATGGACAATTGTGTGTAAAATAAATCAAAAATTGTCATTTACGGAGATATTTTTCCCACCCAGCATGGGTATGTGTAAAAATACATCCCAAAACACATTATACTACTTCTCCTGAGTACGGCAATACCACATGTGTGGCACTTTTTTGCAGCCTAACTGCGCTAAGGGGCCCAAAGTCCAATGAGCACCTTTAGACTTTACAGGGGTGCTTACAATTAGGCACCCCCCAAAATGCAAGGACAGTAAACACACCCCACAAATTACCCCATTTTGGAAAGTAGACACTTCAAGGTATTCAGAGAGGAGCATAGTGAGTCCGTGGCAGATTTCATTTTTTTTTTGTCGCAAGTTAGCAGAAATGGAAACTTTTTTTTTTCTTTCTTTTTTGTCACAAAGTGTCATTTTCGGCTAACTTGTGACAAAAAATAAAATCTTCTATGAACTCACCATGCCTCTCAGTGAATACTTTGGGATGTCTTCTTTCCAAAATGGGGTCATTTGAGGGGTATTTATACTATCCTGGAATTCAAGCCCCTCATGAAACATGACAGGTGGCCAGAAAAGTCATAGATGCTTCAAAATGGGAAAATTCACTTTTTGCACCATAGTTTGTAAACGTTATAACTTTTACCCAAACCAATCAATATAGGGTGAATGGGTTTTTTTTTATTAAAAACATGTTTGTCCACATTTTTCGTGCTGCATGTATACAGAAATTTTACTTTATTTGAAAAATGTCAGCACAGAAAGTTAAAAAATCATTTTTTTTACAAAATGCATGTTTTTTTTGATGAATATAATAAAAAGTAAAAATCGCAGCAGCAATCAAATAGCACCAAAAGAAAGCTTTATTAGTGACAAGAAAAGGAGGTAAAATTCATTTAGGTGGTAGGTTGTATGAGCGAGCAATAAACTGTGAAAGCTGCAGTGGTCTGAATGGAAAAAAAGGGTCTGGTCCTTAAGGGGGGTAAACCCCACGGTCCTCAAGTGGTTAAACAATTATTGCACACTTTCTGTAAATACAATAATCTTCATTTCACTTTCTCAAATATCACTGTGTGTGTCTCCTATATGATATATTTAACTGAAATTTTATCGTAACAACCAACAATTTATACAGGAAAATCATGCCGATTAACAATGTAGCCCAAACTTTCGCATCCCACTGTATGTCTCATACCCTGAATTATATGGATATTGCATATAGGCATTAACCCAGCATGAAGAGTGTGTATAAGTTAAACACCACCCTAAATATAACACTGGGGAAACAAGGGCCCAATCTTTATATTATTTGAACTTGGCCAAGCAATTCATTACTCAACGCACCTAGAAACAGACATTCACTTTTTCAGGAGAAAACATCCTGGCCCTAGTGTAAATTTCAAGCACTGCCTATAATAAAACAAAAAGAAATGATCTGTGCAATCTTTCAACAGGATGAAGGATTTGTGTTGGCCAGTGATGCTACTTCTGATAGCACTGTGCACGTACATTTGCGAAAGTCAAACTTAGATTTTTATTATTATTATTTTAACAAAAATCATGCGATTTAGATTCAGATTTTTAATTGTTTTTACATGCGATACTGATTTCCGATTTTGAATTTTAATTGCAAATCGGATTTGCGGTGTGCAGGGAGCCTTAGGCCTCTTGCACATTACATGCGATTCCGATTTCCGATTTTGAATTGGTACTGCGTGCTGCATTTTTTTATGTATTTTACTTTTGATGCCATCCAGTGAAAATCGGAATCGCAAATTGGAATCGCAAATCGGATTTGCAGTGTGCAGGGAGCCTAAAAAGGGTGGCTCCCTGCCAAGCCCTATTGACCCTTGTCCAACATGCATATGAGTATATTTCCTGGGAATTTCAGGCTCATTACCATGACCACACACAGCCAGAAAAGCCTCCCTCAACCCTTTTTACAGAGCACCCTTGCCCAATTTTAATGGAAAGTAGCTCATCCCCACCTCAGGAGGTGGAGTAACTAATTACACATTTGTGGTGGTAGCCCCAGAGGTCTTTTAGTGAAATCTTGGACCCATATTTTATAATAAAGGGACTAGAGATGGCCCGAACGGTTTGCCGGCGAACGGTTCCCAGAAAACTTCCGATGTTCACGATCGCAGAGAACCGCAAACTTTTCCGGAGGTTCGATTCGCCACTATAGTACATCATTAGGGTCAACATTGACCCTCTACATCACAGTCAGCAGGCACTTTGTAGCCAAACAGGCTACACTTCCTCCTGGAGGCCTCCCCCCCCCCCCCCTTATAAAATGCAGGCAGCGTCAGGCATTGGAGTCACTCGTGGGCCTGCAGTAATTAGAGAAGGATAAGTAGAAGAGGTCAGCAGCACCACGTGGATGTATTCAAGCTCTTTATTGCATAAAGATAAAGCCCAGGGACAGTAATTAGAGAAGGGACAGCTGCTGCAGTGCAGACTCTCATAGGGAAAGCTTAGGCTCTTGTAGGCTTGTTAGCTTGCTCCTTGCTGATTCTTATTGCTAAAAAAAAAACAAGCACCCCTCAACAGCTCTTTTGAGAGCTAATCTTGTTCTTGTGATATATTTTTTGTGTGTGTGTGTGGCCCACTTGCATTATATTTATATACAGCCCTGTCAGTCAGTCGCAGCTGGCCTTTGGCCCCTTAATTCCTACTGTGCCACTGCCAGGCCGAGCACATTCAGTGACTACCCGTGTGTGTGACAGGCACCTGCACATTTGTAATCCCAATCACTGCACCTGTTAACTGTTTAGTCCACCTACCTACCTACCTACCTACCTATATGCATTGTTAATACCACCAGTCATTGCACCTGTTCACGGTACGTGTGTGTGACAGTTGCACATTTGTAATACCCAGCAGCACTGCATATACCTACCTACCTGTTGTTCAGTGCACCCTCCTACCCACGTGAGCTCACGCAGTGTGACATTTAATACCACCAGTCACTGTACCTGTTCACGGTACGTGTGTGTGACAGGTGCACATTTGTAATACCCTGCAGCACTGCATAAACCTACCTGTTGTTCAGTGCACCCACCTACCTATGTGAGCGCACGCAGCGTGCTATTTAATACCACCAGTCACTGTACCTGTTCACGGTACATGTGTGTGACAGGTGCACATTTGAAAAACCATCACTGCATATACCTACCTGTTGTTCAGTGCACCCACCTACCTACGTGAGCGCACACAGTGTGATATACCACTCCGTGCATACCTGTTAACTGCACCTGTGTGACTGCACATTGTATTAGTCAAGTCAGTGCATACCTTTCACTTCATCCCCCCCCCCAATATGAACAAAACAGGTAGTGGTAGAGGCAGAGGAAAACCCAGAGGAAGGCCACCCGGAAGGTCTGTTCGAGGTCATGCTGATGTGATTTTGTGCAGCCCTGGACCAAAGTACAGTGCTCAGAAGAAGGCACGTCCCATCAACTCCCAAGATTGTCAGGACGTGGTTGACTATTTAACACAGAACACCTCATCTTCCGCAGCCATTAGCGTTACTACTAGCACCACATCCGTTCCATTTGACACTTCGCAGGAGTTATTTGGAGGGGAATTAACTGATTCACAGCAACTACTGTTACAACAAGATGAAGGCGCTAAGCAAGTTACACCACCTCAAGGTGTGAGGAGGAGGATGATGAAGTACCTGCTGTTGGTGCAGTTTATGAGGTGTCTGAGGCAAGCGAAGCTGGGCAAGATGATTATGATGATGACGGTGATACGGACGTCACGTGGGATCCTAAGAGACAAGATGACCAAGGGCCATGTCAGAGAGGGGTAGGAGGAGACGAGTTCCTGAAAGAAGCAGGCGGAGCTCGTTGTCAGAAACAGCTGGTGGCAGTGTCCGGCGCCATGTATCGCCACCTATGGACAGCCAGCCAACATGCCCTTCAGCGTCAGCTGCTAGTGCCACCATAGTGCCATCACCCCAGGGGGGCTCAGCGGTTTGGACATTTTTTAGTGTGTCTGACTTAGATCAGAGCAATGCCATTTGTTCTCTCTGCCTCCAAAAATTGAGCCGTGGAAAGGCCAACACCCACGTAGGGACAACTTCCTTTATGAAGGCACATGAAGAAAAGGCACAAACTGCAATGGGAAGAGCACCAGAGGAAAAGCAGTACACGAAAGAAAAGCCACCCTCCTTCTCCTCTTCCTCTTTCAGGTGCAGCATCTTCAGCCACTTTCACACTTGCACCTTCACAATCACAGCCACCCTCCTCCACTCCGCCTCTCACCTTGAGTGGTTCCTGCTCCTCTGCCTACAGCCGCAGTCAGGTGTACGGGAGGGAAATCTTTGAGCGAAAGAAGCCAATTTCTGCCAGTCACCCCCATTGCTCGGCGTCTGACAGCTGGCTTGGCGGAACTGTTATTTTGCCAGCTGTTACCATACCAGCTGGTGGACTCTGAGGCCTTCTGTAAATTTGTGGCCATTGGGACACCGCAGTGGAAGATACTAGGCCGCAATTATTTCTTTAAAAAGGCGATACCCAAACTGTACCATGAAGTTGAGAGGCAAGTGGTGTAGTCTCTGGCACACAGCATTGGGTCAAGGGTCCATCTGACCACAGATGCCTGATCTGCCAAGCACGGTCAGGGCAGGTACATTACTTACACAGCCCATTGGATCAACCTTGTGACCGCTGACAAGCAGGGAGCACGTGGCTGTGCAACGGACCTACTTGTGACACTTCCACGGCTTGCATTCAGACCTGCTGCCACCTCCTCTCCTTCTGCTACATCTTCTTTGCTGTCATCCTCCTCCTCCTCCTCCTTGGCTGAGTGGCAGCGCAACTCTTCTGGTGCTGCGATCTCCTCTCCAGCTATACAGCCCCAGCTCCCCAGGGCCTATGCTGCATGCCAGGTATGACGGTGTCATGCCATATTAGACACATCTTGCCTCAAAGCGAAGAGTCACACTGGAGCAGCTGTCCTGACTGCTCTGAACAAACAGGTGGATCAGTGGCTGACCCCGCACCAACTGGAGATCGGCAACGTGGTGTGTGACAACAGCAGCAATCTAATATTGACTTTGAATTTGGGAAAGTTGACACATGTACCCTGCATGGCACATGTGCTCAATCTCATAATTCAGAGATTTGTGTCTAAGTACCCAGGCTTACAGGACATCCTAAAGCACTCCAGGAAGGTGAGTGGGCATTTCAGGCGGTCTTACACGGCAATGGCACACTTTGCCGATATTCAGCAGAGAAACAACTTGCCGGTGAGACGCTTGATTTGCGATAGCCCGATGTTCGACCGCCTGCTACAACAGGAGAAAGCCATCAAACAGTATCTCTATGGCTACAGTCAAAGGACATTGTTTGGGGAGATGGGGATGTTCTGGCCGAAGTACTGGACACTGATGCGAAATGCTTGCAGGCTCATGCGGCCATTTGAGGAGGTGACAAACCTGGTGAGTTGCAGTGAAGGCTCCATCAGTGACTTGATCCCATATGCCTTCTTCCTTTCTAGAGCGTGCCGTGTGTAGAGTGGTGGATCAAGCTGTGGAGAACCGTGAACAGGAACAGGAACAGGAAGAAGAGTTGTGTGATCAATCCTCAGCAGAAGCAGATGATTCCTCAACACCTGCGGCAGCACAGAGGGGGGAGGAGGAGGAGGAGGAAGAGTCGTTTGGGGAAGAGGAGTCAGATGATGAGGAAGGTGTTGTTTTGGAGGAGGAGGAGGAGGAGGAGGAGGATGAGGCAGAAGAACAACCGCAGCAGGTGTCACAGGGGGCTTGTGCTGCTCAACTTTCCCATGGTATTGTTTATGGCTGGGGGGAGGAGGAGAACTTAGCTGTCATCACTGAGGAAGAGCAAGAGGAGATGGATAGTATGTCTGCATCCAACTTTGTGCAGATGGCATCTTTCATGCTTTCCAGCCTGTTGAGTGACCCCCGTATAAAAAAAACTCAAGGGGAATGAGCTGTACTGGGTGGCCACGCCAGTAGACCCTCGGTATAGGCACAAAGTGGCGGAGATGTTTCCAAATCACCAGAAGGCAGAAAGGATGCAGCACTTGCAAAACAAGCTGGCAACTATGCTTTACAATGTGTTTCAGGGTGATGTCACAGCACAACGCAATAACATTGCCAGTAATCCTTTTCCCATGTCCACGCAGGCAAGGACAGGACGCTTCAGCAATCTCATGGTGATGTCAGACATGCGGACATTCTTTAG
This sequence comes from Hyperolius riggenbachi, assembly GCF_040937935.1. Classification (NCBI taxonomy): domain Eukaryota; kingdom Metazoa; phylum Chordata; class Amphibia; order Anura; family Hyperoliidae; genus Hyperolius; species Hyperolius riggenbachi. The sequence continues at coordinate 209,580,617 of NC_090652.1, forward strand.
TCCAACGCCTCACCTTAGCGCTTCCGGATCCACCCTCCACCAACGCCTCGAGCGGCAGGTAGCCGACTACTTGGCCTTAAGTGTGGATGTAGACACTGTGAGCAGCGATGAATTCTTGGACTACTGGGTGTGCAGGCTTGACCTGTGGCCAGAGCTGTCCCAATTTGCCCTCCAACTTCTGTCTTGTCCTGCCTCAAGCATCCTGTCAGAAAGGACCTTCAGCGCAGCTGGAGGCATTGTCACTGAGAAGAGACGTCGCCTAAGTCAAAAAAGTGTTCAGTACCTCACCTTTATCAAAATGAATGAGGCATGGATCTCAGAGGGCTACTGCCTGCCCGAAGACTAAGTCAGTCCCCGCACACAGCATCTCTGCCTGCATGCCGTGTGACTGCCTGCCCCATGACTAAGTCGGTCCCCACACAGCTTCTCTGCCTGCAGGCCGCTTGACTGCCTTCTCCGCCACCACCAACAGGGTCCAGGACTCCAGGCGGATTCCTGAATTTTTAAGGCCTCTGCTAGCGGCGGCCGCTATAATAATTTTTCTGGTGCATGTACATGCCTGCCTAATTTTTTCCGGCTGCACTGCGGCTGCAACAACAAAACAAAAGGCATGTACATGTGTAAATTCCCCTTCATGATTGTTACCTTGCTGCGGTGAAGGGGCTTGCGTATCACAATGAAGCAATGACCGACAGCTATATGAGTGTCTCGGGGGGTGGCACACCAAAGGTAATAAGGTCGTTGCTTCATTGTGGACAGACCAAATTCGATCAGCTGGACAATCACTGTCATTGAGCTACCTCAGCCTGGTGACCATATGGGCTTGAAAACCGCTATCGCCTGCACTCTCGCCATGGTGCACACCAGTCCAGCACGGCCGTCACTACACAAACAGCTGTTTGCGGTGCGTTACACAGTGAGTTTGTTGTGTCAGTGTGAGGCATTACTCTAATTACACTCCCTGATTGATGTATACACATGTGAGATGTTTTAAAGCACTTTAGGCCTCCAATTTAGCATGCAATGTGATTTCTGCCCTTAAAACACTGCTTTGCGTCAAATCCAGATTTTTTTCCCAGGACTTTTGGTGTCTATCCCACTCATCCATGCAAAAACTCAGATGTTATACCCCTTGAAACATCTTTTCAATCACTTTTGTGGCCAGCATAAATGTTTCTAGTTTTCAAAGTTTGCCTCCCCATTGAAGTCTATTGCAGTTCACGAAAGTTCGCAAGTTCGCAAACGTTTGTGGAGGTTCGCGAACCTAAAATCGGAGGTTTGGGCCATCTCTAAAAGGGACACAGAGACATTAGCCTCCTCCCGGGTAAATAGCTAAAAAGGGTAATTTTGGTCACCCTACCAAAAGGTCAATATGAAAAGCTTATTTGAAAGATAAACTTAAAAATACAAGTAAAATATTCTCATGTGCATCCTTATTTGTTATTCCACTTTGTACTTACATTTTCATGTAAGTATATTCTCCATTTTCATCCACATAAAAATGATCCCCTTTTGGTTATTGGTCCTCCTGTCATTATAAATAGGAGCTTTAAAATGCCATCATATGTTCACCATCCACTTCTAGAGATTGCACAAATGTCACAAACTATGTGAATATATATTGCTCAGGGGGCAGGGCCTCACAATGATGGGATTAAAATTCCTTCTTCTCTGCGAAGAGGGTGCATTTACTCCAGCTACTAGATCATTAAGGGCCCCCTAGCAGGGCAATTCAACCCTATGGTGGTGATGCCACTGACACGATTTGCTTTCGCTGAAATTGCAAGCATTTTTGGCACGATTGGGCTTCTGTACAAAGTATAGGATTGACCAGAGAATTTCCTAAACTCTGTGCAGATTGCTCCCATGCCATGGTCCAAAGCCTCCTAGATCCTCCGGAAGCAGCCACGTTCTCCACGGCCAGTCAGCTAAGCGCGCTCCCCTGTCTCGCTCCTGGGAGCGTTCTGCTCCTGCACAGTCGCACTGCGCAGGTGCAGAATGCTCCTGGAAATGGGAACATGGTGGGGCAGGCGCGCTTGGCAGGCCAAGCATGTGCAGTATGCCCGACTGCCCATGGAGAACTTCGGCTACCAGAGGATCTAGGAGGCTTTGGACTGCAGCATGGGAGTGATCTGCAAGGAGGGGGCAGGAGGAAGCACCAGGTATGTATAACACTTTTGTTTCCCTTTGTCTTAGGTACACTTTAATGCAAGGTCTCATAATTGTATCCATGCACAATGGAGAGCGCTGTTCTTTTGGGGATGAGTGTGCACCTTTCATTCATAGCTTCCAATTCAGTCAAATAGGCCATGATATCAGAAAAGTAAAATGATGGCAGAGGGCAGTGGGAGCTCTCTTTAGCATTCAGTTCACTTTTCTCTGCATGGAGGGGGCTGGAGGAAGCCCCACGTATGTATAAAATGTTTGTTTTCCCTTGCCTCAGGTTCACTTTAAGGCTATTAAAATTAGGTGGTAAAGTTGGTGATCTATTTGTAAAACCATGTGTCACATAACACTGTTCTGTGCATCAACCTTCTTTTTTTCTCCCGTGCTTGGGAAAATTCTTGGTTATTGTTAATGGAAAATTTAGCTTCCGGAAAGGATTTTTAAGCTATAGCCCATTTGAAAGAAGAGTGGGGCATCAAACTTTTCTGTTGCTCTATTCTAAAATGATTATGTAGGACCTATATCTTGCTATGTTTATTCTTTTATTCTATCAATAGCAAGATCCTACCCAGTTCTTTCAATATCATAGAATAGAAATTCTTAATTTTATGGCCAATACCTTCTGCTGTATTTTCTATAAACTTCATCTTATCAAACACCTTTTTGGCATTTGCTACTTAAGGAGAAGCTATCTTATCTAGATTTCAGATAGTACATTAAAGAACAAGTGACACCCATGCTAACCTAAATAAAAAGCACATATATAAGTAGATAAATACTAGTTCTACTTACATTTATTATATGCAATGTCCACATTATGATTCCTGTAAATCTTATAAAGGAAAAGCAGAGAATCCTAGGCAGTTTCCATCTTTGTTACCTTTGACCTCCTGACATAATTTCCTCCCTCACTTTTTTCTCCTCTTGCTAATTGTGTATTCGTTACCCATCCTCCTCCCAGAGTCTTCAGACACTCCTACTGAGGTCTATACTAGGAAGTGCACTGTCTTACGTCATTAGAAGGAGGGGGAGTTAACGGGAAGAGGAGGAGTATATTATAGATAAAAAGACTCCCAGCATGCAACTGTTTGGCAATGGCACATAAAGGGCCAGTGCTCCTAAGGTATGTGATAATTCCAAACCATAACAACAGAAACAGTTTTGAAAGTTTTGAATGCAGGATTAACATCTTTATCACTAAATAAACTCAGACCAGCTGTTGAAATTTAATTTTTATGGTGACAATCCCGCTTTAGGTTAACAGTCTGAATAGTATCATTCCTTGTTTGTCTACTTTCTAAGAAACCCAACTGCCTGTAGTGGATAATCTCAAGTTGAAGTTTTTTTTCAGTCAATTAGCTTGTATCCTTGAGAAAAGCTTGGAATCCACATCAAGCAAAGACAATCAATAACTATTGCAGAAGGGTCTTTGCTTCTTTTATTAATCGGCAGTGGCTGGATAGTGTAATGGTTAAGGGCTCTGTCTCTGACACAGGAGACCTGGGTTCAAATCTCGGCTCTGCCTGTTCAGTAAGCCAGCACCTATTTCAGTAAGGAGTTTCTTGGGCAAGTCTCCTTAACACTGCTACTGCCTACTGAGTGCGCTCTAGTGGCTGCCTCGCAAGCGCTTTGAGTCCGACAGGAGAAAGGCGCTATACAAATACTGCCATTATTATTATACTGCCATTATAATCAAAATGATACACGTTCATGTGGGAACTGGGAAGTCACACACCCCCTTCCGCACTGGTCTCTCTTTTAAAATTATCCACGTGCATACATCGCGCGCCACTCATAAGCGCTCACGCTGTGCGCGCACCCGCCAGTGCACGCCTAGCGCACCCGCCCACGCACTGCCGCGCACACACCCACCCCCCTTCGGGACCCGTCCTTCTCTGCCTCACGTCATTCCCCCCAGCTTTCGGCAGTGTCTCTGCGTCCCTCCATGCTCATGCGCAGTGCAAAAAAGCACTGACACACGGACATGGAACGCACGGACACTTGCGTTTTATTGTATAGGATTTGCATTTATCTATTTAGATCTATTTAGGTCTTTGGTCTACCATTTTATTTCGGAATGTAAAGACATAACATTTTCAAGTGCTCATTTTAGCTCTGTATACTGATATTTTCATCAAGTCCTTTCTTGCTACAAATCAATTCCTTGTAATTTTCATTCCATAACGCACTTTGACTACAACTAAGATGGCGCCTATCGGCTGTCCCGGCACAGAGCTCCTGCTACTTTTCCTCTTATATAGATTGGTTTTGCATTTTAGTTTTTTTTTTTTTAGTGTTTTTAGTGTTGTTTTAGTTGTTAGCTGCTAGGGGTCAGTCTGTTAGTCAGCTCCGGCATCCCACCCTTCAGTCCTGCAGCAAGCCAAGCAGAGGATACACAGGCTACAGAGCCTACCACACACGTAGAGGACCCGAAGTGACCCGAAGTCAACACGCAGGCCTAACCACCCAACTACCTGCACTGCTTCCCGGCCGACAGCACCACCTCCATCACTGGTCCTGCGTCCTCCGCCACTTCGCTAGCAGCGGCACAGATCCCCCACCTGCCTCCGGTCCGACCACGGAAGCCGCGGGCCCACGTGCCCCATCAAGAGAGGATACTCCATCCGGGTGCCACAGCTGCCACCGCCGCTCGCTCGGAAGTCTACTGCCGCACGGGACCCCCGTCTGCCCTCTGGTCTGACCACGGACAGCCGTGCTCCAACAAGAGAAGACCCTCCATCCGGGAGCCACTGCTGCCACCGCCGCTCGGAAGTACACAGCCACGGTCACCGTCCCTGCGGCTGGCCTGTCCCTCCGCATGAGACGCATGACAAATCGAGCCACTGATGGCCACTTCCCAGGTGCTCCTGCACAACACCGAGCCCCAGGAAGGGCAGGCCTGCTCACCAGGTCCCTAGATGCACACAGCTGCCAAGCATCCTCTCCAGACTGTAGGAGTCAGCCTGCCTGCACCAAGGTCACACCGATGCCTGGAGCGACGGATCAGCTGGTAAGGAACCACTTGGCCACACGTGCTCTTCCCATCCTGTCTGTCCTGCACTCTGCAAAAACCCCCTCTGACCTGCACCCTGTCGGCTTGCTATGAACTCTTTCTGCACTGTGGCTGTTCTCCCTGAAACGTTTACTTGCTGGCTTTCTTGGAGCTTTCTCTGCACTCCCTGCTGCATGGCCAACCTCCCTGAAATGTTTACTGCTAATTGATCTCCCTGCTGGCTTTCTGGGCTTGCTGCCACCTTGCATGTACCCTGTGTACCCTGCTGATCCATTGTGCTGCACATAGCGCGGCTGCTTCCCCTATGCCTCCCCACATCCAGCGCACCACCTACACCAGGTCACAGCTTCTGCAATGGGAGACCTATGCCACCCACCCTGAGGGCACGCTGCTGTTCAACACCGTCTGGAACTACGCCCAGCAAATCTCCGGCACAGCCCACGAACCCCTCGCAGGATGGCGTAAGAGAGGCAGTCGGGCTGGGGCTCAAGTGAGACTTAGGAGGAAAGGACTGAGGTCGGCTGTCCCCTCAATCCTCCTGGCAAATGTCCGCTCCCTCCCAAACAAGCTAGACGAACTCTGTCTCCTCAGCAACAAAAGGGAGCTCTGCAGCAATACCCCAATCCTCTGCTTCACAGAGACGTGGCTGCATGAGGACATTCCAGAGAATGCTCTTCACCTTCCCGGATTCGGCCTCATTCGAGCAGACCGGGACACCACCCTCTCGGGCAAAAAGAAGGGTGGGGGCATCTGCCTTTACATCAGCCACTCGTGGTGCCCTAACACATCTGTACTAGCCAGGAAGTGCTCCCCCGAGCTCGAACTCCTAATCGTCAATTGCAGGCCGATATACTCACCAAGGGAATTCTCTTCCTACGTCCTCGTGGGAGTGTACATTCCACCTGACGCTGCAGTCAAACATGCCCTGCGTGACCTGAGTGACACCATCACACAGTGGGAGTCATCCCTTCCTGACTCGCTGTTCATTGTAATGGGAGACTTCAATAGGGCCAACCTTCACCAGGAGCTGCCACGGTTTCACCAACATGTTATCTGCCCTACGAGGAACCTGATCACTCTCGACCATTGCTACACAGTGCTGAAAGACGCATATAAAGCGGTCCCTCGAGCAGCTGTTGGCTCCTCTGACCACTCCCTCATCCACCTGATCCCCACCTACAGGAGGCGCCTGGAGTCAGCAAAACCAGTGCTAAAGTCTACCAAAGTGTGGTTGGGGGAGGCCAAACTCAAACTCCAAGCCTGCTTCGACTGCACAGACTGGAAAGCCCTGGAAGCACCGAACCTGGATGTGTGGGCGGACAATGTCTCCACATATATCAGATTCTGTGAAGACTCCTGCATTCCATCCAAGTTCTTCAAGGTCTTTCCAAATAACAAACCCTGGTTCTCCAACACACTACGGCAACTGAGGAGAAGCAAGGAAGCCGCACACAAATCCAGCAACCAGGAGGACTTCAAGATAGCAAGAAACAACCTGAAGCGTGGGCTGAGAGCCGCCAAGAGGGAGTATGCGGAGAAGATGCGACACAACCTTCGCTCAAATGACCTACACTCCGTCTGGAAGGGTCTAAAAGCTGTCACAAACTACAAACCTCCCCCACAACATGTGACGCCTAGCACTGAGCTCAGCAATTTCTATTGCAGGTTCGAGAACCAGGAGGTACTGGGGGGGCTAACAACACCTTCAGATGCTCAGTCCTCATCTGCGGATGATAATGACCGAGGGCTGAGCATACCACCTCCAGCTGTGAGCGAGGCAGTTGTCTTACGCCATCTAACTACTCTGAACGCCAGGAAAGCCTCCGGCCCGGATGGCGTGTCACCAGCCTGCCTAAAAACCTGTTCACGGCAGCTCGCTCCCATTCTCTCCTCCATCTACACCGGGTCCCTCCAGGAAAGCAAAGTCCCCGTGTGCTTCAAAAGGTCCACCATCATCCCCGTCCCCAAGAAGCAGGGAATCTCCGACCTGAACAACTACAGGCCCGTGGCACTAACATCGGTCATCATGAAAACCTTTGAGAGGGTGGTCCTGTCCCACCTTAAGATTTCTACCTCAGCACTACTGGACCCTCTACAGTTTACGTATAGAGCGAACAGATCCACTGACGATGTCATCAACATCTGCCTGGATCTTACAAACAACCACCTGGACAAACCGAACTCATATGTCAGAATCCTCCTGCTGGACTTCAGTTCAGCATTTAACACCATCTGCCCCCGCATACTCCAAAACAATCTCATGGCACTGAACGTCCACCCCACCCTTCACTTATGGATTACACACTTCCTGACCAACAGGCCCCAAGCTGTCAAACTGGGGGATATCTCGTCCCATCCCAGGACAACAAACACAGGGGCTCCACAAGGCTGTGTCCTGTCACCGATCTTGTTCTCCCTCTACACGAACAACTGCAGATCCACTGTGGACTCGGTAAAAGTCATCAAATTCGCTGATGATACCACCATTGTCGGCCTCATAACAAACAATGATGAGCAGGACTATCGCCGTGAGGTCGACAGAATTTGCCAGTGGTGTAAGGAGAACAGGCTGGTCCTCAACACAGCCAAGACCGTGGAGCTGATAGTGGACTACATTGATGGCACAGAGGTCGAAAGAGTGGCTAGCGTCCGCCTTCTGGGCACCACCATCTCTAAGGACCTGAACTGGAAGGCAAACACCATCCTGACCCAGAGGAAAGCACAACAGAGGCTGTTCTTCCTCCGCAAACTGAAGAAGTTTGGCATGGCCCAGGAGCTGCTGATGAACTTCTACACAGCTACCATTGAGTCCGTCCTCTGCTCATCCATCCTAGTCTGGTACGCTGGCTCCTCCAACAGCGACAGATACAAACTGCAGAGGGTCATTAGATCAGCGGAGAGAATCATCGGTAGACCTCTCCCCTCACTCGACCTCCTCCACATCTCCAGATTACGATCTAGAGCACTAAGAATTACCAGCGATCTCTCACACCCGGGACACCGCTTTTTCAGCTGGCTCCATTCAGGTCGCAGGTTTCGAGCCATTTACACCAGAACTTCGAGGCATAGAGACACCTTTTTCCCCTCTGCCGTCAACCTTCTAAACTCCCTTCATCTCTAACAGCGCCCGCCCAAATGCTACAGTTTGCCGACTGAAGGACTGTCTAGGGTAAAACTGTTTAATCTGCACCCTGCAGACTACCGCTACCGCTGCACATCTAACTATTAATATGTACTCTGATTATACTGTGTGTTTTGTATGACTATGCCCTTATACTGTATGATTGTATGACTACGCTATTTTCCTATGTTTGATACTATGCTAATTTCTTATGTTGATACTACTCGCAATCTCTCTCTGAGCAGTTGTATGTGCCAAACCCAATTCCGTGCAGGACCCAGTCGTGCGTGGCGATTAAAAAGATTTCTGATTCTGATTCTGATTATATCTTTGTATCGATACATAGATCCTATTTAATGATCAATATTTGTGTGTTTTGGTTTACCATTTCTGTACCTCCCAAATCATCATCATTGATGGCAGGGACCACTGTCTGGGCTCCAAATTATGTATATATATATATATATATATATATATATATATCTGTATATATATATATGCAGTATATATATACATATATATATATATATATAGTGGGTTGCAAAAGTATTCAGCCCCCTTGAAGTTTTACACATGATTTTGTCACATTACTGAAACAAACATGAATCAATTTTATTGGAATTCCACATGAAAGACTAACACAAAGTGGTGTACTCATGAGAAGTGGAACGAAAATCATACATGATTCCAAACATTTTTTACAAATAAATAACTGCAAAGTGGTGTGTGCATAATTGTTCAGCCCCCTTTGATCTGAGTGCAGTCAGTTGCCTATAGACATTGCCTGGTGAGTGCTAATGACTAAATAGAGTGCACCTGTGTGTAATCTAATGTCAGTACAAATACAGCAGCTCTGTGAGGGCCTCAGAGGTTGTCTAAGAGAATATTGGGAGCAACAACACCGTGAAGTCCAAAGAACACACAAGACAAGTCAGGGATCAAGTTATTGAGAAATTTAAAACAGGCTTAGGCTACAAAAAGATTTCCAAAGCCTTGAACATCCCACGGAGCACTGTTCAAGCGATCATTCAGAAATGGAAGCAGTATGGCACAACTGTACATCTACCAAGACAAGGCCATCCACCTAAACTCACAGGCCAAACAAGGAGAGCGCTGATCAGAGATGCAGTCAAGAGGCCCATGGTGACTCTGGACGAGCTGCAGAGATCTACAGCTCAGGTGGGAGACTCTGTCCATAGGACAACTATTAGTCATGCACTGTACAAAGATGGCCTTTATGGAAGAGTGGCAAAAAGAAAGGCATTGTTAACAGAAAGCATAAGAAGTCCCGTTTGCAGTTTGCCACAAGCCATGTGGGGGACATAGCAACCATGTGGAAGAAGGTGCTCTGGTCAGATGAGTCCAAAATGGAACTTTTTAGGCCAAAATGCAAAACGCTATGTGTGGCAGAAAACTAACACTGCACATCACTCTGAACACACCATCCCCACTGTCAAATATGGTGGTGGCAGCATCATGCCCGGGGGGTGCATCTCTTCAGCAGGGACAGGGAAGCTGGTCAGAGTTGATGGGAAGATGGATGGAGCCAAATACAGGGCAAACTTGGAAGAAACCCTCTTGGAGACTGCAAAAGACTTGAGACTGGGGCGGAGGTTTACCTTCCAGCAGGACAATGACCCTAAACATAAAGCCAGGGCAACAATGGAATGGTTTAAAACAAAACATATCTATGTGTTATAATGGCCCAGTCAAAGTCCAGATCTAAATCCAATCGAGAATCTGCGGCAAGATCTGACAACTGCTGTTCACAAATGCTGTCCATCTAATCTGACTGAGCTGGAGCTGTTTTGCAAAGAAGAATGGGCAAGGATTTCAGTCTCTAGATGTGCAAAGCTGGTAGAGACATACCCTAAAAATACTGGCAGCTGTAATTGCAGTAAAAGGTGGTTCTACAAAGTATTGACTCAGGGGGCCGAATAATTACGCACACCCCACTTTGCAGTTATTTATTTGTAAAAAATGTTTGGAATGATGTCTGATTTTCGACCCACTTCTCACATGTACACCACTTTGTATTGGTCTTTCACGTGGAATTCCAATAAAATTGATGCATGTTTGTGGCAGTAATGTGACAAAATGTGGAAAACTTCAAGGGGGGCGAATACTTTTGCAACTGTGTATATATATATGTGTGTGTGTGTGTGTGTGTGTGTGTGTGTGTGTGTGTGTGTGTGTGTGTGTGTGTGTGTGTGTGTGTGTGTGTGTGTGTGTGTGTGTGTGTGTACTAAGGAACACCCCTCCTGTTAGACAAGGAGGGTGCTAGCTTGACCTAAAGGTAACTTAAAAAGTCAACAAATGGCCACACAAAAAGGTCTATTAATGTATTAACTTTATTGTCTGCATAAAATTGTCAACCAACATGCTATTCAGTAAGTCCACACCAAACTCTGCATTCCCACCCCACTAAAAACATATTATTGGTATGTGTGGAATGCTAACTGGGTTTTTGTTGTTTGCTAGTAAGGCTCAGTGTTTCCTGTTGGTCATTACTTACACAACAGAATATTCATTACTATTTCCAGGGATCGATGCACAGCTGCAATACCAATGGGTAAGGATACATTATCTGTCATTAAACCATACTTAGGAACCATTTTTCCCATCATAGGTTTAAAATAGATTTTATGAAAAACTTTAAGGATGTTTTTAATTTTTTGTTTTACTTGTTCCTACTATTTTACCTTACATATCTAGCAAATTAAATAATGATAGCATTCATGGGGTCTTTGAAACTACCCCAGAAGTCGATGGCTCCTTGCAAATGACTTAAATGCAAAGTCACGAAACTGATAGCCAAACATTTTCTGGAAAAGTTGGAAGCTTAATGAAAATCTTGCAAGTGAGTCAGCTATGGTTTTGCTCATCCCTAATGTCCACCTAATTTCAGGTGAAGTGAACAATAGTGATGAGCACAAATGTCGCATAATCGCAAAAACTTTGCAGAAAAATCATAATTTATTTGGTATGTAAATGTAATCAGGAACCATAATTTTTCAATATTGCATGATTTTCGCATAATTTTGTGTCGACTTAAGGGGTTAAAAGCAAAGTCACCATATTTGCTATGGTATAGAACTTGTAGTTTTTGAGATAATCGATTTTGAAAATGCAAAGGAAACATTTTTTTAAACTGTTATTTTTCTGAGTGTAAAAACTGCTTTTCCTTTGCTTGACTTCCCCCCGCATCGCCCAATCCCATGCACACCTCCAGGACTTCTCAAGAGCTGCTCCAACACTATGGAACTCCCTACCTTCCCCCATTAGGGTTTCCCCCTCCTTCAACATCCTCAAGAAGACCCTCAAAACTCACCTTTTAACTCTGGCCTACTCCCTCCCCCCCCCCCACTAGTGCTCTACACCCGCTCTACACCCGCTGCTAAAACTCTGCTCCCCTACCTTTCATTTCCCTACCTCTCCTTCTAGATTGTAAGCCTTCGGGCAGGGTCCTCCTCTTTATGTCCTTTATGTCTCCTACGTAATCACGCACCTCCATTACCGTACACCCATCCTATGGATCTGAGTGAACTCTTGAGTGAACTCGACTTGTAACCTTGTGCTCATACTGCGCTGCATGATCTGGTTTTTATGTATTCCTGTATTGTCTCATTGCTGTATGTCTACCCTAAATATTGTCTGTAACCTTAACTAATGTCCAGTGCTGCGTAATATGTTGGCGCTTTATAAATACAATAAATAAATAAATAATTGTTACAAACTACAAGGTCATTTTGAAAAAATATTTATTTTTTTGACTTACCCACCATACCCCATAACGAACGTCACAATTTTGGTGATGATAGCATGTATACAGGCTTTGCTGTTAACCGCTTAAGTTGGCACAAAGTTACGTAATATTTCATGTGATAACAAGAAATTATGAATGGATTATGCAAAATCAATTGAATGTCCAACTCAATATGCAAAATTTTGGTAATCAATAGCAAACTACAATCATCTGCACAAAGACAAAGGCCCATATTTAACTAAAATTTTGTCCTGACTTTTCTCCTAGGTGGTATTTTCACAACTTGATAATTAAATGTCTTTTCAACCACCAGCAAGCAAGAAATACTCAAGATTATTTCTAAAGTAAATTTTCCCCTAATTTGTGATGCTTTTTATCATTGCATAGTTCTGAAAATTATTTTAAACAGAAGATGAGAAATGATCTCCTAGATGGAACATCAGGAGAAAAAGTAAATTGCATATGCATTGCATTGCATAAATATGCATAATCTGTTTTTGAATATGATTTATTTAATGATTACTAATATGTATAATCCATTACACTTGGATTAAGGATTCCACTCATCCAAAAGCCAGGTAGTAAAAAAAAAATCCTGGACGTCCACTAATGTGCATCGAATTTGCCTATCAACATAACAAATTATTTTCCAGTAGCAAAAGTTTAGTTTCTTCTTAGACAAGTCTAGTAAATTATTTTGATAAGCATAGACAGTTTCCTCAATGTGACTTTCTAATCTCACTGCTCACTAGAGTTGTCTCGAACCTCCGATTTTAGGTTTGCGAACCTTGAACGCGAACTTCCGTAAAAGTTTGCGAACTGGCAAACTTCGCGAACTGCCATAGGCTTCAATGGGCAGGTGACCTTTCAAAACTACAAACACTAATTCTGGCCACAAAAGTGATAAAAAATATGTTTCAAGGGGTCTAACACCTGTAGGGGGGCATGGCGGAGTGGGATAGACGCCAAAAGTCCTGGGTAAAAATCCAGATTGGACGCACAGCAGGGTTTAAGGGAGAAATCACATTGCATTGCTAAATTGGAAGCCTAAAGTGCTTGAAAACATCTTGCATGTGTAGACATGGATCAGGTAGTGTAAGTAGTGTACTGCTTCACACTGACAGACCAAACTCACTGTGTAACGCACTGCAAACAGCTGTTTGTGTAGTGATGGCCGTGCTGGAGTGCAGACGATGGCAGTTTTCAAACCCATATGGTCGGGCTGAGGTAGCTCAATGACAGAACAACAGTGACTGAGTGTCCAGCTGATAGAATTTGGTCTGTCCACAATGAAGCAACGACCTTATTATCTTGGGTCAGGTGTGCCCCCCAACACACTCATATAGGTCATTGCTTCATTGTGATACGCAAGCCCCTTCACCGTGGCAAGGTAACGATCATGAAGGGGAATTGACACATGTAAATGCTGTTTGTTTTGTTGTTGCAGCCACAGTGCAGCCTGAAAAATTAGGCAGGCATGTACAGGCACCAGAAAAAATTATTTTTGTTTTTGTTATCGGCCAATTCAGGAATCCACCTGGAGTCCTGGACCCTGTTGGTGGTGGCGGAGAAAGCAATCAAGCAGCCTGCAGACAGAGATGCTGTGTGGGGACCGACTTAGTCTTGGGGCAGGCAGTCACACGGCGTGCAGGCAGAGATGCTGTGTGTGGGGACTGACTTAGTCTTCGGGCAGGCCTGACCGGGCTTTGCAGACCAGGCATCCGTGGCCAGATGGACCCTTGACCCAACACTGTGTGCCAGAGATGACACCACTTGCCTTTCAACATCATGGTACAGTTTGGGTATCGCCTTTTTTGAGAAATAATTGCGGCCTGGTATCTGCCACTGTGGTGTGTGGCTTTGCTTTTGTGTGCTGCTTTTCCTCAGGTGGTCATCTTATTGCAGTTTGTGCTTTTTCATCGTGTGCCTTCGTAAGGTAGTTGTCCCTACACAGGTCTTGGTCTTTCCACGGCTCAAAATTTTCGGTGGCAGAGAGTACAGATGGCATTGCTCTCATCTGAGGCAGACACACACAAAAATTTCCATACCGCTGATGATGGGATGATGGCACTTTGGTGATGGCTGCCGACGGAGTGTTAAGTGGGGTGCCAGAATCAGAGCAGGAGGAGGAAGATTTGTCCCAAAAACTCAGCTTATACTCGAGTATGTATGTATTTTGATTGGTCTAACATGTATACTAGGAGAAATTTTGCCCATTATTAATTATAAGTCCTCATATAGGTACAGAGAGTCAAGTGATCATGTTAAATGTGTTCTGTAAAAATTAACATCTGATCCTTTTTAAATGTGTTATATAAATAATAATGTCACTTTTATAGTGGTGACAGAACATGCAAATCTCAACCATTTATTGATTATAGATCAGCCTGCTGAATTAATTTCATCAGTTGGTATGAAGGCACAGACTAAGTAGTAAAAGATGGTGATGGGTTTAAATACCGTTAAACCAATTAGTATAATACATTTATATAGAAAAGAAGATTTTTCCTCATGAATAATCTTGCTTTTCCGAACTCATGCAGTGTGACAAAGCTATAGATGAACCGTTCCTATTTTTCTAGCAGCAAGTCTGTATTAAAGTATGATTATACGCTTCATCTCTAAAGCAGATAAATATGTCCATTGTGCAGAAATACAGTTTTACAAAACTTACTTGTTTTTCTGTGATTTCTTTATTCAAAAATGAGTTACCTATTGTAGTATTTAACTTGCACAGGATATTCTTGTCAGGCCACCATCACCCAGCTAAGTGATGTCATGCTCGGTTTCTGTTTGTATTGGACCCATAAAATATAACTTCTTTACAATCATTCTGGTTTTCTTGATCACTAAAGCTTGAGCAGCTTTTATTAATATTTATTTGATTTAAGGGGAATATTTGTATGGCACGTTTTTTAATATTTGCTTAATTTATGTATTTGTGCTTAGCAGTAACTTGAGAGGGCTGAAGATCTCTACATTCTCTGCAGGTTAAAAAAAGCACAGCTTGAAGACCTGCTTTGAACATGTAATGGGGGTTATGGACCTCTGGAACATATGTGAAATATGGAGATAGGTGTGGACAGCTAGTAAGATTACGGTTCTGCTAAGGGAAACTTTTACTAGACAAGACAAGACAAGACAAATAACATTTATATTGCGCTTTTCTCCTTGCGGACTCAAAGCGCCAGAGCAGAGCAGCAGCCACTAGGGCGCGCTCTATTAGCAGTAGCAGTGTAAGGGAGACTTGCCAAAGGTCTCCTACTGAATTAGTGCTGGCTTACTGAACAGGCAGAGCCGAGATTCAAACCCTAGTCTCCTGTGTCAGAGGCAGAGCCCTTAACCATTACACCATCAGCCAAATAGTCAGGATCTATCCCCCCTTACCCAGGGTTTCTAATGGTCCCTCGCAGACATTCTGTGCCCACGCAGCCACTCATCGATGCTCCGGGCCCCGCCTCCGGTTCACTTCTGGAATTTCTGACTTTAAATTCAGAAAACCACTGCACCTGCGTGGCCGTGTCCTTACTCCTGCTGATGTCACCAGGAGCGTACTCAGCAGACACAGACCATACTGGGCCTGCGCACAACACTCCTGGAGATGTCAGCGGGAGGGAGGGCGTGGCTGCGCAGGCACAGTGGTTTTCCGACTTTAAAGTCACAAATTCCGGAAGTGAACCAGAGGCGGGGCCCGGAGCATCAGTGAGTGGCTGCGTGGGGACAGGATGTCTGCAGGGGACCATTAGAAGCCCTGGGTAAGTTCAACTTATTTTCCCCCTACCCCCATACATTAGTCCTCGGGTTCTCTTTAAGGGACAGAATTATTACTTCAACATACTTTATGAAGCACACCAGAAACTGTGTTAGCACTTTATAAGTATGTGAAATTATTATTCAATTTGTCAGAATGTAGATATCTCTGTTCATGCCAATCTTAAAGAGGAACATTACCGAACATAACTTAATTCATAAAATTGTTTTTTGTTTTTTTTCAAAATATTACTATAGAAATTATTTAGTGTTTGCCCTCTAAAATCTTTCCTTACCCTGCTTTACATTACACAGGTGGCACCATCTTTACTGCTGGAAAGGTGCAGTAAAAATAATTTTTAAGGAGATAATTTTTAATCTTGTAATTAAAATATTTTTTCAGCACTTTGCAGTTGGAAAAATACCAAAATAGGTGAGAAGGTACTATAAAAATATTTTGAGTATTTTCTTACTTGTTGGTGGTTTAAAGGCCATTTTATTTACAAGTTGTGAAAATATCACCTAGGAGAAAACTTGAGTGAAAAAATTAATTGCATATGGGCCCTGGTCTCCTAGCATTTACTGGGAGAAGAAGGCTGCATAAATAAACAGCCTAGGCCAGGCATGGGCAAACTTGGCCCTCCAGCTGTTAAGGAACTACAGATCCCACAATGCATTTGCCTTTATGAGTCATGACTGTGGCTGTCAGACTCCTGCAATGCATTGTGGGACTTGTAGTTCCTCAACAGCTGGAGGGCCAAGTTTGCCCGTGCCTGGCCTAGGCTAAACATCATTGAGAGGGCAGTGTTACGTAGCAAGATACAGCAATATATACATATAGGAAGTGTTTCTGATGCTGAAAAAAGGATAATTCATGTAACAGTATTGCGAACAATTTTGTACTTTCTTCTATATGTCGCTGCAGTGCCTCTTTACGGTACCCATCAATGATACAATATCGATCGTACAAACTTACAGAATGTATGTAGTGGAAGGGATAACTGAGTGAATATACTTTGAAAGGATACTTTAGATAGTCCCACATATTACATAAGAGTGGTAAGATTGTACAATCAAGATTGTATCATTAATGGGCACCTTAAAGGGAACTTGAGGTGAGAGTTATTTGGAGGCTGCCATGTAAACAATGCCACTTGCCTGGTAGCCATGTTCATCTTCTGGCATAAGTAGTATCTGAGTCAAAACCCTAGAACAAGTATATGGCTATTCCTGTAAAACCAGTCAGCTGAGCGAGAGTACCTGATCTGCTGCATGCTTGTTCAAGGTCTATGGCTAAAGGTATTAGAGGAAGGGGATCACCAGGACTGCCAGGCAACCGGTATTGTTTAAAATAAATTCAATATGTCATCCTCCAGATCCCTCTCACCACCGGTTCCCTTAAAGGTTGATTTACTAAAGCTGGAGAACAGTGAAGAATGCTATAAAACACAGGTGATCCATGAAACCTGAAATAGAATTCTTAAAAACATGTCTGCTATTAGATGCTAAAAGTTTTTAAGACTTGCCTGAGTCATATCAGATCTGTAGTGTAATTGTAATGTAGTGACATTTGCTTGGTGGTGACTCACTTTATGAAGGTATTTTTTCTTCTTTTTTATTTTCAAAAACTCCAGTGTGGGTTTGCTGTATTCCTTATTTTCATCACTGTTCTCCAAATTCCATAAATTAAATCTGTATTGCCGCAGCTAATCTTTATTTCCCTTTTTTTTTCTTATTTGAACACGCAGAGTACACAAAAAGGGTTCAGTAATTTTCCATAGTAATTGACTGTGAAATGTCAAAAGAGAAGACAAAAACACTATTTTAAATAGTTTCCAACACTGGACAAATAATCTTTTTTTTAAATATTTGTTGTTGACTCTTTAAATGACCCAGTGGTAATGGTGATTTAGAGTTGATCTGGTCTCAGTATTTTTCTCTCTTGCATTTATATCACTTTGTGTAACTGCTATTCACCTCTAGCCCACGCTTGTTTACAGAGGCAATAGGAATTTGCAGCTGCACCATGAGAATGTAACATGATTGCGCTATAAATACACAGACATTTGTGAAGTTTTGCTAATACGGTTCACATCTTTTCCATTTCCACTCACAGCTGATTACACTGCCTGACACTGCCCAGGAGGGAACGCTAATCCATGAAGAGGAAAGGAAAACGACTGAGCCTTCAACAAGCAGTGTGTTTGGAGGGCTTCATTATCTCCCTGCACTTTAAAGCCATCCTATTATTACAAATCATGGTTTACATGGATCAGTAGGGAACAGGTCAGCATTACCAATCTGCACTATCACTCCAAGTAAAAAAAAAAAAATTTTATGCCATGAATAAAATGGAACTGAGTTCCTTAAGGTGATCTATATTCAAACATGCTATTAGAAGCATTGCAGGTGTTTGACTTCATTAGAGATCATAGGTAGAACACATATGGGATAACTTACTGAAGAAGATTTGTGGTAAGTATTGGTGAAATGTGCATATGTTTACATCACACTTCAAGCCATGTGAAGAGAATGTACTATTACTCTGAATTCTCTGCTTGTGACTGCAGTAAAACAGGTTTACTTTACAGCTCTTCTCTACACAGCTACATTATTCACTAGTAAAACAACACGGACAGTCATTTGTTCTCACACACTCAAACTCTCTCTGGTTAGGTGCAGTGTGAGAAATGGGACAGGAAATCACATTAATAAATAAGAGTTTGCATATATAATCAACAAATGTGACTGCCCATGCCACTGAGTAACCCTACATAGACCTTAAAGAACAAGCGACACCCATGCTAACCTAGAAATAAAAAACACATATATAAGTAGATAAATACTAGTTATACTTACATAACATACAGTATTTATTGTGCTATCCACTTAATGATTCCTGTGAATTTTAAAAAGGAAAAGCAGAAAATCCTATTCTAGGCAGTGGCCATTTTGCTAAGCTAACACTGACATCATGTCCTCCCTGACTCTTGTCCCCCCCCCCTTTTCTCTTGCTTATTGTGTATTCATTAGCTCCCAGAGTCTTCAGACACTCCCACTGAGGTCTATACTAGGAACTGCACTGTCTTTTTTTTCTTTTTCTCCTCCAATGGCTGAGTTACTTCAGCCTTGCTTGTAAACACAAGTGAGCAGAGGATCATGTTTCAGATAGGCTAGGCAGGGAAATAAATGGAACGGGAGGAATATATTATAGATAAAAAGAACCCCCCAGCATTTAACTGTTTGGCACTGACTACTAAAGGGCCAGTGCTCCTAAAGTATGTGATAACTCCAAACCATAACAGCAGAAAAAGTTTTGCAAGTTTTGAATGCAGGATTAGCATATATATCATTTAATACACTCAGACCAGTTGCTGTTGAAATTTGATTTTTATGGTGACAATCCCGCTTTAACAGCTCTGAATGATCCAGTGTCCTGGCAATTCAGCCCAGGTTGTTCCCTGTATAAATACAAAGGTTCAATTGCATGTTGAACCCAAGATGGTACGGACCCACTGTGCTTTGTAGCCTGGTTTGCTTTGGTTAAGCTGTACAGTATAACTTTATCTAACCTAGATTAGAATTGTTTGCTGTTCCTGTTGTATAGCCTTGAGCACTTTGTCTATCATTTATCTTTGTCTATTATTGTCTATATTGCACTATGTACAGCCAAACGCAGTTTGAATGGGCTATGTAAAAATAATAATATTAATAATAGTGATTGTAAAAACTTTTGAAATTAAATTTCCTCTGTTTCCACAAAAGAAGAGTGAAACAGTTGGAAAAGTAGTCCATGCTGTGCCCCATCCTTGTGAATGTGAATGTGAATGTACTTTAAATTCTGTTTCCTTCAATTATTTTTCCTCTGTCTGTCCAACTAACCAAATTGTATGTCTCCTACCCCGAATCCCGCTATACTTATCTCCATCTTCAGCTTTCTTCCATATCGCTCTGAACCTCTGAAGCCATATCTCTACTGCCCCTACTGCTTGATACACCAGAGAAGAAATCAGTGGCTGTAACAGCCTCGTCTCCCCTTCAGTCAGTAGAAAAAGGAGGGTATGAGTAAGGATGGTCAATGAGCTGCAAATAATTTTGAGTTGATGCAGGATTATGCAAATTTTGTATGCTAATTTATGCAGCTTGAAAATGGACCAATCGATATTTACCTCAGCAGGATTTGATTGGTTCATGTTCAAGCTGCATAAATATAGATGCAAAATTTGCATTATTCTGCATCAATTCAAAATTATTTACACTACATCTCATTGACAGTCCCAAGGTATTAGCAATGTGAACACCATGTACCTTCTCGGAAGTCACTGCAGAAGACTAGGTTAGTGCCTAATGACATAGTGGCCTACCTCTATCAGCAAACAAGGACCCACGTGGAAGTCCCAGCTTAAATTCATCCGTGGAATTTTTGGGGGGTTCCAGTCAGTATAAGAGGAGGTTTTGGAAGTAGAGGAGCTCTCTTTAATGTTACATCAGAGTGTGAAATGGAGAGGAGGAAATTAATGGATAACATTTTAAACAGGTATTAAAGCCACACTCTAAACACAAATGTTTTCTTAGTTCTGTGTTGATACTCAGTCCCAGCATTTTTTTCTATTTTAAAAGCTCTAGTACAAACTATGAGATAGAATGAAGGAGGAGTGAGGCCTGATTGAATACAAATCAGTCTTATTCAAAAGTACAAAACTTTATTCAAACATATACTCATTATAAAAAACTACAAGATAAAATCCCACCATATAACCCATCCCCCACCCTATCCATGCACATACCCACCCAGGCGCGCCCACCACTCTCCCCCTCCTAGATGTAAATATCACTAGATCGTGTGCACACGTATGAAAAACTGCGCAGTCCTATAAAAATAGATCAAAAAACCTTGTATGAAAAAAGTTATTCCTGAATCTTTCACATCCGGAGGAATATCAAAAGCAGTTCATTTGAAAATTAGATTCCAGAACTTTTATCCAATGCACAGTGATTACTTCATATCGTATAGCCTCCAGTATTGTATAGTAGACATGCACATAATCATCCAATAGAGCAAATAGAGTAATCAGCGTCCCTTCAGGCTAGCAGGCCACCACGGTATAGCATGTAGGTATAGCAAAATACAGCCCAGTGTTATTGCACAGCATGGCACATGCGGTATGATTCCTCAGAACCCTTGACAAGCAAGCACATCAAATAACAAGTCAGCATGCATCAGATTGCGGCAGCAGCAAAGCACATGCAGTGCTAGTCAGTTCATGTAGCAAACAAGCAAATAAGATGTATGGCAATATTGACAGTGTCTCTGTACAGGTAGCATGTGCAGTTTGAGTGCCCTAAGGGCTCTTACTGTATCCACCAGTGTGGAATCTTCATGTTGGCCTGCTATAACGGAGCCTGAAACGTTTGGCCGAGTCTCTAATGCTGGCGGCGTGGAGAGGAGGATGCAGCGCCCGGTTAGGCAGCATGGAGGCATGGAGGAAAGGGTCTCATGGTGGAGGACGGCGTCCTCGATCGATTTCGCCGGGCTCTGCCGGCTTCTTCAGGAGGCGTGTCCTTCCGGGGCCAGCGCCGTGTCTATGTGCAGGCCGCCGTCCAATCCGGCCGCGAGCACGGCACCTCCCGCCCCCACACCAGGGCCAATGCGAGCGGAGGGGCGGAGCAGGCAGACACGACGGGCGCGCCCAATGGCTCACCCGGCGCGTCCGCCAAGCCCCGCCCCCCCGCACGCAGGCCCCGGGGAAGGGGCGGGAGACGCCAAAGCAGCCGGATCAGACGGCGGCAGCACAAACAGACACATGCGCCCCACGTCCCATCCCAATATAACATCATAAAAGCAAAGTAGCTATACAAACAATGATTGTTATTCATAATTAGAAACGCCTACCATATATATATGTGGCTTCAAAAAACTAAGCAGGATAAGTGAATGTATTAGGTCACAATATATGAGATTCCGCTCATTCGTTGTATTTAGATCACCCCCATCATAAAAGTGGAAGAGACGTACATATCTGCACATTCCTATCAAGATGGGGATCAAGCCGACTCTGGCATAAACACAAATTAAGAGATTTTATCTATAGACATCAGGCGGAAGAACTGGACGTTAGATGCTCCAGCCGGGAGCCCCCAAAACCCCTCCCACTGAAGGAGCACACAGACACATAAGGAATGGAATGCCAACACTAAAAACCCCTAAGGTGGCAGAAAGGGAACATAACTTGTATTTTCATTGAGGCCTGGTTTCTTCGTTGCCTCTAAATCAAATATCCACCTTGCTTCACGTTGTAGAAGCAAACGATCCATATTTCCACCTCTTGCAGAGTTATGGATTCTATCAAGACCAACAAAACGCACATGTTGAAATTTACCACCATGAGCAGATTTAAAATGCTTCGCCACTGGAGTGAGATTGTTATAATTTGAACTCTTAATACTTGCAATATGTTGCGAGATGCGTGTACAAAATTCATTTTTGGTCTTTCCCACATAAAAGGCCCCGCAAGTGCAGAGCAACAGGTATACTACAAGAGTGGTACTACAATTTACATAATGTGGGAAACACCAACCCCGACCATCCGGAAGGCGAACCGATCTGCCCACCTGGATGTAGCGGCATACCGAACACCCACCACAGGTGTATGTACCAGTCACTTTACAGTGCTTTTTGTTGGTCTGAGGATCAACAAAATGACTGTTAACCAAAAGATCCCGTAGGGACGGTGCCCTACGAAATGAAAAAAGGGGGGTTTGCGTTACCACTGTGCTCAATTTGGCATCGTTAGTGAGAATATGCCGATGTTTGTCCAGTATCCCAGTAACCTCTCGTTGTTGTGCCGAAAATCTAGTACAGAACCTAATTGTCTCCGACCTCTCGCGGGCGGGACATCTACTCCTATCCAATAGGGCAGATCTATTACTAGCATTAGCTCTCTTATAAGCCTTAATAAGAGTTTTGTTCTTATATCCTCTTTGTCTGAATCTCGATCTAAGCTGCAAGGCCTCCCTCTGAAAAGTGTCATCCTCTGAGCAGTTGCGTCGAATGCGCAAATACTGTCCAGTAGGGATGCCATTAATAGTATGTTTTGGATGAAAGCTATCTGCTCTCAGAAGTGCATTTGTTGCCGTTTCCTTCCTATATAAACTTGTAGAGACAAGGCCCGCAGCCGAGACCGAGATCAGAAGGTCCAAAAATGGAACCTCCACATAACTCATGTGCATAGTGAACCTGAGATTCCAGATGTTCCTATTAATAGCTGTAATGAATTGTAGCAGTAATTCTTTGCCACCCGTCCAGAAAAGCAAGATGTCGTCAATGTACCTGTGCCAGGCCAAAGCGTGGCACAGGTACATTGCCAAGTCCTCATCGGAAAAAAGCTCCCTCTCCCACGCCCCCAGGTACAGGTTGGCATACGATGGAGCACACGTAGTGCCCATCGCTGCCCCCTGCACCTGGAGGTAGTGGGTATCCTCAAACAAAAAAATATTGTTTCTCAAAATGAAATCTAAAAGGTTCAGCAAAAACATACTATGCGCAGTGTTCTGTATGCCCAGCTCACCCAAGAAGATCCTAACGGCCTCCACACCCAAATCGTGTGGTATACTTGAATAGAGAGCTTCCACGTCCAGAGTCACAAGTAGCACGCCAGGGGGGAGTTGAAGATTATCCAAAATCTGCAATAAGTAAGATGAATCTCGAACATATGATGGTAGTGCGCACACGTGCGGCTGAAGATGCCTATCTATATATGCACTTGCTCGTTCAGTAAGAGATCCCCTACCCGATACAATCGGGCGCCCCGGGGGTTTTTTAAGGTTTTTGTGGACTTTGGAAAGTGAGTAAAATGTTGGCAAAACTGGATTCAGTACTTTCAAAAACGTCACTATATCTAAATCAATAACCGTACGGGAAAAAGCGTCCTCAATTATTGCAAATAGCTCCCCCTGGCAGCGTGCAGCTCTGGACGGGGAGACCCTCACATAACAATCCTGATTCTTCAAGATATCCAGGCACATCTCTCTGTAATGCTCAGCCCTCATCAGCACAATGTTTCCCCCCTTGTCTGAGGGTTTGATAACCCATTTCTTATTTAGCATTAGCTCTGCAAGTGTATTGCGTTCAGCCCCATCCAGATTGTCACCATCTGTCTTATGACCTTTTAATCTAGAAATGTCCCTTTCCACCACCTCTATAAAGGTTTTCAAATTAGGGAACAGAGAGAAAGGTGGAAACTTTTTTGAAGTGTTCCGCAATCCCACCTCCTCTAGAGTGGGAACAAAATAAGATGCGTATGCATTCGTATATTCAGTTTGAGAACAAGCCACTGTATCTCCTTGTAGCTCATTTAAATCTTGGAGGATAGCAAGATCCTCCTCTGACCACGGCTTCTCTAAAATACTTGAAGGGATTTTTCTAGGTTTATCACCGTAGAGGGCCTGTAACAGAATACGTCGTCCAAACAAATGCACATCAACTATAGTATCAAACACATTTATATTGTGTGTGGGACAAAACCCTAAACCCTTTGATAATAATGACAGATATTCCTGAGGAATCTCCTCATCTGTCAGATTGATAACTTCTAGATCTGCATTTGAGGCATTGGCTCCTCTACCGTTAGTGTCAGTCACCTTCCCACCTTCTGCCCAGTGGCTAAAAAAGCCGAGGCAGATGATGAGGACGGTAACCCACCATCTGAGTCCTCCTGACATGATGACTCCGTGTCCTTACTGATGTTGTCCTGTTCTTTATTCTTTTTACTCCCTGTTTTGTTTGAGTTCTGCCCAAACTGTTTGTGTCTTAAATTGTATTGTTTTGGATTATCCTTCCCAGAGGCAGAGCTCTCAGAATTGGGAATGCTGCTGCCTATGGAGGAGTCTGATTCATCTGCAGCCCGAGGTTGTTTTGGAGGTTCCTTCCTTGGAGATTTGGGTTTGATTGGGGGCCGTCTCCTCGGATTGCTCCACCTATATGCGGAGCCAATCTTGTATGCCGTTCTATCACGTAGGACCTTTTGGTCCCTATGAATGACCAAGTTTTTGTTGAATTGAGTAATATGTTTATCTAATTCTTCACTACGAGTTTTATATAGTGGATCTCTCTCAAAAGGTTTTAGAGAGTCTGAAACTTTCTGAATTTCCTCCTCAATTATTTTTAAATCCTCTGTATCTAATTCATTCATCAAAGTCAGGCAAATTTTTGCACAGCACTCAAAGTTCCTCTCCCATCGTTTTTTGAAATCTTCCGTCAGATTCCGACGATGGGGGAAGATCTGAAACCGTAGCCAGAGGGGAGCAAACTGATCGTCCAAGTATATCTTATTGTATTTCAAATTCCACCAAAGTTTGGATTTTCTTTCATATAATTTAGTTAGTTTTCTAAAGCCACCATTAGTCAATTGCTGTGCATCCCTAACCCCCTGCGTCTGTGTGCAGTCCTTCTCCACCCGGGCCAGAAGGCTGTCCCACTGGAGCATCTCACACCGTAAATTGTGAATGGCACCCCCAGTGAAATCCCTGATCCTGAGGATCAAATTATCCCACGCTATGTGGGTATTAATCTCGCCGGGCACAAAGGGGTGTGGTCAATTTGTGGTCACCCAGGCCCCCCACTCCAAAGTAGCAATAGTACAAACTTTGAGATAGAATGAAGGAGGAGTGAGGCCTGATTGAATACAAATCAGTCTTATTCAAAAGTACAAAACTTTATTCAAACATATACTCATTATAAAAAACTACAAGATAAAATCCCACCATATAACCCATCCCCCACCCTATCCATGCACATACCCACCCAGGCGCGCCCACCACTCTCCCCCTCCTTTAAAAGCTCTTGATTATATTATTTTACATAAAACATGTTTTTAGTACCTGGGAAAGGATTGGCAGCGCTCTTAATCAGGCTGCAACTGAAGCGAAACCAACAGGGGCGTGCACTGCCCTAAGGGACTTAAATACACACCTTGAATACAAATCAGATGCAAAACTATGCAGTAAACCGTAATCTAAATAAATTGAATGCAAACTGATACACATGGATGCAGCTAGCCACAAGTAGACATTTTTGTACAACAGAAGATATTGGCAGCCCTTCCAAATACAGGCTGCATCCAAGTTGACCAGCTGCATAGATGTGTAGAGCCCAATAAACATGCAGATTACACAACTTGCATTCAAAACAGATGCAGCAAAGGACTCTTCCACGGCGATGACATGACCTCACGGAATAGACCTAACCATGAGCTAAACCCAACCACTAGCTAACAGTTAAAACATAGTATGAATCTGAGGATCCTAGCCATAAATGGTCTACACATTTTCTAAAGAACAGTGAAGGGAGTGGCAGCGCTCCTAATCAGGCTGCAACTGAAATGAAACCAACAGAGGCATACACTGCCCCGCAGGGACTTAAATACACACTTGAATACAACTCAAATGCAAAACTAAGCAATAAACCTTAATCTAAATAAATGTAATGCAAACTGATAAACATGGATGGAGCTAGCCATAAGTAGACTTACATTTTTGTACAACAGGAGTGTAACAAATGTGGAATCATCTCCGTGGTCAGCGCACAACGCGTGCGCTGACACGACGGATTTCCTCCACAAGCGTATAAATTTGCAGGAACCCATCAGTAGGTGCAATGCACCTGCAGAGGGAAATTCCTGACGGCAGGTGGAGCTGTGGAGTGCAGAGGAACAGCTCCTCTGCTCTACCACACACGCCAGACATGAATTGTACGAAGGGAAGAACCGTAATCGCAAGAGAAGCGATTGAGAGTGAGCACAGAGACAGATTGTGTGTGTGTGCATAAAACTAGTCGCCAACCCGTGACTGTGCACACACCACAGCAGATACGAAGCAGGAACGCGATCGCGAGAGGTGCGATCGCCAGACGTGACACAAGGCTACAGCAAAGGCACAGCAAATAATACAATGAGTAGATACGGAAAATAACAAACGCTAGCTAACCGCGAACACCACGCTCATTCGCAACAGTGCACGTGGTTATGCGCGGTCTCCACGTGATAAGCACAATAGAGACAAGCACGCCTAACTAACCATCGACAGACAAACATGAAACAGAGGACGCGAACGCTTGCTTAACGGTTACCTCACCGAGCCTCCAGCAAGCGTCCGTAGCAGACAAGACAGACACATGAAAACAGGGACAAGCGAGAGATAGGATCCACAGCACTAGCGAAAAGTGGCTAGCACGATCCCAGAAGACAGAACAGAAGGATCCACAGCGCCAGCGAAAAGTGGCTAGCGCGATCCCAGGAGACAGAACAGAAGGATCCACAGCGCTAGCGAAAAGTGGCTAGTGCGATCCCAGGAGACAGAACAGAAGGATCCACAACGCTAGCGAAAAGTGGCTAGCGCGATCCCAGAAGACAGAACAGAAGGATCCACAGCGCTAGCAAAAAGTGGCTAGCGCGATCCCAGGAGACAGAACAGAAGAGATAGCTGGTAGCAACCGCTGCACCAGCTATACTCCAAGAACAGAGATCAGAACCATTTCCGGTCGACCACCGCTGGGACAGGACAACAGCAACAGAACAAACAAACAGATAAACAATCCTAACTGCACTTAAGGAATCTGCCTAGCACAGTTTCCAGGGCTTACTCTAAGCTGATCTTCAAACCAAGAGCATGGCTGACACTCTCTAGGAGTGTGTACTACAAACCCTGAAGGAATGACCAGCAAAGGACTGTGGGTAATCCCAACCTTTGTACTGCCAGTCATCACAGGAGGCAGGTAGGGGATTTGCATAACGAATGTATGCAAATTCCTCAGCAGCAAGCTGCAGAACTAACAAAATGTCTCTCTTAAAGAGACCTGCAGAATGCAGACGTGAACAGTGATCAAAACGCTGCCTGTCTGCACAGGCAGCTGAGCAGATTCTCACAAGGAGATATTGGCAGTGCTTCCAAATACAGGCTGCACCCAAGTACCTGTTGTTAAGTACCCGTTCAGGATCCCAGGCACTGGTCACTTCCTGGATCACAGACAGACTGGGCTGTGGGCTGAAATCATTTCAGAGAGATTCAGTCTGTACTTCCCCCTTGCAGTTTTAATAGTAAGTTAAGACTCGGCTTTACAAAAATTCCCATCATTGCGGCCAATCACCACAAGCATTATGGCAGTCAAAGCCAGCCAGGGAGATAACAGATTAAGTTTTAAATGGTTACATTATATGCTGCTAAAGGTCAAATAGACATTTCTAGTAGTTCATACATAGTACCCTAATACCAATATGAAGATGAAGAAAGCTGAAAAAAATGTGTTATTTCACTGTCCCGGACTCCCAACAGGAGTGAATTGTGATTTTGGGAATGATGGTTGAATTCACTATTTTTTCTTCCTAGTGACCATTAGCCCACATCTCTGTACATTGGCTTGGTTTAAATCACTGGTGGTGATTGAGGTGGTGGTGGGGGGGGGGGGGGGGGGTTATTTGTTCTTTTTAAATGTTAATTAAAAATGTAACCCTACTGAAGCCCTCCAGTACTTTTGTGCCATGACAAAAGCACAGCAGGAGCTAATGGTGGTGGTATGGAAAGATGTGCGCACTGGTTGAATTCACTGGATTTCTTCTCGCTGGCCATTAGCCCACATGTCTGCGCATTGGGTTGGTTTGGATTACTGGTGATGTTTTCTTTTAACTTTGTTCTTTTTAATTTAAAATGTAACCAAGCTGAACTCCACCAGCACTGTTGAGCCATGCCATGACAGAAACACTGCTGATCGTTAAAGAGATAAGCCAGATTTTGAGTACTGTGAACATATTGTGCACTGGTAAGTTCTCATACTACATGAAAGTAGTAATGACTGACTGGCTAATCAAAATTGAATGTGTGTACCAGGCTTTAGAGCAGAGGAAGACATGACAAAATTGAAGTTTTGTTTTAAAAGAATACTAGAATGCAATTCTTGCTGTAAAATTGTGTTCATCCCTAACAGTGCCCAGTTTTGGAACTTGTTATGTATTATGGTCATATTATAGTCAATGCATTTTAATTGCACTTTGAGGGCCATTGGATTTAGTTTGCTTTTAGTTTCTGTTCACTTCATTATCAAGTTGTCCAGACCATGAAGCAATAAAGCATTCCCATAGCTTGACACTACCACCATCATTATTTTTGACTGGTATGGGTAAGCTGTGGTAACTTCATGCCAGATGTAATAAAACCCATGTCTTCCAGAAAAAAATCTACTTTTGACTCATCAGACCATAGAACAGAACAGGGGTAAACAATATGTTTATTTTCAAATGTTAGATTCATCCCTTGCAACTCTCTCATGGACACCACTTTTGACTTTGTGTCTTTCTACTGGTGGAATTATTCATTAATGATGACATAACCTGAGCTGAAAGAGGCCTGCAGTTCCTTAGACATTCATCTAGATTGTACCATGACTTATCCAGTAAGTTTTCTGGGTAAGTCACAGCGCGGCGTAATATGTTGGCGCTTTATAAATACAATAAATAAATAAGTTTACATGCACACCAATGGTAATTTTGCTGCTAGGAAGGCCATCCCTGTATAGACCAGGTTTGCCAATGTTCCAGGTTTGTCCTCATAGAGAGAATGGTTTTCACATAAACCTTTCCAAAATGTATGATACATTTCAGTAACTTTCTTTCATTGGTCTTCTGGAATCGATTTTGTCCAAGGCATGATTAGAGATGTCGCGAACCTCAGATTTTCGGTTCGCGAACCCTGTTCGCGAACCTCCGCGAAAGGTTCGGTTCACGAAAAAGTTTGCGAACCGCAATACACTTCAATGGGGAGGCGAACTTTGTAAAAAAGAAAAAATTCTGACACCTAGAAAAATGATGGAAAACATGTTTCAAAGGCTCTAATACCTGGAGGCAGACATGATTGAGTGAAATACACATCACTATATGCCATATAAATGGCCTTGTATTTTGATAGCAGTGTTAGGAAGACTTGCCTAAGGTCTCCTACTGAATAGGTGCTGGCTTACTGAACAGACAGAGACGAGATTCAAACTCTGGTCTTCTGTGTCAGAGGCAGAGCCATTCACCATTACACCATGCAGCCACTGCTTACAGACATGTAGCCAGACATGGCCTTGTCTTTTGTGTTCAACAGTTGTCCAAAGAGAACCCCAGATAGCCAGGTAGATTCATATCTCTTTCTCTCTCTCTCCCGCTTTCCGCGGAATTGTATTTTTGAGCATAAATGGATTGAGCATAAATGGTACATGCTGGGCTGGCTTCAGCATGTAGTGTTGGTGAGAGAGAGAGAGAGAGAGATGAATCTACCTGGCTATCTGGGGTTCTCTTTGGACAACTGTTGAACACAAAATACAAGGCCATGTCTGGCTACATGTCTGTAAGCAGTGGCTGCATGGTTTAATGGTGAATGGCTCTGCCTCTGACACAGGAGACCAGAGTTCGAATCTCGTCTCTGTCTGTTCAGTAAGCCAGCACCTATTCAGTAGGAGACCTTAGGCAAGTCTTCCTAACACTGCTATCTTGTCTAATTTTTCTCTTGACAACTGTTGAACACAAAATACAAGGCCATGTCTGGCTACATATCTGTGCTACTGCCTATAGAGTGTGCCCTAGTGGCTGCAGCTCTGGTGCTTTGAGTCTGCCAGGAGAAAAGTGTGATATAAATGTTATTTGTCTTGTCTAATTTTTCTCTTGCATTAAGCATAAATGGTACATGCTAAGCTACTTTCAGCTACTTTCAGCTACTTTCAGCTACTTTCAGCTTCTTTCAGCTACTTTCAGCTACTTTCAGCTACTTTCAGCTACTTTCAGCTAGTAGTGTTGGAGGTACAATGGATATGTTAGTTGCCTACCATACACTGAGGCCTGGGTTTAAATCCCTATCATGGTATATAAGCTGGTTTTTGAAATACTGGAATTCCCTGGCAGATGAGACCCTCCTCCCTCCAGTAGGAGGGAGGGAGGAGGGAATAGGTGGAAGGGTGGAAAAACCCACAAACAGGCTAAATAAAATTTCCCTAGCAGAGTGTGTAGCAGCTGTCCCTTAACTAATTAGTGTAATATAGAGAGTCAAAGTTTTGCTCAATAGAGCTTTATGGGGCGAATCGAACTTCCAGGAATATTCGCGTTTGGTAGGCGAACGCGAACCCCCGAAGTTCGCCTGGAACCGTTTGCCGGCGAACAGTTCGCAACATCTCTAGGCATGATATGATGCTTGATGAGCATTTACATTGCTAAAAAAAATTCTGTTTAAGTGATACTTAGATTTAACGATGAGGTTGAAAGCAATTACGTTGAAGTGTGTCTAGCCAAAACATTCTTGTTATCGATGAAATTTGGACCACTGGTTCAATAAGTGACTAAGGGGTCAATTACTTTTTTGTACATGGGTAGATCCCTCTTAAGTAATTATGCTAAAGAAAGACCAAGAGAAATTGGACTAATTGAGGACAGAATAAATAGAGAAGCAATTAACAAATAAAAAAAAAAATTTAAACTTTAATTAAAAAATGACAGACTAAATGTTACAGAGCAAACTTTGAAAACAAAACAGTGTATTTGATGAAGTATACTATAATCATAAAATATGCATTTGTATAACAAGTGTCAAATAATCAAAGGTATTGCCTCTTGGGCTCTTACTTCTGTTTCGTAAGAGTGTTGTGACAACACTGCTACGCTCTATGTCAACATGCCTGCAACCAGCACATAAGTATATGTAAACAGATACCAGCCAGCCCATCCTTGTATGCTTGCTATTCACTCTCTCTCTAAAATTTGAGTGTGGTGGTGACTGGCTTGTTTGCAGCCTGTGTCACTGGTATTTGCTGCCATATGGGTAACGTTACCCATACATTAACCATACAGAAAAGAATACCAGTACAAAGGCTGCAATTAAGCTGTAGATCACACTTGCTGCATATGGAATGGCTGCATATGCCTATATACACTTATCCGTTGGTGGCAGCAGGCAGCCAGGGACTGTTTCATATGTGCGACCCTGTAAAATAAGTGCATAGCTTGTCATTTAAAGTGGACCTGAACTCTTTGCACAAGACAGAAGGAAAACATAAAGAAATACACACTATATGTATTTAGAGAGTTTAGCCTGTCTTATTCCCCATCATTTGTGTCTAATCACAAGTTGTAATTTGATCTCTCCCATGTGTCACCTGACTGTCACGGGAGATAAGGCTCATTTGAAAGCACATGATGTTAACAATATGTCTGCTTCCAGGCAGGCCCGGCCCGCTCATGAGGCGGGGTGAAACTTTTGCCTCAGGCGGCATCTTTCTAGGGGGCGGCACCCACCCGTCCTTGGGTGCGGGGAGCCGGCCGCCGAGCTGGAGGGGTAGCGGGCAGGACGGGGGTATTGGGCCTAGCGGCGGGGAGGGGGGTCGGACCCCCCCCCTCCCTCGCCTGGGTCCCCCGATCTGCGCTCCTCTCCAGCCTTACATAGTGAAGCAGCCAGCCGCTACTCGTAAGAGGCACGGGCGGGGAGGACTCACCTCTTCCTCGTTCCAGCGTGCGCTCCACTGACGTCACTTCCTTCAACGCTGCAGGAAGTGACGTCAGTGGAGCGCACGCTGGGAAGAGGTGAGTCCTCCCCGCCCGTGCATCGTACGAGTAGCGGCTGGCTGCTTCACTATGTAAGGCTGAAGGGGAGCGCAGATCGGAGGACCCAGGCGAGGGAGGGGGGGGGTCCGACCCCCCTCCCCGCCGCTAGGCCCAATACCCCCGTCCTGCCCGCTACCCCTCCAGCTCGGCGGCCCCCCTCCCCCCAGGGGGGGGGGGGCGGCAGCAGCAGCAATTTTTTAGAAATTTGCCTCAGGCGGCAAAAAGTGTAGGGCCGGCCCTGCTTCCAGGAAAGCAGGAAGTAAACACAGTGCAGATTTATTTCAGGATCTGTATCAGCTGTAACAAACACATGTTATTTTTCAAACGTTATTATGCTGATGCCTATATTTTAGAGCAGAGAGGAAGTTCTGAGTTCAGGTCCATTTTTCATTTTTTTTCAGGTCCACTTTACATTTTTGGGAGCAATTCTTGTTATGCCATCATAGCATCACTAAACCAAGTTTCTTTCTGACTTCATTGGCTCTGCTCACTAGTCTTTGATCACTTCCCTACCACAGGTTATTTTCCCTTAATAATCAGAGTAATTTTCACATTTCACTCCTCCAAATTATTTGCCAATAACGTTATCACTACTTACCACACCCAAATGATCTATACATGTTTTTTTTTTGCGGAACAAACTTGACTTTCTTTTGGTGGTACTTTTTTTTATTTCCTACGCATTTTAAAAGGGAATTAACAAAAATGAAAAAAGTCATTATTTCTTAGTTTTCTGCCATTATTGTGTGAAAATAAAAAGTGCTAACATAGATGAGACCCACACATTTTATTGTGGGTCTGTACTAAATGTTGTAAAAAAACAGGAAAACATTTGCCCATTTGTCCTGTTTTTTTTACAACATTTAGTACAATGTATGGTGACAATATTGTATTTGTAAATAAAAATAAATTGTATTCCTTTTTGTGTTTGTTTATACTATTTAAATAATTACAAGCAATAATTTGCTAAATAACACTAACTAGTTATGGCACCAAGTGCAGTATATCTACACCCTGACAGACTTCTTCTGAAGTCTCAGAGACTCAGATATTCATATTCGCCATGATCGCCGCCGCACACACCCGTGCATGCTCCAACGTGCGTTAGTATGCTAATCAGTGAATGGGAACACAGTTCCCATTCACCAATCTAAGTACCTGTGATCAGTGATCTAAGTACCTGTGATCAGTGATCACCAGCATCAAAGAGATGCAGGTGGTCATTGACTAAAGTGAAAGTAAAGCATACATGAGTTACTGTATGTAGTAAACAATACACACTAGGAGTGGGGGGTAGTAGAAAAATTACACCTACATACATCCCATTAAATAAAAATACATAAAATACCCCATTAATTAACCCCTTACCTCCCCTCCCATAGTTACCAAAATAAAACACTTTTATAAAAATAAAAAAGGTCACATTTAAAAATCATAAATAGTTACCTTAGGGACTCAACTTCTTAAATAATGTATGGCATGAGGGTATATTACTGTTATTTTTTCAGGTCAGGGCTTGTAACTAGTGACGGATGCAAAACTGATAAAATACACCTTTATTTCCAAATAAAATATTGTCGCCATACATTATACTAGGGACATATTTTAAATGTTGTAATAACCGGGACGAATGGGCAAATACATTGTGTGGCTTTTATCTACTGTATCACATTTTATTTTAAAACTATAATGGCCGAAAAATTTGAAATAATGATTTTTTTTCCATTTTTTTCCTATTATTCTCATTAAAATGCATTTAGAATAAAATAATTCTTAGCAAATGTACAACCCAAAGAAAGCCAAATTGGTGGCCACAAAGCCAATATATAGAACATTTCATTGTGATAAGTAGTAAAGTTATTAGTAAATGAAAGGGATGAGTGCTGAACTGTGAAAATTGCTCTGGCCCTTTATGATTATTATTATTATTATTGATTGATAAAGCACCAACATATTCTGTGGCGCTGTACAGAGTAAGACACGAACATGGAGTACATAATAATACAGACAAATGGTTTACACCAATATACAAAACAGAATTGGTGACAAAATGCAGAATCGATACAAAATACAGAATTGTTAATTACAATTGCAAAAGTAACATGATGAATAATATGTATAATGAATACCAACACACAAAAGGGGGAAGGAACCCTGCCCTTGCAAGTTTACAATCTAAATCCCTTAGTGGTTAACTAGTTAATATACCCCCATAACATACATATAAAAAAGCGTCCCTAAGGTAACTATTTATTGTAATAGATTGCGGAAAAGCCACCGCGCGGACTGGCAGCGAGGCGGCTGGTTCCGCATTCAGCTCAGCGGTTTACACACAGCGGTATGCCTCTGAGGATGCTGGGCCTTCTAGTGCGCGGAACCTTTATGACAAACGGAAAGGGATCAGCTGACCAGGTTGGTCAACTGATCTCAGAGCGGGCGGCTATTGGTTGATCAGTGCTGGGTGGCGTCAGGGAGCGCTGCTCTATATATAGTTATTGCTGGTCAGTCTCAAGTTGTCTGCCGTTGCGAACACTTACGTGAAAGCACTCAGACCATAGTCAGATCCCACAGTGTGTTAGAACCAGGAGGACCTGGGAATTCACACTGAGCCCGATTACTACTGTGTTATTTGCTGTGTTATACTCTAGACTAGTTCCAGGGTGTCGAGACCACGGACCTCACACCCCAGCTTAGGATTACTGTGTCCTTACTGTGTTATACTTTAGACTAGTTCCAGGGTGTCGAGACCACGGACCTCACACCATCTTAGGATTACTGTGTCAATACTGTGTTATACCTTAGACTAGTTCCTGGGTGTTGAGACTACGGACCTCACACCCCAGACTAGGAATCTATTTGTTACCTGTTATGACCACTTGCTCTGTTGACCTCGCTCTTGCTTTCTGATTCAGTACCTCAGCATATCTGCCTTCCTGTTGCCAAACTCTGCCTGTCCCTGGTTACTGAATCAGTCTACTGTCTCTGTACTTTATCTGCCCGTGTGTTGCCGACCTAGCCTGCCCGACCTTGCGAGCTATCACTCTCTCTAGAGAGATTAGCCTTCAGTGCTACCTGGGACGCCCACCTTCCAGGGGTTAGTTAGCCACAAGGCCTTCCTGCTATTCAGCCTGGGGCTCCATCTCCTTGGAAGTCTCAGGCTGCTGGAAGGTCTTCATACTTCCCAGAGGGAGGTATTCCTCATACTGCCAAGGGCCGCCCGCTCCTCGGGTGGTCCTACTCAAAGTCATTACTGTTGCACCAAACACTCACACTATATAGGTGTCCAGAGGTTAGTCATATCTGTATTATTGGTGATTCTGCAGATCATCAATAATCAGGTATATATCTGTATTCTTGGTGATTCTGCAGATCACCAATAATCAGATTCTCTCTGTGTGCTGACACCGATCATTACATTTATGTTTTTTTTTATTAAATACTGTCATTTTTTTTACAAGTGTTTTATTTTGTAACTATGGGGAGGGCTAGAAGGGTTAATAATTACAGGGGATTTTTTAATGTATATTTAATGTTATTTAACATGTCCTCTAGATGTCCTCACACTTCATCCAGTGTACTTGTAAAAGTACACAGAAAGTGAATGGGTGTGTTTGCTTTCATTTTACGAATGATCACTAGTTTCTCACTGGTGCAGGTGAACATTCATTCACAGGCACTCTGATCAGCTTTGGGAATACATGTAACCATTCACTAACCAGTGCTCGGCAGAACGGCAACAGGGGCACACATGTGCATGCGTGCAATCACAGATGGCAATGAAAACACTGCAGTGCATGTATATAAGCCTATGACCCTGAACTTAAGTTTTATGGGGTATATATATATATATATATATATATATATATATATATATATATATATATATTCAATACAAGGATCCCAAACTGGTTAAAGCTGCATTGCTGGAAGTATGTAAGTGATTCTTAAAGATCAATCAAACTCTAGAAATGACAAATGTTCTAGTACCTGGTACAGCAGTATGCTTCAACATTCATCCTTTACAATGGCTCCATAAATCATCTGGCCAAGGCCCCCCATCAAACCAGCAGCCATCGCCAACAGAACCCAAGATTGCAGAATAACCTCTATTCTGGAACCCCCTTTGTAGACAAACACTAGTCTAAAGTAACCAGGACCGCCAGAAGTTGCACTAGAAACAGACATGATCCCATGAACCCTATCTACAGCCAGCATAGCAAAGAGGAGGCCTTTCTTCAGTCACCACAATGGGCCAAAAGCATGAAGAAACTCTTCCCCTGTAGTATAAGTTAAGGATTTTTTTTCTCATTACAGGGTTTATCTGTGTCTCACATGCAGTCAGCAAAACCTGAAGCAGAAGGGAAAAGGGATTTACACCTCATCCTTTCAGCACTACTGGGGTTGTCCTTCAGGCCTTTACTGAAAAGGCCACTAGGCTAGTGATGGGCCGAAACTTGGTTTTTCGGTTCGCAAACCGCGTTCGCGAACCTCCGCAAACATTCGCGAACATGCAAACTTTTGCGAACCACAATAGACTTCAATGGCGAACTTTGAAAACTAGAAACATTTATGCTGGCTACAAAAGTGATTGAAAAGATGTTTCAAGGGATCTAACATCTGAGTTTTTGCATGGATGAGTGGGATAGACACCAACAGTCCCGGGGAAAAATAAGGATTTGACGCAAAGCAGCATTTTAAGGGCAGAAATCACATTGCATGCTAAACTGGAGGCCTAAAGTGCTTTAAAACATCTTGCATGTGTATACATCAATCAGGGAGCGTACTTAGAGTACTGCTTCACACTGGCACACCAAACTCACTGTGTAACGCACCGCAAACAGCTGTTTGTGTTGTGACGGCCGTGCTGGACTGGTGCGCACCATGGCGAGAGTGCAGGCGATAGCGGTTTTCAAGCCCATATGGTCGCCAGGCTGAGGTAGTTCAATGACAGAACAACAGTGACTGTCCAGCTGATCAAATTTTGTCTGTCCACAATGAAGCAACAACCTTATTATCTTTGGTGTGCCACCCCCCGAGACACTCATATAGCTGGCGGTCATTGCTTCATTGTGATACGCAAGCCCCTTCACCGTGGCAATGTAACAATCACGAAGGGGAATTGACACATGTACATGCCTTTTATTTTGTTGTTGCAGCCAGAAAAAATAGGCAGGCATGTACACGCACCAGAGAAATTATTATAGCGGCTGCTGCTAGCAGCGGCCTTAAAAATTCAGGAATCCGCCTGTTGGTGGTGGCGGAGAAGGCAGTCAAGCAGCCTGCAGGCAGAGATGCTGTGTTGGGACCGACTTAGTCATGGGGCAGGCAGTCACACGGCATGCAGGCAGAGATGCTGTGTGCGTGGACTGACTTAGTCTTTGGGCGGGAAGCAGCCCTCCGGGATCCATGCCTCATTCATTTTGATAAAGGTGAGGTACTGAAGACTTTTTTGACTTAGGTGACTTCTCTTCTCAGTGACAATGCCTCCAGCTGCGCTGAAGGTCCTTTCTGACAGGACGCTTGAGGCAGGGCAAGACAGAAGTTGGATGGCAAATTGGGACACCTCTGGCCACAGGTCAAGCCTGCGCACCCTGTAGTCCAAGGGTTCACAGCTGCTCACAATGTCTGCATCCACACTTAAGGCCAGGTAGCTGGCTACCTGCCGGTCAAGGCGTTGGTAGAGGGTGGATACGGAAGCGCTAAGGCGAGACGTTGGACTAAAGAATGTCCACATGTCCGGCATCACCATGAGATCGCTGGAGCGTCCTTGCCTGCATTGACATGGGAAAAGGATTACTGGCAGTGGTACCTTTATTGCGTTGTGCTGCAACATCACCCTTAAACGCATTGTAAAGCATAGTTGCCAGCTTGTTCTGCAAGTGCTGCATCCTTTCTGCCTTATGGTGATTTGGAAACATCTCTGCCACTTTGTGCCTATACCAAGGGTCTAATAGCGTGGCCACCCAGTACAGCTCATTCCCCTTGAGTTTTTTTTTATACGGGGGTCCCTCAACAGGCTGGAAAACATGAAAGACGCCATCTGCACAAAGTTGGATGCAGACGTACTATCCATCTCCTCTTGCTCTTCCTCAGTGATGTCAGCTAAGTTCTCCTCCTCCCCCCAGCCACGAACAATACCACGGGAAAGTTGAGCAGCACAAGCCCCCTGCAACACCTGCTGCGGTTGTTCTTCTGCCTCCTCCTCCTTCAAAACAACACCTTCCTCATCATCTGACTCCTCTTCCCCAAATGACTCTTCCTCCTCCTCCCCCCTCTGTGCTGCCGCAGGTGTTGAGGAATCATCTGCTTCTGCTGAGAATTGACCCCACAACTCTTCCTCCCGTTCCTGTTCCTGTTCACGCTCCTCCACAGCTTGATCCACCACTCTACGCACGGCACGCTCCAGTAAGAAGGCATATGGGATCAAGTTGCTAATGGCGCCTTCACTGCGACTCACCAGGTTTGTCACCTCCTCAAACGGCCGCATGAGCCTACAGGCAGTGTCCAGTACTTCGGCCAGAACATCCCCATCTTCCCAGACTGTGTCCTTTGACTGTAGTTGTAGAGATACTGTTAGATGGCTTTCTCCTGTTGTAGAAGGCAGTTGAACATCAGGAGGGTCACATTCCAGCGAGTTGGGCTATCGCAAATCAAGCGTCTCACCGGCAAGTTGTTTCTTCACTGAATAACGGCAAAGCATGGAATGGCCGTGTAAGACTGCCTGAAATGCCCACTCACCTTCCTGGACAGCTTTAGGATGTCCTGTAAGCCTGGGTACTTAGACA
This sequence comes from Hyperolius riggenbachi, assembly GCF_040937935.1. Taxonomy (NCBI): domain Eukaryota; kingdom Metazoa; phylum Chordata; class Amphibia; order Anura; family Hyperoliidae; genus Hyperolius; species Hyperolius riggenbachi. The sequence continues at coordinate 209,619,834 of NC_090652.1, forward strand.
CAAATCTCTAAATTACGAGCTTGAGCACATGTGCCATGCAGGTACATGTGTCAACTTTCCCAAATTCAAAGCCGAAATGAGATTGCTGCCGTTGTCACACACCTTGTTGCTGATCTCCAGTTGGTGCAGGGTCAGCCACTGATCCACCTGTTTGTTCAGAGCAGCCAGGATAGCTGCTCAAGTGTGACTCTCTGCTTTGAGGCAAGACATGTCTAAGATGGCGTGACAGCGTCGTACCTGGCATGCAGCATAGGCCCTGGGGAGCTGGGGCTGTGTAGTTGGAGAGGAGATCGCAGCACCAGTAGAGTTGCGCTGCCACTCAGCCAAGGAGGAGGAGGACAACGACAACAAGGAGGATGTAGCAGGAGGAGAGGAGGTGGCAGCAGGCCTGCCTGCAAGCCATGGAGGTGTCACTAGGTCCTCTGCACAGCCACATACTCCCTGCTTGCCAGCGGTTACCAGGTTGACCCAATGGGCTGTGTAAGTAATGTACCTGCCCTGACCGTGCTTGGCAGACCAGGCATCAATGGTCAGATGGTCCCTTGACCCAACGCTGTGTGCCAGAGATGACACCACTTTCCTCTCAACTTCATGGTACAGTTTGAGTATCGCCTTTTTGGAGAAATAATTGCAGCCTGGTATCTTCCACTGTGGTGTCCCAATGGCCACAAATTTTCGGAAGGCCTCAGAGTCCACCAGCTGGTATAGTAACAGCTGGCGGGATAACAGTTCCACCAAACCAGCTGTCAGGCGCTGGGCAAGGGGGTGACTGGCAGACATTGGCTTCTGCTGCTCAAAGATTGCCCTCACGGACACCTGGCTGCTGCTGTGGGCAGAGGAGCAGGAACCGCTCCTCTGCCCACAGCAGGCGGAGAGGTGGAGTGGAGGAGGTTAGCTGTGATTGTGAAGGTGCAAGGGAGAAAGCGGCTGAAGAAGATGATGCACCTAAAGGAGGAAGAGGAGAAGGAGGGTGGCTTTGCTTTTGTGTGCTGCTTTTGCTCAGGTGGTCTTCCCATTGCAGTTTGTGCCTTTTCAGCATGTGCCTTCGTAAGGCAGTTGTCCCTACGTGGGTGTTGGCCTTTCCACGGCTCAATTTTTGGTGGAAGAGAGTACAGATGGCATTGCTCTGATCTTTGGCAGACACACTAAAAAATGTCCACACCGCTGAGCCACTCTGAGGTGTGGGCACTAGGGTGGAGGCAGCAGCTGACGTTGAAGGGCATGTTGGCTGGCTGTACATAGGTGGCGATACATGGCATCGGACACTGCCGCCAGCTGTTTCTGATGACAAGCTCCCCCTGCTTCTTTCAGCAACTCGTCTCCTCCTACTCCTCTCTGACTCCCCCTCTGAACTGTCCTCTTGGTCATCGTGTCTCTTAGGATCCCACATGGCATCCATGGCAGTATCATCATCAAAACCATCCTCCAAAACTTTGCTTGTATCAGACACCTCCAAAACTGTACCAACAGCAGGTACTTCATCATCCTCCTCCTCACACTTTATGTCCATAGTGTCTCCTAACTCAGACATATGAGGTGTTGTAACTTGCTTAGCGCCTTCATCTTGTTGTAACAATAATGGCTGTGAATCAGTAATTTCCCCACCAAATAACTCCTGCGAAGTGTCAAATGTAGCAGATGTGGTACTTGGAGTAGCGTTGGTGGATGCGGAAGATGAGGTGTTCTGTGTTAAATAGTCAACTGGTATACTAAACAGCGTGCGGTCACAGAGGTGCGGATCACTCAAGTCCAGTCTTATTAGCTGAATGACTGAGTGTACACACGCCCGATTTGGCGTCCAAACGACCGGTCGTTTGCGAAAATCAGACGTGTGTATGAGCCTTTAATTGCTCCAGAATGTAAATTGCCCATTTAACTCATATCCATAGGGTAGGGGCAGGTAACATTGCTTAGTGTAACGATTGTGGAATTCTCTCCGTGATCAGCGCACAAGACGTGCGCTGACACTGCGGAAATCCTCCACAAGCGTAATAATTTGAGGGAACCCAGCAAAAGGTGCAATGCACCTGTAGAGGGAAATTTCTGTTGACAGGTGGAGCTGTGGAGTGCAGAGGAACAGCTCCTCTGCCCTGCCACAGACGCCAGACAGGAATTGTACGAAGGGAAGAAACGCAGAGCAAGATAGCCCTGAAAGAGAGAGATCAAAGCAACAGAGGGTATGTGTGTCCACCAATCTCGTCACCACCCTGCGACGATGAACACACAACCATGAAGATAAAGTGAGAAGGCAATTGCCAGAGATGGCGATTGCTAACAGCGACACAAGACCGAATAAGCACAGATGAGGAATGTATGTATGTCCACCAATCTAGCCGCCAACCTGCGACGGCGGACACACAACAGAGGAAACCAAGCGAGAACGCAATCGCTTCCCTTGAAAGAGAATGAGCACAGGGATAGGATGTATGTATGTGCCCCAATCTAGTCGCCAACCCGCAACTGTGCACACACAACAGCAGATATGAAGTAGGAACGCAATCGCGAGAGAGGCGATTGCCAGAGGTGACACAAGGCTACAGCAAGGCAGAGCACAAGAGTAGCAAAGGCACAGCAAATCATACAATGAGAAGATAAGGAAAATAACAAACGCTAACTAAACGCGAACACCGCACTCATTCGCAACAGTGCACGCGTTTATGCACGGTCTCCGCTTGTTAAGCACAACAGAGACAAGCACGCCTAACTAACCACCGACAGAAAAACATGAAACAGAGGACGCGAGCGCTTGCTTAACGGTTACCTCAGCGAGCCTCCAGCAAGCGTACGTAGCAGACAAGACAGATACACGAAAACAGGAATAAGTGAGAGAGACGGATCCACAGCACTAGCGCAAGGAGAGTGCGATCCAGGCAAGACAGATTACATGAGATAGCTGGTAGCAACCGCTGCTCCAGCTATACTCCAAGAACAAAGATCAGAATGATTTCCTGTCGACCACCGCTGGGACAGAACAATCGCAACAGACAAACAAAACAGATATGCAATCCTTACTGCACTAGGGAATCTGCCTAGTGCAGTCCCAGGAATTACTCTAAGCTAATCTTTAAACAATGAGCAAGGCTGACACTCCAGGAGTGTTTCACAGGACTAACCCTTATGACCAGCCCAGGTCTGTGATATCACATGGTATTTATAGAGCAAGCCTACAAAGGATGTGGCTAGGCAATCTGCATGACAAACTTATGCAAATTCCTCAGCAGCAAGCTGCAAAACTGACAAAAGGTCTCTCTTCCAGAGACCTGCAGAATGCAGACCTGAACAGTGGTCAAAAAGCTGCCTGCCTGCGCAGGCAGCCGAGCGGATCCTCACACTTAGGAGTGCCTATATCTGAGGGCCCCATGAAAATTTTTGCTATGGGGCCCCATGACAAAAATAATAAATATATCAGCGCAACCACAACTTTTGTATTACTGTAAATGTTCAAATAAGATAGCTGCCAAAGTCAAGTACTCCCGTTTCCCTTCTTTAAAATAACAATAAAATCTTTGGCGCTAATTCATATTTCCATCACCATAATCAACCAACCAAACATCAGCCATGCCCTCGGACGTTGGACGGCGTCCTGTGATCTGATGCGCTGTTTTTTATTGAGGTCCCTGTCAGAAGGGTCCATATGTGAGTAACTTTACTTTGTATGTTTTAACCTTTTGCTGCAATAAATGAGCTGATGATAAATACGATAAATATTAGATCAAAATGTGAACAGTGCAATACATATGTTGTGTAAGTAGAGCAAGTATTTATCTACTTATATATGTGGGTTTTTTTTGCGAAGTTTGTTTTTTTCTGAGATCGTATGGCTGACAGCTCCTCTTTAAACAAGAGGGAGGCCGGCAGGGAAGATACCAGCCGCTGGTCCTGTGATGCTCTACTTAGACTTTGTTGTTAAGTTGTAACGTCTTTTGGTAAGCGTATCTTTGATTATACTGGTGCATGGTGATGGAAATATGAATTAGTGCCGAAGATTTTATTGTTGTTATGGGGCCCCATCATCTCGAGCTACACCACTGGGTATGTGATTCAGATACTACTACTGAAAATAATCAGCAGAATAGCAAGGCAATTGACATTCTTAACAGTGTAATGTGTATACGGTATAAATATGTGTTGTTATTATTATTATTATTATTCTCTTCTTTTTCCTTTTGAATTTTTTTTCTAGTTTGTATTTTGCCACTTTGTTTTCCCTATATCGACACAAAAGTTAAACGTTAACTTTGTCTTCAAGAAAATTTGCTCTTGAGAGTAGGAGCCAGCTAGAAAATGTGTTACCTCTTCAGAATTTGTTATTTCTAGACAAGACAAGACAAGACAAATAACATTTATATCGTGCTTTTCTCCTGGTGGACTCAAAGCGCCAGAGCTGCAGCCACTAGGACGCGCTCTATAGGCAGTAGCAGTGTTAGGGAGACTTGCCAAAGGTCTTCTACTGAATAAGTGCTGGCTCACTGAACAGGCAGAGCCGAGATTCGAACCCAGGTCTCCTGTGTCAGAGGCAGAGCCCTTAACCATTACACCGTCCAGCCACTGTTCTATTGTCATAGTTCTATAATTGTAATACTGTATATGCAAATGGAGTTATTTTTCTTTTAACATCTGTTTGTTAACTTACCTTCACCTGTATGAATATCAGCTAACATTTATTTTAAAACTTTTAGGTATTCATGGTATTTTTCTTCACCATTTTCCCTCTATCTCACTGCCTTAAAGGACCACTATCATGGAAATCGTAAAATTCTAAAACACATGTAAACACGTTAAAAAAAGGTAATTTCTTCCAGAGTAAAATGAGCCATACATTACTTTGCTCCTATGTTACTGTCACTGACAGTAGGTAGTAGAAATGTGACAGAAGCGACAGGTTTTAGAGTAGCCCATCTTCACATGGGGGTTCTCAGGGCTTTCTTTATTTTCAAAAGCATTTAGCGAATAGCGGTTGCTCCATCCAACTGCCAAAAAAGTGCGAAGCCAGCAGGGAGGCTGGCCAGCATAATTTGTATAAATCCTTTTTACAAAGTATCTTTATATAGAATAAATGCCATGCTGAGAATCCCCCGATGAGAGATGGACCAGCCCAAAACCTGTTGGTTCTGTCAAATTTCTACTAACTACTGTAAGTGACAGCAACATAGGAGAAAAGTAATTTATGGCTCATTTTGCTCTGGAAGAAATGTACTTCTTATTTTTATCTGTTTATATGTATTTTAAATTTCAAATTTTTTCGCGATAGTGGTCCTTTAAAATGTCTAAAAAGTAAAATTTCCAATATTTTAGAATGATGTATTATAAGGCTGTTAAACACAAAGGTGAATTCAAACTGTAAATTGTAAATTTGCATAAACAGTAAAGAAATATTGATGTCACTCCTCAGTCTCTCTAAAATTTAGCTATGAACAAAAAACATCATAATTGTCCAACAACATAAGCAGAAGCCAAACATTGTTGTTTTGGATAATATTGTTTATTAAGTTCATCTGCAAGATGTGGAACAAAAAAGCAATTTAACTTTTAAATGTTGGATACCAAGACAATGACACAACTAAATAATTTGTACGCGAGCGGTGGGCATGCGGCAGGCGCGATGGGCGCATGCGCAGTGACTGTGCGGCGGTGGCGGCGGTCACGGGGGAGGATGAGAGGGAAGGAAGGGGTGGGGAGCAGAGGGGAGGGAAGGAGAGGGAGGCGGGGTTTCAAAACAGACCTAGAGCCGTTTTTTTAAACGGGCTTAGGTCTACTAGTAACTAAATAATTTGTCAAAAGACAGTAACATTCCAAATATAAGCTTAACTTCAGCATAATTTAGTTCCATAAGTGAAAGTGGAGACTTGTGTAAAAAAACACTTTAATAATTATTGTTACGTCACCAAAGACAAGCAGTTGCATTTTATTACTTGATGCGACGATGCATTTTATTATTGATGCGACGTTAAGGTCGCACGACGTGCCCCTAACGCAGCACATGTAGGTTATAAATTTGGACTTTATTTTGTACTACGTTATGTGTCTCTTGGTGCGCCATTTTCATCGCATACTGATGGAACGAAAATGGCGCATGCGCTACATTTAAAAAAACCAAAACATTACTGAGCATGTGCAACACACATAACGCAGCAAATGTATTGCTAAACGCACAGCATGCAGCACTTTCTAAATATTGCTACACGTTACACACAAGACACAACGCAACGTGTGCACTGTGAATGTCGCACAGACTTTGCATTGCTGTGCGTTAGTCTGCGTTTACTTTTTGCATCTGAGCAACTTTCACCTCCCATTCATTTGCCAATAACTTCTCACTACTCATCACAATGAATTAGTCTAATTCTTGATTTTTCCACCACCAATTAGGCTTTCTTTGGGTGATACATTTTGCTAAGAATTATTTTATTTTAAATCAATTTTAACAGGAATATTAAGAAAGAAATGGAAAAAAAATAATTATTTCTCAGTTTTTGGCCATTATAGTTTGAAATTAATACATGCTACCGTAATTAAAACCTATGTATTTTATTTGCCCATTTGTCCCGCTTATTACACCATTTAAATTATTTCCCTATCACAATGTATGGCGCCAATATTTTATTTGGAAATAAAGGTGCATTTTTTCAATTTGCGTCCATCACTATTTACAAGTCCATAATTTAAAAAATTATGTTAATATACTCCTTTGACATGCATATTTGAAAAGTTCAGACCCTTAGGTAACTATTTATGGTTTTTTTATTGCAATTTTTTTATTTTTTATATTAAAATTGTATGTGGGTAATTTTTGGTGTGGGAAGTAAATAGCTAACTTGAAATATAAATAATTGTATTTATTTATTAAAAAATGGATGTGTGTGTAGTTTTACTATTTGGCCACAAGATGGCCACAGTGAAAAAGTCCTGGAAGTGTGATCGCACACTTCCAGGAAGAAGAATGAAGACGGGGAACTTTTTGTAACTCAGAAAAAACGCAGCCTCTGATTAGATATTATTTTTCTGCGGGGGGGCTTCGATCAATGAATGGGATGTATAATCCCATTCATTGATTGCTGGGCTAACAGCCGGCAGCGGGAGCACACGTGGCCCGCGGGAGTGCGCGCAGCCCAACTGGATGAGAATGTTCATCCAGTTGGGCTTTAGTGGTTAAATAAAGTCCTAGAATGCACATAGATACTGCCATTTTCCATTGATTACATTAAGTATTTTGCAATTGATTCTATCAGTGCAATGGATATTTAAAAGATATTACAAAAGCTATTGGACACACTTTTTCCTTATTTTTATTTTCTCTGTACAATTTTAGTAAAATATGATTGCATATATTTTAGTAAGTAATTACATAGTTACAGTACAATCCCCGTTTTCCAGCACAGGTGGGCATTGCCTGTCTGCCTGATGCCAGATATATAATTTCTGGTTGCTTGAGAAGTCATACAACCTAGAGGATATTTGAATTGTTTTCATAATTCATGATTCTAAGCAATCCTTTGGTTAGATACGTTTTTTCCCCTTAAAGATATACTATATATTCCCAGCACCATTATTAGTTTACCCTAAAGTGGAGAAAGGAAGCTCCATCAAAATTAATAAAATTCATAAATCTTCATAAATTAATAAAATTCATAATTCAAGATTAATTCAAGGTAAACAAAAGTGACGAACAAAAACCCTAAAAAAATTGAGAACAAAGCTCTATTCAAAATTGAGATTACCTATCAGTAAAATGTCAGCAATAAAGTGATTATTGGGCTGGGTACCTGCAATAAAGGCTGTGGGTGTAGCATTTAAAAGTATACCTATTTTTTCTACAAATATTTTTTGTTGTTGTTTTCTGCTCTTCATCGGGAATTCTATTAATATTACAGACGAAGGAGAGAAGAATGGAAAAGGAGCTTTGGGTGCTCACATAGCATGTACAGTCACCTGCAATACCTTAGTTGACTCAAAAAGTAGTGAACTGTTGGTACATAAAAAATGTAATTTTGCAAATTTCACTCACACATTCCCACTCAGTTTTATTTTATTATTGTTGATGTATAAAGCGTCAGCATATTCCATGATGGTGTAAAGAATAAGAACAAGTGTCAAGAACATAATAATACAGACAGTGGTATATACAAAATATAGACATTGGGCCTGAGACTATTCAAGGTGACAAGTAGCATGCATATGCGAGCCGATCATTAGGGAGCATTACTTAGGTGAAAGTCTGAGCGATGCTCCCATGTTTGGGGCAATGGGGAGCAAGGTTTTATCCTGTGGTGCTGTCCTTCAGCACCATGGCCTCACTCCCCACACATGTGCACATCCGACGAACATTAGCCGCCATCTTTGCCGCTGCATCTGGGGGGCTCCTTTAATAAGGAGACCCCCAGAGCTCCCCGGTAGTTCGCTGCAGATAACTAAAGCTCCCCACGTAGCTGCGCCATCATCCTTGGCGATTTACCTCGCGCTGCTGAACACCTGCCGCCTCTCAGCGCAAGTCGGTAATTACAGTGTATGGCCTCGATTCATAAAGCATTCCCGCATTCGGAAATGCAAAAAAACGCTCACTTTACCGACCACACACCAAAATATGCATTCATAAAGGCTTTTTCCGCATGAAAAGCCGACATTTGCGAGCAGAGTGATCAATCACCGCCTTGCGCGGTGATTATCACAGCAACAGTAACAAATGTCAATTCATAAAGATTAGAGGTAGCGGTATGCGGACGGGTATTACCGCTACCTCTGATGTGGCGAGAAGCGTGCGGAATCCGTTGCAGTGAATGGGACAGACCTCCCAAGCAGCTGCAGAGAGAACACCGCACGGAGGGATTCCGCCTGCTTCCCCTGTTTCCGCACGTCTCCCGACAGCCTAACGCCTGCCTACAGCGGAGTATCTCCGCACGTATATCACAAGTAGCTAAATTTTTATGAATTACCACCCTGAAGGCGGAAATACCGACAGCGGTGTTTCCCCGCTCGACTTTCCCCGCTCGCAGGCAGTTTTATGAATCGAGGCCTATGTGTAGCTGTAATTACTTTCTCACACAGAGCCCCAGCAAAGCATCTTTGAAGCTCCTGCCAGGGCTCCCTATTAGCCCACTGTCTGAGCCAATGAAAATGGTCCAGACAGTGGACCAATGGGTTGTCCCGGATGGGGTGGCCTGGCGGGAGCTTCAAAGATGCCTTGCCAGGGCTCTGCGAGAGAGAGTAATTGCAGTTACAGATTACACTGTAATTACCAACTTGCGTCGAGAGGCGGCAGGTGTTCAGCGGCTGGAGGTAAATTGCCAGGGATGATGGCGCAGCTATGTGGGCTGCTTTAGTTATCTGCGGTGACCCAACAGGGATCTCTGGGGGTTTCCTTAATAAAGGAGACCCCCAGATGCAGCGGCAACATAGTGCATTAACATGTTTAGATCTGCTTTTCGCAGGTCTAAGTTAATGCTCACGTCTGATGGGAAGCATTGCTTCCCGGCAGCATGAAAGGTGCAATGGGATAGGGTGTAAAGAACTTGCTGGGCGATAATATCGCCCATGCCAGGTTTTTTACCACCCTGCCTAGTGCTAACTGCAATTAAATCAGGTGACTTTATTGTCGCCTGATTATCGGACTCACTAGCGCTTAACGCTGGCAAGTCTGACAATTGCATCGGGCCCATTGGTATATAATTGGTATACAATACAGAATAGTTAGACATAGTGGCCCATATGCAATTCACTTTTTCTTCTGAGTTTTCTCTCCTTTATGATATTTGGGTACTTTTTCAATTGTAAAATGCTGACGAGAAGATGAAAATTATTTCCTAGGAGATAAAATGAATTGCATTTGGGCCAGTAGCTAAAGTGACAAATGTAGCACGGAGAACAAAATGTATAGCAAATTCCCAGACACAAACGCATGAGAGAGCCCTACCCTAGCGAGCTTATAATCTGAAGCTTGTTTTTAGTAAAAACAGTCTGATATTATGCATACATGGCATTCTGCTGGGTTTTCTGGGCGGTCTTAATTACTATTCCCCCTCTGAGTTGTAGCAACTTGGATGGAGAAATAATTTGGGGTCCGGCTATTGCCGGCACCCAAATTACACTGCTGCATGGCCATAGACATAATAACATTATGTCTATGTTGGCGCCCAGGTCCAGCCCAGCGCTGGGAAGAGTGTGCACCAAAATGTCCTGCCTCAGATATTACACAGGAGCTGCGTACAGACCTCAGATAATAGCCACTCAGCCATAAATCTTGCCCCACTTCTATAACACGTATTTCTGTGTCCATGGGGTCATGGTGGCTACACTGTTGAGCCCCAATTGAAGGGGCCCCCTAGGCCATGGCAGTCACCACAATGTGAGGGGAAAGAGGGTGTGAGGCTGGGTGCACACATGGCTGTGCATATAAGGGCGAGTTTTCTGTCATGTGCAGAGTTTTTTTTGTGTGCGTTTTTGGTGCGTTTGTGTTGGCGTTTTTTGCCGCATATGCATTTTTAAAGCTTTTTCTATGCATTTCAAATTCACATAAACAAAATCGCATATGCGTTTTGTATGCGTTTTACATGCGTTTTATATTGCATTTTATGCAAATCCCTAGGAAGACAACAGGAAGCGGAAATACATCACAAAACAATTTAAAAAAAACACATACTTAAAAACGCATGAAAAACTCATACAAAACGCAATACATTGTGTTACCATTGACTTTCATTATGTGCGTTTTTTATGCATTTTTTGAAAATTATCCAACAAAACCAGCGTTTTTAAAAAAGCATGTTTGAAAACACACACAAAACGCATATGCGGTTTATTATGTGGCCCATTGACTTGCATTAGCGGCAAAAACGCTGTTTTCTGCAACGCTAGCATTTCTGCTGAGTGTGTTTCTAGCCTGAGTGTTTTGCAGGGGGGGGGGGAGTAATTTAAGTTATATCGCTATGCCTGGCATCTGCTTGGGTACAAATACATTGATTATGCCATTGCCAAAGAAATCCCTTTGCCAACTAGTTACTACAGCACAGACTTCCAGATCTGAAAGCAGTCTGAGATGTATCTTGCAGTGTGAATAGCACAATGATTTAGAGTCTAAGTAACATTAGCAGCTTTGCTCACATAGAAATGATAACATTTTGGTGCACTATATTTTAAGGTCCTGGTGGTCACTTCAAACTGTTCATGGAGTTGGGCTTAAATTCAAGTAAAGCAAACCCGATGTGAACTTTGGGTAAAAAATCAAATACTTACCTAAGGTGAGGGAAGCCTCTGTGTTCTATAGAGGATTCTCATGCTGTCCTCTGGTCCTCCCCCGCTGCCCTGGACCCTCCTGCACCTCTTCCTGCATGAGCGACTCTGGCTTACTGCACAAGCACGGCTGTGCTTGCACTGGCACAGTTTGGCCATGCTCATGCTTAAAGAGGAGCACGAGCCTGAGCTTTCAATCCAACAAGCTCTTGTTGGATTCCTTTGGGAGGTCTGCGGCTGCACTTGGCAACGGGGGGCTCTATAGGATCCAGAGGCTTTCCCAAAGTATATGACTTTTGACCTGAGGTTCACCTTGGGTACACTTTGAAAGTGACAATGTTATAGCCACGCCCACAGTCAGCAGTGCATAGAATACATTTCTGTGAAATGACAAGATAATGAGTCACTGCCAATTAATTGGACTCCATTTACAATCCCTGTCAGCAAGGACTTGGTGGTTCTGCACATCCATTTCAACTGGAACGATAAGCCAAAGTGCACTAGTGGATAACTATACTAAGACTAAATCAGTACTGCTAGATAATAGGTATTGTAGAACAAAATCAAAGAAAAGAAAGAAAAAAACTTGTGTTTTTTTTCAGGCTCTGTTTAGACAGACAGATGAAATCATAAACAACTTGATAAAAAGATATGCAGTCTTGTTTCAAGCAGCAGACCACTCGGCTGTGATTCATTTGTCTGAAACCTGCAGATCCATTCAGTAGTCTCACATACAACAAGTCTGCCTCTGGCACAGCGGAGGCAAGCAGCAATTGGGTGGAAATAATGGGCCTTCACAGGATCATCATTATACATACATTATGTGCGGACTGCTACATTGTTAAAAGCCCTTTATTTTTAACTTCTGTTCATCTGTTCTCCATTATTGGAGACGATGAGAAACCATAGGAGATGGAAAAGTGGCAGAGGGTAATTATACACTTTACAGAAAGGTATTCTTCATCATAGAATTAGAACAGCATCCAGATAGCAGCTATTCACAAAACTATGTGGACAGTGTTTATTACTGGGAGACTATACTCATTAAAAAAGAAAAAAAATGATTTTGTTGTGTTAACTCATTCAGTGCAATGCTGCATTTGATAACAAAAGAGATTTATATTGCCCCTTTAATGTTTTTGATAATCTAGTGGTCGTATACTGTCAGAATAACAAAGTTTAAGTAGATAATACAAATTAAATACACTGCATTATCTAGTTCACTACCAAGAGTTTTTTCCCCTTATGGACCAGAGCAATTTTCACATTTCACCGCTCCTCCCAACCAATGGCCAATAACTTTATCACTACTTATCTCAACAAAATGATCTATATCTTATTTTTTTCACCACCAATTAGGCTTTTTTGGGGGGTACATTTTGCTAAGGATTATTTTATTCTAAATGCATTCTAATGGGAATAATAAAAAAAGGGAAAAAAATCATTATTTCTCAGTTTTTGGCCATTATAGGTTTAAAATAGTACATGTTACTGTAATTAAAACCCACATATTTTATTTGCCTATTTGTCCCAGTTATTACACCATTTAAATTATGTACCTATCACAATGTATGGTGACAATATTTTATTTGGAAATACATTATTTTAGTTTTGTGTCCGTCACTAATTACAAGCCCTTGTTTGCAAAAATAACAGTAAACTACCCTCATGACATACATATTAAAAAAGGTAACAATGTATGTATTTTTATAACTGTCACTTTTTTCTATACACATGCTTATTTTGGTACCTATGGCAGGGGAGGTAAGGGGTTAATTAATGGGGTATTTTATGTATTTTTATTTAATTGGATAACATAGGGTGTAATTTTACAATTTTGCCACTAGATGTCCCTCACTTTATTTCTAGTGTGTGTTGTTTACTATATACATGTGTTACAGGAAGTAACGTGTGTATGCTTTACTTTCACGTTTGTCAATGACCAGCGGCATCTCACTGATCCCGGTGATCATTGATCTCAGGCACTGTGATCGGTGAATGGGAATGTTGTTTCCATTCACTGATCTGTGTACTAAGAGGTGACAATGAGAACATGTGTGGGAGTGTGCATGTAGCTGCCGATCCCAGTGAGGTACGTATATCTACGGGACTTTAGATGAAATCCCGTGGGGCGTACATATACAAGTTTGGATCAAGTAAAGGAAAATTCTGCTCAATTTTTTTTCTTCTGTCTGTGTCATTGTTATAGAAATGTATTTATTTATTTTTTCTGCCATTGACAAAATATAAATTATTTTCCCCATGGCAGTGCAGACAGCAATAAAATCACAGTTTTTCATTTTGCAGTTTAGCAGATGAGATTGAAGAGATACACCCCCTGTTACCAGTGACATTACAGAAAGTGAGGGAAAACAGCTTTAGCAAGACAGAAATGGCAAGTAAATTTAAATGCTTCCATTCTTTATACAAACATAAATTCAAAATTGTGGCAGCCTGGATTTCTGTTGTAAATACATGAGTGTATCAGTCTCAGAGTACTCATGGGTAATTTTGGTTAATTGCCATGGGCCTGTCTATTCTTTAGACAATGCTTTGTTTACCCTAAACAGTAACTATTTTACTCACCCTATGTGTATCAGAGCATGCAGTAGCCTAGTTTTCCTGTCATGGCTAGCATTAGCTGGGTCTACATTAAAGAGACTCTGTAACAACATTTTCATCCTTATTTCTTCTATCCTATAAGTTCCTACACCTGTTCTAATGTGCTCTGTCTAACTGCAGCCTTTCCTATTTGCACAGTGGCTGTATTATCTCTGTTATAGGATCTAATCTTCTCTCCTCTGTCGGGTCTGTCGGGCTCAGGCAGTCTGGCTGGAATGTGCTGTGCTGCAGCTATACACACCCTCTCCAGGCCCCCTGCATACTCTGTATGACTCACACACTGAGATCCTCTCAGCGTATCACTTGCTGTGTGTTTTGTTTGTAAACACTGGATAAAAATGGCAATTACAAGCCAGGATTGCAGCAGGGAGTGTCAGAAACAGCACAGAGGGGCCCAGGAGAACATAATGAATAGAATGGTATGCTTTTTACTGTAAGAATTTTAGAGTACAGATTCTCTTTAAGAAAACAGGAGCAATGAGAAATTAAGGTATTCCCTGCAGCAACCAAATGTAAATGTAGATGTTGGAAAATGAGATCTAATATTTGCCACTGGCTTGGCTCCAGTTTTCAGTGCTCCTCCATGCTGTGGTACTTAGCAAAGATTTGAAAAGCTTGTAAAGATATTTTTTGAATGGAACATAAAATGAAGCTGTGCCTTCATGTGCGGCTTTTTAAAAATATATAATTCTTTATTCTTAATTATTTTATTTATTTGTGTCCACCTACATCACTTTCTTTATGATACCTCACAGCAGCCAGACTTTTGTATATGAGTCCCGGGCACAGCTAAAAGCTCGTGCGTGCCCTTTCCCGCTGCTGTAATTTGCTGGTCAAGGCTGCCATTCCTAACATCTTTCTGTAAATGCTCTCTGCTTGATTGTCATGCTGATTCTCTGGATTCAATACTTTTCAGTCCAATTTTACTAAATGCTTTAATGTAAAATAGAGATCATGCACTTTACACCCTTTACCTGTTGTAATCATATAAACTAATTCTTTCTTTATGTTGTGCACAGTGAGAGAACCAGTGTGAGAGCAGCTATCCTGGATACTCACTGCAGGCAATGGAAAATTATTCCTAAATAAACATTTTGTATTAAGCTGCATACATATTTTATATGTTATATTTTCTTTGCCTAGACATGTGTTTTCCTTTATAAAACCTTAAGTTTCAATTTCTCCAACTTGATTTTTTTCCCTATAAGGAAATCATGAAGCAAAAACCATATGCAGAAATCGTCTGATCAATTCATATCCCCCTGGCAATTACATGATCATGTGTTTCCTGTACTTCCTATTTTATCATTTTGTCAGGCAGCACGGTGGCACTATCTGCACAAAGCTTGTATGTTCTCCCCATGTCTGTGTGGGTTTCCTCCATAGTTACATACAGTAGTTACATAGTTATTTTGGTTGAAAAAAGACATACGTCCATCAAGTTCAACCAGTACAAAGTACAACTCCAGCCTGCTCCCTCACATATCCCTGTTGATCCAGAGGAAGGCTAAAAACCCTTACAAGGCATGGTCCAATTAGCCCCAAAAGGGAAAAATTCCTTCCCGACTCCAGATGGCAATCAGATAAAATCCCTGGATCAACATCATTAGGCATTACCTAGTAATTGTAGCCATGGATGTCTTTCAACGCAAGGAAAGCATCTAAGCCCCCTTTAAATGCAGGTATAGAGTTTGCCATAACGACTTCCTGTGGCAATGCATTCCACATCTTAATCACTCTTACTGTAAAGAACCCTTTCCTAAATAAATGGCTAAAACGTTTTTACTCCATGCGCAGATCATGTCGTCTAGTCCTTTGAGAAGGCCTAGGGACAAAAAGCTCATCTGCCAAGCTATTATATTGCCCTCTGATGTATTTATACATGTTAATTAGATCTCCTCTAAGGCGTCTTTTCTCTAGACTAAATAAACCCAGTTTATCTTACCTTTCTTGGTAAGCGAGACCTTCCATCCCACGTATCAATTTTGTTGCTCGTCTCTGCACCTGCTCTAAAACTGCAATATCTTTTTTGTAATGTGGTGCCCAGAACCTAATTCCATATTCCCGATGTGGCCTTACTAGAGAGTTAAACAGGGGCAATATTATGCTAGCATCTCAAGTTTTTATTTCCCTTTTAATGCATTTCAAAATCTTGTTAGCTTTAGCTGCAGCGGCTTGGCATTGAGTACGATTATTTAACTTGTTGTCGATGAGTACTCCTAAGT
Source organism: Hyperolius riggenbachi (assembly GCF_040937935.1). Classification (NCBI taxonomy): domain Eukaryota; kingdom Metazoa; phylum Chordata; class Amphibia; order Anura; family Hyperoliidae; genus Hyperolius; species Hyperolius riggenbachi. The sequence goes on from NC_090652.1 coordinate 209,635,904, forward strand.
CCTTCTCCAAGTTTGATGTCCCCAACTGCATCCCATTTATTTTGTATGGTGCTAGACCTTTGGTACGACCAAAATGCATGACTTTACATTTTTCAACATTGAATTTCATCTGCCATTTATGTGCCCATATAGCCATCCTATCCAGATCCTGTTGCAATATGACACATCTGCAAAAATAGCAACATTGCTCACTACTGCATCTACTAGGTCATTAATAAATAAATTGAAGAGCACTGGACCCAGTACAGACCCCTGTGGGACCCCACTGCTAACAGTCTCCCATTTTGAGTACGATCCATTGACCACAACTCTTTGTTTTCTGTCCATTAGCCAGTTCCCTATCCATGCACACAGACTCTTCCCCAGTCCTTGCATCCTCAACTTTTGCACCAGACTTTTGTGGGGAACAGTGTTGAAGGCCTTTGCAAAGTCCAAGTATATCACATCTACAGCATTCCCAATATCCATATTAGCATTCACTATCTCATAAAAGCTGAGCATGTTAGTCAAACAGGACCTGTCTTTAGTAAATCCATGTTGATGCTGAGAAATAAGATTATTTTCTACTATGAAGTCATGTATAGTATCTCTTAGTAACCCCTCAAATAGTTTGCATACAACTGATGTTAAGCTTACAGGTCTATAATTTCCTGGATCTGATTTTTTGCCCTTCTTAAATAATGGGAAAGTATGGGCTGTACGCCAATCCACTGGGACTATGCCAGTTGAAAGAGAGTCACAAAAGATAAGATAAAGGGGTTTATCTATAACTGAACTTAATTCCCTTAGGACCCGAGGATGCATGCCATCCGGGCCAGGTGCCTTGTCTATTTTTAATTTATTTAGTCTTGCCTTCACTTCTTCCTGCGTTAAGTATTTAATATTACAGTTAGAAGATTGAGACTCTTCTGCCTCCGTAATTTGCATCAGTGCTGATTCCTTTGTGAAGACAGAAGCAAAGAAAGCATTTAATAACTCTGCCTTACCTTGGTCATCCACCATTGAGTTCCCACCCTCATCCTTTAGAAGTCCTATACAGTCAACCTTTCTATTTTCTAGAGTTGATGTACTTGTAAAACTTTTTTGGGTTAGATTTGATATCCCTAGCGATTTGATTTTCAGCTTCGATCTTTGCCAGCCTAATTTCTTTTTTACAATTTTTATTGCACTACTTATAATTGCTTAGTGCAGCCTCGGTCCCCTCCTGTTTTAGGACCTTATAAGCATTCTTTTTCCTCTTCATTTTATCCCTAACCTTTCTATTCATCCATAGAGGACTTTTTTTTATTTCTAGACATTTTGATTCCATATGGGATATACATACTACAATATTGATTGAGGATAAGTTTAAAAGCTTGCCATTTCCCTTCAGTGTCCTCCCCTTGTAGTACATTATTCCAGTTCACCAAACTTAGTGCCTGCCTAATTTGATTGAACTTTGCTTTTCTAAAACTCATAGTTTTAGTGGTCCCGCTGCCCCGTGGCCTATCAGTCACCAAATCAAACGTTATCATGTTGTGATCACTATTTCCCAAATGTTCTTGAACCTGCACATTTGATACATTATCTGGTCTATTAGAAATGATCAGATCCAGTAATGCATTCCCCCTAGTTGGTTCCGTTACCATTTGAGTCAAGTAATTGTCCTGTAGTGCTGCCAGAAATCTACTGCTTTTACCAGAATGGGTAGCCTCAATACCCCAGTCAATGTCTGGAAAGTTGAAGTCGCCCATAACTATGACCTCATTTTTACTTGCAGCTTTTTCAATCTCCAGGCACAATGTTTTCCTACCTCATCCCAAAAACATACAAATAAGTTAATTGGCTTCCCCTAAATTAGCCCTAGACTATGATACATACACTACAGGATTCATACATAGACATAAGACTATGGTAGGGATTAGATTGTGAGCCCCTCTGAGGGACAGTTAAGTGACAAGACAATGGGCCTGATCCAATTGTCAATAAACTCACCTGATCCAACTACATTTAGCAGGCAGGGTGTTAAAAAACCTCTCTTGGGCGATATTATTGCCCAGCAAGTTTCTTACACCCTATCCTATTGCACTTTGCATGCCTCCGGGAAGCATCGCAGACATAAGCGTTAGCTTAGACCTGCAAAAAGCGGGTCTAAACATGCTAAAGCATGTCATCGCCGCTGCATCTGGGGGTCTCCTTTAATAGGAAGACCCCCAAAGCTCCCTGCCAGCCGCCGCTCATCTCTGCAACCCCCCACGTAGCTGCAGAGATACTTTAAAGCAATTTTCCTCCCGCCACTGAACACCCGCCGCAAGTCCCGTCCTGCAATTACAGTGTGTGAGTCACTGTAATTACTCTTGCTATAGCAGAGTCCCGGCAAAGCATCTTTGACTCAGCCGCCGGGGCTCCCCATTGGTTCACAGTCTGGACCAATGAAAATGGCTCAGACTGTGAACCAATGGGCAGATTCAAAGATGCTTTTCCGGTACTCTGCTATAGCGAGAGTAATTACAGTGACTCGCACACTATTATTGCAGGACGGGACTTGTGGTGGGTGTTTAGTGGCGGGAGGGAAATTGCTTCACAGTATCTGTGCAGCTATGTGGGGGGTTTCAGAGATGAGCGGCGGCTGGCGGGGAACTCTGGGGGTCTCCTTATTAAAGATGCAGTGGCGGAAGATAGCGGTGGATGTTCGGCGGGTTGTGCGCATGTGTGGGGAGCGAGGCCATGGTGCTGATGGACAGCACCACAGGGTAAAACCTCGCTCCCCATCGCCCGTAACTAGTGTTGATCGAACACCCAGATATTCGGGCTCGGGTCGGCTCGGCCGAACAAGGTCCGGTTGTTCGGGATATTCGGCAAAAATTTGGTTGGAAATAGTGTGTGTGTGTGTGTGGGGGGGGGGGGGGGGGTATTTACACATAGATCTTAGGCTCAGAATAAAATGCAGTTTATCGCCATGCATTTATAAATTTTATACAAATGAGATCCTGAAAATCTGTCCTAGTACCAATGGGACCGGCAACGCTAACCCAGCACACATGATGGAAGAGGAGGTACAGGAGAACAAGGCCACGCTTTGTGACACAACCCAGGCCTTGCATGAGGACAAAATGCATGCTTAAAGCAATGCATTTTGTCACCATGCATTGATCAATATAATGGAAATGAGATATTCCTGAAAAGCAGTCCTACCAATGGGACCGGCAACGTTAACCCAGCACACATGATGGAAGAGGAAGTACAGGAGAACAAGGCCACGCTTTGTGACACAACCCAGGCCTTCCATGAGGCTGACACTGAAAGTACTGTTTTTTTTGGGACCGGCAACGCTAACCCAGCACACATTATGGAAGAGGAGGTACAGGAGAGCAAGGCCACGCTTTGTGACACAATCCAGGCCTTGCATTAGGACAAAATGCATGCTTAAAGCAATGCATTTTGTCGCCATGCATTGATAAATATAATGGAAATTAGATATTCCTGAAAAGCAGTCCTACCAATGGGACCGGCAAAGCTAACCCAGCACACATGATGGAAGAGGAAGTACAGGAGAACAAGGCCACGCTTTGTGACACAAGCCAGGCCTTTCATGAGGCTGGCACTGAAAGCACTGGGTTTTTTTCAACAATAAGCAACAGTAAAATTCAATAAACTGTGTTTTTTTATGGGCACAGCTGTTCCCAGCTGGCACTGAAAGTACTGTTTTTTTTTCAACAATAAGCATCAGTAAAATTCAATAAACCGTGTTTTTTTATGGGCACAACTGTTCATAGCTGGCACTGAAAGTAATTTTTTTTCAACAAAAAGCAAGAGTAAAATTCAATAACCTGTGTTTTTTATGGGCCCAACTGTTCCCAGCTGGCACTGAAAGTACTGGGTTTTTTTCAACAATAAGCAACAGTAACATTCAATAAACTGTGTTTTTTATGGGCACAACTGTTCCCAGCTGGCACTGAAAGTACTGGTTTTTTTTTAAACAATAAGCAACAGTAAAATTCAATAAACTATGTTTTTTTATGGACACAACTGTTCCCAGCTGGCACTGAAAGTAATTTTTTTTTCAACAAAAAGCAAGAATAAAATTCAATAAACTGTGTTTTTTATGGGCACAACTTATCCCAGCTGGCACTGAAACTGGGACCAAATATGATGGGCACGGTGGCTGCTGGCAGTGCCTGCTGGCAGTGGTGAGGCAGGTGCACTGTGGCTGGCAACAAAAAATATGGGCACTGTGGCTGCTGGCAGTGCCTGCTGGCAGTGGGCTGGCAGTGCCTGCTGGCAGTGGGGAGGCAGGGGCACTGTGGCTGCTGCGAATGCCTGGCAGTGTTGAGGCAGGGGCTCTGTGGCTGCTGTTGACAGTGGGTGAGGCTGGGGCTCTGTGGCTGCTGCTGGCAGTGTTGAGGCTGGGGCACTGTGGCTGCTGCTGGCAGTGATGGTGAGGCTGGGGCACTGTGGCTGGCCTGGCTGGCAGTGCTGTCACTTAACCGCTAGCTCTGTCTCCTACCTACCCAAAGCTAGTGCTGACACCTAACTGCTAGCTTTGTCTAGCTCTGTCTAGTGCCTACCCCAAGCTAAACCCCCATGCGAATGGCGCAGCCAGTGCGCGTTCGGGTATTTATATACCCGAACCACGTGACCCGCTCGGCTAATCACAGCTATGGTCACAGCCAGCTAGGCTGTGTGACCACAGCTGTTGAAAAAGCATCGTCGCCACTCATTGGCTGCCTGCAAAGGTGCCAATAAGCGAGGGGAGGAGACCAAACAGCGCGGTCTAGCACCATGCGGTACTCGGCTGTGCTCGAACCGAACGCGCCAATGTTAGGGGAATAACGAACAGTGCCAAGCACTGTTCGATCAACACTACCCGTAACATGGGAGCATCGCTCAGGCTTTCGCCTGAGTAATGCTCCTTAACAATCGGCCATCGCACGAGTGAAACTGGCAATAGGATTTGCCGGCAATCCTTGTGCGATGGCAAGGAGATAAGTAGCTCACATCTTGCAAGCTGCTTATCACCTTGAATAGCATCAGGCCCAATATACTTTGTACAACGTTGCAGAAGATAAATACTAAAAAATAATAATATCATACCTGATTCTGCTTATATCCCTTATGCTGGAAAAACTCTAATAAAGAAAAGTAGTGATCCGTTCTACTAGTAAAATTTTTACTTTAGGAGAATTCAGGGAGGAACACGGGATCTGTTTGTACATCTCAGATTGGCTAGTTACAGTTATGTAATCATGTGTCACTTCCACTTTCTGAGCAGACTGCAAAACCAGCCAATCAAAGTATAAACTGTTACTTCATCACTTCTTCTACACTACAAATGATCCCAGAAAAAGTAAGTTTCTCTGATTACAATAAGCTGAATAAGTAAGTTTGCTTAATGTCTAAAAAATAAATGTAATAAAAAATAAATAAATACTACTACTACTACTACTCCTCTTCCTCACCGTCATCATCATTATTATTCATTCCTAATATTAATAATATGTGTGAACATTTAAAGACTTAATACACCAAACAGTAAAAAACATGTTTTTAAATGGTTTTCAATAATCTTAAAAGAGTGTATTTAATGTTTTTGAACCAACTTACACCACCATACTCCTAGTTAATGCTGCAAGCTGGAGCCTGTGGTGCCCTTATAGCTGAATGTTAGGCTGTGTAATTTACATGCAATTGTAAAACAATGTTAAATATGACAGAAAAGAAAATATCACATTTCTTTAAATTTACAACAGAAGTTAAAATTTACAACAGAAGTTAAAACATGTAATAATAAAAACATAAAAAATTACAGAATGTATTCAAGAAGGTGTAAAAGAAAAGCAAAGGAGTTGTACCAAATGTGTGCAAACGGAGCTCTGGGTATACTAATTATTATTATTATTTAGTACTTATATAGCGCTGCCATCTTCTGCAGCGCTGTATAAAATATATTGTATTGTAAATTAACTGTCCCTCAGAGGGGCTCACAATCTAATTCCTATGTCATATGTCTATGTATGTACTGTATCATGTAGTGTATGTATATTAGTCTAGGGCCAATTTAGGGGGAAGAAAATTAATCAGTCTGTATATTTTTAAGATGTTGGAGGAAACCGGAGAGCCTGGAGGAGCCTGGAGGAAACCCACAAAGGCACGGGGAGAACATACAAACTCTGTGCAGTGTACTGTTCTCCTGGTGACTTGTAAGCATTTTTTCCTCCCATGTCTGAAAAATCATAGTTAGCTGTAGAATGAAAAGTAAACATAGCTTAACTAAACTTTCCTTCACTTCATCTTTTCAAAACCATGTTATGCATACCTAAATAATATTGTTTTGCTAGTGCACATTGCCATCTAACATAACTAGCCAGTAGAGATGGGCCGAACCTCTGATTTTAGGTTCGCGAACCGGGTTCGCGAACTTCCGCGGAAGGTTCGGGGAAAAGTTCGCGAACCACAATAGACTTCAATGGGGAGGCGAACTTTGAAAAATAGAAAAAATTATGCTGGCCACAAAAGTGATGGAAAAGATGTTTCAAGGTGTCTAACACCTGGAGGGGGGCATGGTGGAGTGGAATACATGCCAAAAGTCCCGGGGAAAAATCTGGATGTGACGCAAAGCAGCGTTTTAAGGGCAGAAATCACATTGAATGCTAAATTGCAGACCTAACGTGCTTTAAAACATCTTGCATGTGTATACATCAATCAGGGAGTGCAATTAGAGTACTGCTTCACACTGACACACCAAACTCACTGTGTAACGCACCGCAAATAGCTGTTTGTTGTGTGTTGTGACGGCTGTGCTGGACTACTGTGCAACATGGCGAGATTGCTCTTCCTCACTCAGTGATGTCAGGTAATGCATGACTTCCTTCTCAACTTTCCATGGCACTGTTAAAAAGCTTATGTTTTGTTTTTAAATTACATTTTCTACTTGCTGTGTACTTGTTCAGTACCGCTACAATGAGAATCCTATGGAGGCGGGCAAGTCTGACATTGTGACCCCGGGTAAAGGCTGGGGAATGAGGAATGGAATCCGGTGTGGAGCCTGAGCAACGCTACTCATCCAAGGAGGGCAGCAGGCAGGTGTGCACGCCCGCCCCGAGGTAGTGACCAAAAATAACAATACAGGAGGAAGACTTTCGAGGCCCTGCTGTGTATTTGAAATGAATGTACTTTAAATCCTTTAACGAGAACCAGTTATGGCGGGCAAAGATGACACCACATACCTTTCCCGAGAATCATATGAAGGCGGGCAAGTCTGCCATTTGTGACCCCGGGTAATGGCCGGGGAATGAGGTATGGAATCCGGTGTGGAGCCTGAGCAACGGCTACCACTGCACATCCAAGGAGGGCAGCAGGCAGGCATGCAATACAGGACTTTGAAGCCCTAATTGTAATGAATCAACTTTAAATCCTTTAACGGGAATCCGTTATGGAGGGCAAGTCTGCCATTGTCACCGCGGGGAATGAAGGTTGGATTCCGGCCCAAAGTGGGAGCCTGCTGAGACCCATGTGGTCAGATGGACCCTTGAGCCAGCGGAAGACAAACCAAGTCGAAAGCATTTGCCAAGAATGTTTTACGGAGGGCAATTTTTGTTGGCATTTTTGTAAATTGTTTGAAAATGTAGATGATTGTATTTTTAAATTGTTTGAAACTTTAGATGGTTGTATTTTTAAATTGTTTGAAAGTGTAGATGGTTGTATTGCGTTCCGGAGTTGGAGCCTGATCAACAGCTACCACCACACATCCAGGCAAGGAGGGCAGCAGGCAGGCAGGCATGCACGCCCGCCCCAAGGTAGTGACCAAAAATAACAATACAGGACTCAGGAGGACCTTTTGAGGCCCTAATTGTAATGAATCAACTTCAAATACTTTAACGGGAATCCGTTATGGAGGGCAAGTCTGCCATTGTCACCGCGGGGAATGAAGGTTGGATTCCGGCCCGAAGTGGGAGCCTGCTGAGACCCATGCTGTAGCTGCCCTGACCGTGCTTTGCAGACCAGGCATCTGTGGTCAGATGGACCCTTGAGCCAGCGGAAGACAAACCAAGTCGAAAGCATTTTCCAAGAATGTTTTACGGAGGGCAATTTTTGTTGGCATTTTTGTAAATTGCTTGAAAATGTAGATGGTTGTATTTTTAAATTGTTTGAAACTTTAAAGGGTTGTATTTTTAAATTGTTTGAAACTGTATCCATTCAAGTGCAAGTTATGCACTGACTGCCAGGTATAATGTGCAGTCACAGATGCAGTGAAAGGTATGCAGTGACTGCAAACAGCCGTTTGTGTAGTGACGGCCATGCTGGACTGGTGCGCACCATGACGAGAGTGCAGGTGATTGTGGCTTTTCAGCCCATATGCTCGCCCGGCTGATGTAGCTGAATGACAGAACAGTGACTGTCCAGCTGATCAAATTTGGTCTGACCACAATGAAACAACGACCTTATTATCTTTGGTGTGCCACCCCCACCCGAGACACTCATATAGCCGGCGGTCATTGCTTCATTGTGATATGCAAGCCCCTTCACCGCGGCAAGGTAATGATCACGAAGGGGGATGGGCACATGTACATGCCTTTTGTTTTTTGTTGCAGCCGCCTGCAGTTCAGCCATAAAAATTAGGCAGGCATGTGCATGCCCCAGAAAAATTTGTATAGTGGCCACTGCTAGCAGCGGCCTTAAAAATTCTGGAATCCGCCTAGAGTCCTGGACCCTGGTGGTGGTGGCGGCGGAGAAGGCAGTCAAACGGCCTGCAGGCAGAGATGCTGTCTGTGGGGACTGACTTAGTCTTCGGTCGTGCAATAGCCCTCAGGGATCCATGTCTCGTTCATTTTGATAAAGCTCAGGTACTGAACACTGCCATGACTTAGGCGACTTCTCTTCTCAGTGACAATGCCTCCAGCTGCACTGAAGGTCCTTTCTGACAGGACGCTTGCGGCAGGGCAAGAGAGAAGTTGTATGGCAAAATAGGACAGCTCTGGCCACAGGTCAAGCATGTGCTACCAGTAGAGCAAGGGTTCATCCTCGCTGCTCGCAGTCGCAGTGCGTACATCCACACTTAAGGCCAGGTAGTCGGCTACCTGGCGGTCCAGGCGTTGGTGGAGGGTGGATCCCGAAGGGCTACTGCTAAGCATTGGACTAAAGAATGTCCACATGTCCGACATCACCCCGAGATCGCTGGAGCGGCCTGTCCTTGCCTGCGTGGACTGGTGAGGAGGAGGAGGAATACTGCCAGTGGTACCTTTATTGAGTTGTACTGTCACATCACCCTTAAATGCATTGTAAAGCATCATTGACAGCTTGTTTTGCAAGTGCTGCATCCTTTCCGCCTTGCGTGGAGTTGGTAACAGGTCTGCCACTTTGTGCCTGTACCGAGGGTCTAGTAGCGTGGCCACCCAGTACAGGTCATTCCCCTTGAGTTTTTTGATACGGGGGTCCCTCAACAGGCTGGACAACATGAAAGAGGCCATCTGCACAAAGTCGGATCCAGACGTACTCTTCATCTCCTTTTGCTCTTCCAAAGTGACGTCACGCAACTCCTCTTCCTCCCCCCAGCCACGGACAATACCACGGGAACGTGGAGCAGCAGAAGCCCCTTATGACGGCTGCTGCGGTTGTTCTTCTGCCGTCTCTTCCTCCTCCACAGAAACACCTTCCTCATAATCATCCGAGTCTGACTCCTCTCCTTCCCCACACGACTCCTCTTCTTCCTCCTCCTCCCCCCTCTGTGGTGCCGCAGGTGTTGAGGAAACCTGTGGTTTAGCTAAAAATTGGTCCCACTAGTCCTCCTGCCGTAGCTGTTCCCGCTCCTCCACAGCTTCATCCAGCACTCTACGCACGGCACGCTCCAGGAAGTAAGCGTAGGGGATCAAGTCGCTGATGGTGCCTTCAACGTGACTCACCAGGTTGGTCACCTCATCAAACGGCTGCATGGTCCTGCATGCATTTCGCATCAGTGTCCAGCTGTTGGGCCACAACATCCCCATCTTCCCAGATTGTGTCCTTCTACTGTAGCTGTACAGGTACTGGGTGACAGCTTTCTCCTGGTCTAGCAGGCGAGAGAACATGAGCAGGGTGGAATTCCAGCGAGTCGGGCTATCGCACATCAAGCATCTCACTGGCAAGTTGTTTTTCCGCTGAATGTCCGCAAGCCGTGCCATGGCCGTATAAGACCACCTGAAATGCCCACACAACTTCCTGGTCTGCTTCAGGAGATCCTCTAAGCCTGGGTACTTTGAGACAAATCTTTGCACGACCAGATTCAGCACATGTGCCATGCAGGGTACATGTGTCAGCTTTCCCAAATTCAAAGCGGAAAGGAGATTGCTGCCGTTGTCACACACCACGTTGCCGATCTCCAGCTGGTGCGGGGTCAGCCATTGCTCCACCGGTTTGTTAAGAGCAGCCAGGAGAGCTGCTCCAGTGTGACTCTCCGCTTTGAGGCAAGACATGTCTAAAATTGCGTGACACCGTCGTACCTGGCATGCAGCGTAGGCTCTGGGGAGATGGGGCTGTGTAGCTGGAGAGGAAGAGGAGATGGCAGCACCGCTAGAGTTCAACTGACACTCAGCCAAGGAGGAGGAGGAGGTTGACAGCGAAGAGGATGTAGCTGGAGGAGAAGGAGAGGAGGTGTCAGGAGGCCTGCCTGCAAGCCGTGGAGGTGTGACAAGTCGATCCGCTGCGCAGCCAAGTACTCCCTGCTTTCTGCCATCGGTCACCAGGTTGACCTAATGGGCTGTGTACGTAATGTAGTGGCCCTGCCCGTGCTTGGCAGACCAGGCATCCGTGGTCAGGTGGACCCTTGACAAAACACTCTTTGCAATAGATGACACCACTTGCCTCTGAACTGCACGGTACAGTTTGGGTATGGCCTTTCGTGAAAAATAAGTGCGGCCTGGTATCTTCCACTGCGGTGTCCCAGTGGCCACAAATTTACGGAAAGCCTCTGACTCCACCAGCTTGTATGGTAATAGCTGGCGAGCTAATAGTTCCGCCACACCAGCTGTCAGACGCCGGGCAAGAGGGTGACTGGCCGAAATTGGCTTCTTCCGCTCAAAGACTTCCTTCACGGACACCTGGCTACTTCTGTGGGCAGAGGAGCAGGAACCGCTCAAGGGCAGAGGCGGTGTGAAGGAGGGTGGCTGTGAAGGTTTAAGGGAGAAAGCGGATGAAGACGATGCACCTGAAGGAGGAAGAGGAGAAGGAGGGTGGATTGTCCTCAGGTGTTCTTCCCATAGCTGTTTGTGCCTTTTCTCCAGGTGCCTTCGTAAGGCACTTGTCCCTACGTGAGTGTTGGCCTTTCCACGGCTCAATTTTTGGAGGCAGAGAGAACAGATGGCTTTGCTCCTATCTGAGGCACACACCGTAAAATATTTCCAAACCGCAGAGTCCCCCTGGGGTGATGGCACTACGGTGGCATCAACAGCTGACCTTGAAGGGCATGTTGGCTGGCTGGCCATAGCTGGCGATACATGGCGCCGGGCACTGCCCCCAGCTGTTTCTGAGGACGAGCTCCCTCTGCTTCTATCATGGAGTCATCTCCTCCTACTCCTCTCTGGCTCCCCCTCTGAACTGTCCCCCTGGTCATCTCCTCTATTGGGTACATACGTGACATCCCTATAATCGTCATCATAATCCTCCTGCCCAGCTTCGCTTTCCTCAGACACCTCCTCAACTGCACCAACTTCAGGTGGATCATCATGCCCCTCCTCACACATTACGTCCATACTATCGCCACCTAACTCAGACGTATGAGGTGGTGTATCTGTGCCTTCTTCTTGTTGTTGCAGTAGTGGCTGTGAATCAGTGTGTTCACCACCACCACCACCAAATAACTCCTGAGAAGTGTCAAATGCAGTGGATGTGGCGCTTGTTGTAGCGCTGGTGGCTGCGGGAGATGAGGTTTTCTGTGTTAAATACTCAAGCACGTCCTCACAATTTTGGGAAGTGATGGCACGTGCCTTCTTCTGAGCACTGTACTTTGGTCCAGGTCCGCATGAAATCACAGCAGCACCACCTCGCACAGACCTGCCAGTGCCAGGTGGCCTTCCTCTGGGTCTGCCTCTACCTCTTCCTCTACCTGGTTTGTCCATTTTGTCCATCTCGAGGGGAAGCTAGGTATATGCAGTGAGGTGAGTTCACTCAACCCAAAGGTAGTTATATATGCAGTGAGGTGAGTTCACTGAACACAGAAGGTAGCTATATGCAGTAAGGTGAGTTCACTCAACCCAAAGGTAGTTATATATGCAGTGAGGTGAGTTCACTGAACACAAAAGGTAGCTATATGCAGTGAGGTGAATTCACTGAACACAAAAGGTAGCTGTATGCAGTCAGCTGAGTTCATTCAACCCAAAGGTAGTTATATATGCAGTGAGGTGAGTGCACTGAACACAGAAGGTAGCTATGTGCAGTGAGGTGAGTTCACTACACAAAGGTAGTTATATATGCAGTGAGGTGAGTTCACTGAACACAGAAGGGAGCTATGTGCAGTGAGGTGAGTTCACTCAACCCAAAGGTAGTTATATATGCAGTGAGGTGAATTCACTGAACACAAAAGGTAGCTATATGCAGTCAGCTGAGTTCACTCAACCCAAAGGTAGTTATATATGCAGTGAGGTGGGTTCACTGAACACAGAAGGTAGCTATGTGCAGTGAGGTGAGTTCACTCAACCTAAAGGTAGTTATATATGCAGTGAGGTGAGTTCACTGAACACAAAAGGTAGCTATATGCAGTGAGGTGAATTCACTGAACACAAAAGGTAGCTATATGCAGTGAGGTGAATTCACTGAACACAAAAGGTAGCTGTGAGGATCCGCGTGGCTGCCTGCGCAGGCAGGCAGCCTTTTGACCACTGTTCAGGTCTGCATTCTGCAGGTCTCTGGAAGAGAAACCTTTTGTCAGTTGTGCAGCTTGCTGCTGAGGAATTTGCATATGTTTGTCATGCAGATTGCCTAGCTACATCCCTTGTGGGCTTGCTCTATAAAGAGCTATGTTTCCCACAGTAAGTTGCTGGTCATAAGAGTTAGTCCTGTGGAACACTCGCCTGGAGTGTCAGCCTTGCTCTTTGTTTGAAGATTAGCCTAGAATAATTCCTGGGACTGCACTAGGCAGGTTTCCCTAGTGCAGTTAGGATTGCATTATTTGTATTGCCTGTTCTGTCTGTTTGTGGGGTGCTAACCAGAGCAGTGGTTTTTGCTGGTAGGCCCTTCTGTTCTGTTGTTGCCTTACTTGGATCGCACTCGCTCTGACGGAAAGAGCGGTGGATCGTGTCTCTTGCGTATTCCTGTTTCCGTGTATCTGTCTTGTCTGCTACGAGCGCTTGCTGGAGGCTCGGTGAGGTAACCGTTAAGCAAGCGCTCGCATCCTCTGTTTTATGTTTGTCTGTCGGTGGTTAGTTAGGCGTGCTTGTCCCTGTTGTGCTTATCATGCGGGGTCTGTTGCGAATGAGTGCGGTGTTCGCGTTTAGCTAGCGTTTGTTATTTTCCGTATCTCCTCATTGTATGATTTGCTGTGCCTTTGCTACTCTCATGCTCTGCCTTGCTGTAGCCTTGTGTCACCTCTGGCAATCGCCTCTCTTGCGATTGCGTTCCTACTTCATATCTGCTGTTGTGTGAGCACCGTCATGGGTTGGCGACTAGTTTGGTGCACACACATACAATCTGTCCCTGTGCTCATTCTCTTCCGCAATCGCTTCTCTTGCGATTGCGTTCTCACTTGGTTTCTTCTGTTGTGTGTCCACCGTCGCAGGTGGCGGCTAGATTGGTGGACAAACATACATTCCTCATCTGTGCTTATTCGGTCTTGTGTCGCTGTTGGCAATCGCCATCTCCGGCGATTGCCTTCTCGCTTTGTCTTCCTGGTTGTGTGTTCATCGTCGCAGGGTGGCGACTAGTTTGGTGAACACATATACCCTCTGTCACTTTGATCTCTCCCTTTCAGGGCTATCTTGCCCTGCGTTTCTGCCCTTCGTGCAATTCCTGTCTGGCATGTGTGGCAGGGCAGAGGAGCTGTTCCTCTGCACTCCACAGCTCCACCTGCCGACAGGAATTTCCCTCTACAGGTGCTTTGCACCTTTTGCTGGGTTCCTGCAAATTATACGCTTGTGGAGGATTTCCGCTGTGTCAGCGTACGTCTTGTGCGCTGATCGCGGAGAGAATTCCACAATCGTTACAGTAGCTATATGCAGTGAGGTGAGTTCACTCAACCCAAAGGTAGTTATATATGCAGTGAGGTGAGTTCACTGAACACAGAAGGTAGCTATGTGCAGTGAGGTGAGTTCACTCAACCCAAAGGTAGTTATATATGCAGTGAGGTGAGTTCACTGAACACAGAAGGTAGCTATGTGCAGTGAGGTGAGTTCACTCAACCCAAACGTAGTTATATATACAGTGAGGTGAGTTCACTGAACACAGAAGGTAGCTATATGCAGTCAGCTGAGTTCACTCAACCCAAAGGTAGTTACCGTATTTCGCGCCGTATAAGACGCTCCGGAATATAAGACGCACCCAGGTTTAGAGGGCAAAAACCAGGGAAAAAAAAATACTAAACCTGGTGTGTCCATATTCCAGGAGCGTCTTGTACATAACCTTGTGTGTCCTCATGTGTGCTCCTGTGCCCCCCATATCCTCATGTGTCCTTCTGTGTGTCCTCCTGTGCCCCCATGTGTCCTCCTATGCCCCCATGTGTCCTTCTGTACCTCCCATGTGTCCTCCTGTGTGTCCTAATGTGCCCCCCATGTGTCCTGTGCCCCCCATGTGTCCTCATGTGCTCCCCCACGTGTCCTCATGTGCCCCCCCACCTGTCCTTCTGTGCCCCCCCACCTGTCCTTCTGTGCCCCCCCACCTGTCCTTCTGTGCCCCCCATGTGTCCTCCTGTGTGTCCTCATGTGTGCTCCAGTGCCCCCCATATGTCCTCCAGTGCCCACCAGCCTTCCTCCCTCCCACCTGCGTCTCCTGGCCCCCCGGATGAATGTCAATAGCAGCGGCAACTTACCTTTGGCAGGCTCCTGCGCTGATCCTAGATCATTGCGCTGCCCCCCGCTAGCCTCCTCTGCCTCCCCCCTCTGTATCTGGCCCCCCCCCCGGGTGAAGGAATAAGTATCGGCAGCTTACCTCCGCAGTGCGCCCGCGATGACTGCAGACGTCCGTCTTCAGGGCACTTCTCGCTCTAGTGACCGGCTTGAACTGATGATGCGCAGTTCAAAGCCGGCCACTAGAGCGAGAAGTGCCCTGAAGACGGACGTCTGCAGTCATCGCGGGCGCACTGCGGAGGTAAGCTGCCGATACTTATTCCTACACCCGGGGGGGCCAGATACAGAGGGGGGAGGCAGAGTAGGCTAGCGGGGGGCAGCGCAATGATCTAGGATCAACGCAGGAGCCTGCCAAAGGTAAGTTGCCGCTGCTATTGACATTTTTATCGGGGGGGGGGGGCAGGAGACTCGGGCAGGCATGGGGGAAGCAGGCAGGGAATCCCCAACATGGCGGCGGGTCGGCGGTTCGGAACGGCGGGCGTTATTAAGTTGGGGATTCCCTGCCTTTGCCGTATAAGACGCAGGGACTTTTTCTCTCCATTTTTGGGGGAGAAAAAGTGCGTCTTATACGGCGAAAAATACGGTATATATGCAGTGAGGTAAGTTCACTCTACAGAAAAGGTAGATATGCAGTGAGGTGAGTTCACTCAACTTAAAAGGTAGTTATATGCAGTGACGCAAGTTCACTCAAAACAAAAGGTAGTTATGTGCAGCGAGGTGGGTTCACTCAACACAAACGTAGGTGTATGCAGTGATGAGGTGGGTTAACTAAACACAACAGGTACTAGTAGTAGGTAAATGCAGTACTGGGTAGGTAGTACAATGTGCAGCTCCCTGTCACACACACAGGTGTCACTGAATGTGCTGCTGAATGCTGGTGGGCTGCTGGCAGTGGTACGCACACATTATGAATTAGCAATGCTGTCTAAGCAACACAAGTGTATCACACACACAGGTAGTAGTCACTGAATGTGCTGCTGCTGCTGCTGGCAGTGCCAGTGGGACACACAGTATGAATTAGCAATGCTGTCTAAACAACACAAGTGTATCACACACACAGGTAGTAGTCACTGAATGTGCTGCTGCTGCTGCTGCTGCTGGCAGTGGAACACACAGTATGAATTAGCAATGCTGTCTAAGCAACACAAGTGTATCACACACACAGGTGGTAGTCACTGAATGTGCTGCTGCTGCTGGCAGTGGGACACACAGTATGAATTAGCAATGCTGTCTAAGCAACACAAGTGTATCACACACACAGGTAGTAGTCACTGAATGTGCTGCTGCTGCTGGCAGTGCCAGTGGGACACACAGTATGAATTAGCAATGCTGTCTAAACAACACAAGTGTATCACACACACAGGTAGTAGTCACTGAATGTGCTGCTGCTGCTGCTGCTGCTGGCAGTGGGACACACACAGTATGAATTAGCAATGCTGTCTAAACAACACAAGTGTATCACACACACAGGTAGTAGTCACTGAATGTGCTGCTGCTGCTGGCAGTGGGACACACAGTATGAATTAGCAATGCTGTCTAAACACCACAAGTGTCAGTTTCAAACACAGAAAAAAAATTGATCACAGCAGGATGAGCTCTGAAAAGAGCTTTTCTGGGGTGCTATTATAGCAATAAGATTCAGCTAAGCAAGCTAAGAAGGCAAGAGCCTGACTAATCTGTCCCTAGGAGAACAAGTCTGCAGCAGCTGTCCCTATTCTGTCTCTAGCAGGCACACGAGTGAGGTTAATGGCCACCGGCGCCTGCCTTATATAAGGGGGGTGGGGCTCCAGGGCTTAGCATAGCCTGATTGGCTACAATGCGCCTGCTGACTGTGATGCAGAGGGTCAAAGTTGACCCTCATAGAGCATTATGGGGCGAATCGAACTTCCGGGAAAGTTCGCCTTCGCCGGCGAAGGCGAACCACCCGATGTTCGCCTGGAAACGTTCGCCGGCGAACCGTTCGGCCCACCTCTACTGGCCAGACCTGCAGAATATACTGTCTCTGTGTCATGAAGGCTACCGTATTCCTCTCCACAAAATCTGAAAATTAAATTGCCTGCATCCGACACTCTTTTATGGACTGTACGGGCTAGTTCACAGAGCTCAGTTGCGTTGCAGAATAATTCTGCATTTTAACTCTCTGCCCATACAATTCTATGTGCCTATTCACAGTACTGCGTTGCAACAGATCAAAAAAGTTTTATACATACCTGGGGCTTCCTCCAGCTCCATCCCCTCGGATCGCTCCCACGTTGCTGTCTGCAGCTCCAGTGTGCAGCTCCGGCTGCTGGAGAGATACGCAAAGAGCTCACTTCTCTTATGTCAGACTGGCCGCGACTGACAGAAGTGACGGGACCCAGTCCCGCAGCTGCAGACAGTGGAGGACAGTGGTGTGGGAGCAATGCGAGCAAACTTTTGCGGAAGTTCGCGGCTAGAGATGGCCCGAACCTCCGATTTTTGGATCGCGAAACCGGGTTCGCAAACTTCCGCAAAAAGTTCGGTTCGCGCAAACTTCCACGAACCGCAATAGACTTCAATGGGAAGGCGAACTTGGAAAACTAGAAAAAATTATGCTGGCCACAAAAGTGATAGAAGGATGTTTCAAGGGGTCTAACACCTGAAGGGGGCATGGCGGAAGTGGGATACATGCCAAAAGTCCCGGGGAAAAATCTGGATTTGATGCAAAGCAGCGTTTTAAGGGCAGAAATCACATTGAATACTAAATTGCAGGCCTAAAGTGCTTTAAAACATCTTGCATGTGTATACATCAATCAGGGAGTGTAATTAGAGTACTGCTTCACACTGAAACACCAAACTCACTGTGTAACGCACCGGCAGTAGTGACGGCCGTGCTGGACTGGTGCGCACCATGGCCAGAGTGTTCTTTCTCACTCAGTGATGTCAGGTAATGTCTGACTGCCTTATCAACTTTCGATGATTCTTTCTCTACCATTGTTAAAGCTTACATCTATTTTTGTAAATACTTGTTCTGCTTGATGTTCAGTACCTGCATCGAGAATCTGTTATGGAGGGCAAGTCTGCCATTGCGAGTGACCACTGGTAATGGCCGGGGAATCCTGGTTCGATTCCGGACCGGAGTGGGAGCCTAAGAAACGGCTACCACTACACATCCAAGGAAGGCAGCAGGCATTGCATGCACGTCCCGAGGTAGAGACCAAAAATAACAATACAGGAGGACTTTCGAGGCCCTGCTGTATATGTGAAATGAATCAACTTTAAATCCTTTAACGAGAATCTGTTATAGAGGGCAAGTCTGATGGTGCCTTCACTGCGACTCACCAGGTTGGTCACCTCTTCAAGGAGGCGAGAATCTGTTATGGAGGGCAAGTCTGCCATTGTGAGTGACCACGGGTAATGGTCGGGAATCAGGGTTCAATTCCGGTCTGGAGTGGGAGCCTAAGAAACGGCTACCACCCCCGCACATCCAAGGAAGGCAGCAGGCATTGCATGCACGTCCCGAGGTAGTGACCAAAAATAACAATACAGGAGGACTTTCGAGTTCCTGCTGTATATGTGAAATTAATCAACAGGTTGGTAGGTATATGCAGTAGTGGGTATTACAATGTGCACCTGTCACACAGACAGGTAGTGGACAGGCACAGTGACACTTAGTGCGCTCACTTAGGTAGGTGGGTGCACTGTGAACAACAGGTAGGTAGGTAGGTATATGCAGTAATGGGTATTACATTGTGCACCTGTCACACAGACAGGTAGTGGACAGGCACATTGACACTAAGTGCGCTCACTTAGGTAGGTGGGTGCACTGTGAACAACAGTTAGGTAGGTAGGTAGGTATATGCAGTAATGGGTATTACAATGTGCACCTGTCACACAGGTAGTCACTGAATGTGCTGGGCCTAGAAGGGGCAACACAAGTGTCAGTGGGACACACAGAAAAAAAAAAGATCACAAGAACAAGATTAGCTCTCAAAAGAGCTGTTGTGGGGTGCTATTTTAGCAATAAGAATCAGCAAGGAGCAAGCTAACAAGCCTACAAGAGCCTAACTAATCTTTCCCTATGAGAGAGTCTGATGCAGCTGTCCCTTCTCTAATTAATGCAGGCACAAGAGTGAGTGTAATGGCCAGCGGGGCCTGCCTTTTATAAGGGGGGGAGTGGCTCCAGGAGAGAGTGTAGCCTGATTGGCTACGATATGCCTGCTGACTGTGATGTAGAGGGTCAAAGTTGACCCTAATGGTGCACTATGGGGGCGAACCGAACTTCCGGAAAAGTTCGCAGTTCTCCGCGATCACGAACCCCGGAAGTTCGCCGGGAACCGTTTGCCGGCAAACCATTTGGGCCATCTCTGTTCGCGGCTCGCAAATTGAAAATCGGAGGATCGAGCCATCTCTACTGGAAATTCCCCAAAAAGCAATGCACATTATAAAATGTTTATTTTTTTTTTCAATTGAGAAAGGGCTGTAAAGGCACTAATGATATATTCAGCATTAAAAGGACTCATGTTCATATCAATTCACTAAGTGCACTGGTTGGGTTGGTTGGCACGTACACCACATGGTTTGTCTCGCTAGCATGCAACAATTATATTGCCATATAAGTAAAAATATCTACAATAGTGCATCAATGTACACAAAGGAAAGGACAATAAGCCAAATACAATTCAAATAATGAAGTAAATGTTAGAAAATTAAATACAGGTGTCATACTGAAAAATTGCTTTGATGGGGCATTTGCATAACAGCGCTTTCCAAGATTTTGGTTGTGATTTCTTTAAGAGCAAACTATTACTGTACAATGTAGGAGACTTTGTTAACTAGGTTGACGTCTTCAATTGTCTTTGGTGGGACTGTTTTTGTTTGCTCAAGGAGAACCCACAACCAAACCCATAGCAATTTTTTAATATGACCTCTGTACTTACTTCTGTCATATTTACTTAATGAATTGAACTGTATTTGGCTTATTGCCCTTTTCTCATTCTGCATAGATGCACTATTTTGTATAAATGTATCGCAATGCAACTGCTGCATGCTAGCAAGGTAAGCTCTGTAGTGTGTGTGCCATTCTGAAGAAGAGATCGGGACACCCACGCTCTTTAGCAAAGTGAGTTTGGAAAGAATATACAGTAAGTGGAATTATAGAACATAAGGTAGAAATTTTGCTTTGTTTAAAACTTGTAAACATAATTTTATAAGAATGCATCATTTTACTTAGATATAGAATGGAAAGAATACAAGTATGGAAATAAGGGGCCACAGAAAACATCACAGAGGAAACATAGTAAAAAAGGACTAAAGAACATCTAACTAAAACTCAGTGGTGATCCCATTTAACAGATATTTTAGATTGTTTTCTGAATGGAAAGAAGACAATTAGGATATTCTTCCCCTCTCAGAACTAAGAGCTCTTTGAGACACTGGATAGTATCCTTCATAACCTGTCTTCCATTATGCTACACTCTAAATTCCATTGCCAGCTAATTTGAATCTGCTAGTGTTTTTAATGACCTAAACCAAGCATTTTAGTGGTAGCTACTAATAGACCTATAGCAGGGCAATTTCCTGAAGTCATTTCCATCCACAAGCATGGATGTTTATTTAACTATGGTAACTGTTACAGTTTACAATATACAGAATGTGAAGATAACTAATGTAACGTTCAGAGTCTTTCTGCATCAATGTAATGTAAAGTGTGTAAAATGGCATAAGGATCATGTAAAAAAATAAAAACACAATTTTGTTTGGCTAAACTTAGACAAATAATAAAGACCTAACCACTCATAGCCAGGCTTTTTCAATGTATTTCAGTTTTCTTTGCTTTGCTTTAACTGTCCTTATTTTTCTCTCTTGCATTAGTTACCACTCAGTTCTGTATTGTCTTTTAAATAAATATGTGGTTTAGAGCTATGCAAGTTACAACATACCGGTAATAAATGTATACATTAAGTAAAAGAAACATCTCAAAATAAAGAAAAAATTAACAAGTTAGTTGCAAGTGAAGTTTCTTAGTACTTTAGTTAATTCTTTGTTAGTGAGATAATATTGAGCAAAATATAATATTTTAGGATAGTCCATATGGCAATTTACCATTGTTTAGTGAATCAACCTTAATGTTAGAAATTCAATTAAGACTCTAAAAGTCAATCAAGAGCTCTATAAATTGCTGTTGTCAACTAGGCCCATTTCAGCTAGGAATTAAAGTAGGTTAGTTGAATCCACCACAATTGAATAAGCTTGCCTTTAGAGCATATACTGTACGTGATCTTACATAACAAGTCATGATTAAAAAGAAAGTACACTCTCTCTAAATTATAAGGCTTTACATCTCAGGACATAATACAAATCAGCAGGTTCTTGGCAGGTTCTAAAATTATTTTAACTCTCCCATGGGTTAAGAATAGAATAGGGTTTGTAAATGATATCCAAAAGTAATTGCATAAAATCCTTCCAACAGCTAAACATTGCCATCCCTATTCCATTCAGAACTTTATGATAGAGAGATATGGGCTATGGCCTTTCCTATCTGAAACAGTTAAAGTTGTTAGAGGTTTCTCAAAATTAGAGAAATTAATTTCAGTTGGTGGGGTGTAATTGTGTTGCTCATTATGTAATACACTTGATATATAAAACACTTGGCAATGAAGCACCATAATCATAAGATTATCTCTGAAAACCATAGTATATTCATTGTAATTTGGTTTGTATTAGCCTAATTATCAAGATGATTACAAAACTTTCTGTGATTGGTCAATTAGGGAAGCTGAAGTTGAAAGTGTTTATTATTTTTATTATTAGCAATTTACATAACATCCTCATCTTCCATGGCACTCTGCAGAGTAAAAATAAGCAAGGGTGCATAAAAATACAGACATCGTACATAAAAACACGGACATTATTATTTAATTTCTATGAAGCTCCAAAACGTCAGAAGTCATGTGATAGAGATACCCCTAAGAGTCCGTCTTCGTTAGTCCACCTCATTCTAATAGCAGCCAGAAAAGTTATATACAGTATAACAGATGGATATTTCCCACTCATCCCACTGTTTGGGATCTAACAGAAGAACTATTACATATGTTCTATCTAGACAAACTAGAGACACTTATGCACAAAGACAAAATGACCAACAAACTGTTTAAATTATGGGAAAAAATGTATTGTTCACTAGTTTTATGCACAAGACATCCGTGAGATGATGACACCTTTCAGATATACTGCCTGGTACTCTATTAGAGATTTGGATGGTAGCTTGGGCAAGCTCACAATCTAACAGAAGTAGGCTAGGAATTATATGAAAATAAGGCCTTTTCTTTTCACAAACTTCAAATTTCTTCTATGAGAGCTGATGAAGGGGTGTAGGGTTGGTGAGAAGGGGGATAAGGATTTAAAAGGGTAGACGTAACTAACTGCTTCAGACCACTACTTATACGTTTATTTTGTGTGAATGTTATATGCTTAGTAAAAGTATTAAGCTATATTCTTTGGTCTTATGTAAAAAGAATCTCTGTATTTGTAGTCTCCCTTGAGGAGGGTTGTACATTTTATTTAAAAAAAAATATATAAAAAAAACACGGACATTAGGATAAAATATAGAAATGGTAGACAATACATAATATGTTACATTGACAGTTGAATAATGATTAACAAAAGGTACAACTTACGAGACATAATAAACCCGGAGAGAGAACCCTGCCCTTGCAAATTTACTATCTAAGGTAATACAAGGTATAACCCTATTCCGACAAGGCATAATTTAAAAGTAGACAGCTTGGTAATGTGCAGTATTAAGCTCCATCTACACGCCGCGATGTATCTTATCAATCGAGCCGCTGGTGCGGCTCGATTGATAAGTTCCGACAGGTCCGATCTCGCCGCCGCCGATTCCCTGCTCGTTCCCCACGAGGGGACAATGGCAGGGAATCGAGCGGAAGATAAGCGGCACCGCCGGGGACGAGTGGGAGATCAAATCCGGCGCACGCGCGGGCGAGCGGGGACGCCGAGGGCACGCGCGGGGATGCAGAAGAGGCGATCCGGCGGCTAATCGAGCCGCCGGATTGCCTCGTGTAGACGGGCTTAAGACTTGTTATTTACCTAACCATGCTCTCCTGGCTGTTGCAGACTGCCAGAGATGTCACAGGGGTTCCAAGGGACTGTTATCTTTGCTGTTGCCACACAGCAGCAGGTAGACCACTACAGACCCCTCACATCATGGCGGTGGCAGGCAGTCCCTCTATTGGACTCCATTCCATTGTGCCATCATTCCCATTTCTCTGCACAACTTTCCTCCCCACAGTGCCACCTGCAGGTTTGAGCTTGATTCTGACAAGTGACACTAATGGTGTATGCATGCTGCTTAAGGTGACGTTTTCCTAGGTACAATTCTCCCTTATTAAGTATTAGTAGTAGTTAAGTATTATTAAGTATTAGTAGTAGTAGTGGTTATATTAGTATTATTGGAAGTACACTTGTCAGATGAAAACTTCAATTGCAAATTGTGTTGTGTATGTAACTGCTAAGCTTTTAGTAAAACTATTTTTCATCTCATTATGGAGGGTTAAACACCAACCAAACATGTTAAAAATTATAATTTAGTATACTAATGCGATTTTGTCTTTATATCAAGTTCCTGTACACCCTTCACAGCACAACTCAGGCTCCATGAACCTATTAGGTTTTGCTTCACTGCCTAGTGCTGCCAACTTAACAGAGACTTTGATAGCAGGACAGGAAAACCAAATAATGTTTTAAACTATTTATTGCCAGTATTGACAGTCGTCTCAGCAGATTGAGGAAGTCCAGGTGTGCATGTTGTTCTATTTTAGGATAGGCCAACGACAAGTGATGGCTTTGCTGGTTATGGCTGTGTGGTTGCATTACAAGATTGACTAAACAGAATTTAAAACTATTTTCGTAATGCCAATACTTCAAATACCATATATTGTATTTTAGCTTTGCATTTAGTGGCCTACCTGCAATTCACTTTTTAATTTATTATTATTCTTTATTGTTATTACTTTCTGAAGAGCCAACACATTACACAAGCACAGTACAATAACTAGTAACATCATGAACAGGAAAGAAAGAGAGCCTTGCCCATTGAGCTTTCGACTCAAGAACCACAGAAAAACTACTCCTGCACTGCTCTGTGTCCCTTTCCCCTGCCTCCCTATGCCCATTGTGCATACATCACACTGGTTGCCATTTTACAGCAACCTGGATCGCCCTCACAGAACTGTGAGAGGTTTATCCATGATCGCCCCACATGTGGATTATTTCATTCAAGCACCTGGATGTGCGCTGTGAGATACCCTGTACGAGTAGTGAGATCCTGCTTTTGTGTTGTGGCTGCTACTTCATACATTCTCATTATACCTTTGTTTTTCTGCTTCTGTGCAAATATGTGCAGTTCCATGTGCTTTGATTTGTGACTATTCTGGTTTGTGTTTTACCGAGAGGGCCTGGTTTTACCACTACCGGTCACTATATTGCAGTGATGGCTAACCTTGGCACTCCAGCTGTGACAAAACTACAAATCCCATCATGCCTTTGCCTCCCTGAGTTATGCTTAGAGCTGTCAGAGTATTGCAATGCCTCATGGGACTTGTAGTTCCACCACAGCTGGAGTGCCAAGGTTAGCCATCACTGCTATATTGGAACATTGATATGTCCACTGCAATACTATATATGAACATATCCATTGCATCATTGCCACAGTACTATTTTCACCTTATGAACTTCAGTGTTGATGCGGCCGCAGTGTTGGTGCATTTAAGTGAGTTTTGCTTGGTATTGTGTATGGGGGTTGTCCATCCCAATGTGCTTTTAATGTAGATTTGTTGATTATACATTAGCTTAATTAAATGTTTAATATTTTGATTATATATTTACGATAACATAATTTTTGAGTAATTGGCCTGTATGTTCCACTTTAGCTTGTCCACTTCATATCTTATGATGAACTACAGAAAACAAAAAAAAAACCCAAAAGATTAGGGTTTACTGTAAAGTCAATCCTATTGTCTTGAGACTATTAAGTACGAAAGTTCAAATATGTATTTTTTTTATAAGACTCCCTTCAGATAAACAGCTGGAATACACTTTAACATCTCCAACTTCAACTTTGGATTTATGCTTGGAATTTCTGTTCCGAAATTTAAGTATATTTTCTGCCAAAAACTCATAAATAATCAATTTAGAAAACCAAACAAGGAAAAACAATCTAAATAAATATCATAAGTTAGCTCATCAAACCAACAACAGGCAGGTTGTGGCTCCTCAAATCCTTGTTGTTAACCCTTTACATTGGCAATGGAGAAATTTTGTGTTGTATATTGCAGTGGTGCTCAGCAGAGCTCGAATATTCGAGTAGCTCGAATATTCGAGCTCTTTTTCAGCTATTCGAGCTCGGTATTCGAGCTCCGAATAGCTGGAGCTATTCGAATGGGCTATTCGAGTGAACTCGAATAGCCCATTCACTATTCGCGCTATTCGAGCTAACAGCGCTATTCGAGCTCGAATACCGAGCTCGAATAGCGTCATAGCCCAGATTGATGTCCTTAGAGCCAATCAGAGGGCTCCCAGGCCCTCTGACGGCAGCCAATCACTGAGGGGGACCCTGGCCAGCCCCTACCCTATAAATAGCGGCCGCCATGTTCCGTTTCTCCGTCCTTGCCCGACTTTGCACAGAGAGAGATCTGCTCCTTTGTGCGTTGGCTTAGCAAGAGCTTTATTGTGGTCATTTACCTAGCGTTTTTGCTCACATACACCTCCTATATACACCTATATTGTTGTTAGTTAGATAGACATTGTATTTTAGTTAGTAGCTTTTGTGTTACATAGAGAGAGACTCAGACAGCTGCTGCAGGCTTACAGCTTTAGGCCTCAGGGCCTTGCCTGTGTGGGCAGCTGTTCTCTCCCGTCCTCTGTTTATTTCTCATCTATACCAGTATTTCTGCTGTCCTTTAGTACTGATTGATTGTATTTTGTATTGTAGTTATATACTGTAACTGTACTAGGACACTCACTCAGTCACTGTTCATAGGCTACTAGCTCCTGCGTGTGCGTGCAGTGCACTCACTGTCTGTGTACTGTACACACACTCTATTTCCTTCTGAATAGTTATATACTGTAACTGTACTAGGACACTCACTGACTGTCACTGTTCATAGGCTAGCTCCTGCGTGTGCGTGCACTCACTGTCTGTGTACTGTACACACACTCTATTTCCATCTGAATAGTTATATACTGTAACTGTACTAGGACACTCACTCACTGACACTGTTCATAGGCTACTAGCTCCTGCGTGTGCGTGCACTCACTGTCTGTGTACTGTAGTGTACACACACTCTATTTCCTTCTGAATAGTTATATACTGTAACTGTACTAGGACACTCACTGTCACTGTTCATAAGCTACTAGCTCCTGCGTGTGCGTGCACTCACTGTCTGTGTACTGTAGTGTACACACACTCTATTTCCTTCTGAATAGTTATATACTGTAACTGTACTAGGACACTCACTGTCACTGTTCATAGGCTACTAGCTCCTGCGTGTGCGTGCACTCACTGTCTGTGTAGTGTACACACACTCTATTTCCTTCTGAATAGTTATATACTGTAACTGTACTAGGACACTTACTGTCACTGTTCATAGGCTACTAGCTCCTGCGTGTGCGTGCACTCACTGTCTGTGTAGTGTACACACACTCTATTTCCTTCTGAATAGTTATATACTGTAACTGTACTAGGACACTCACTCACTGACACTGTTCATAGGCTACTAGCTCCTGCGTGTGCGTGCACTCACTGTCTGTGAACTGTAGTGTACACACACTCTATTTCCTTCTGAATAGTTATATACTGTAACTGTACTAGGACACTCACTGTCACTGTTCATAGGCTACTAGCTCCTGCGTGTGCGTGCACTCACTGTCTGTGTACTGTACACACACTCTATTTCCTTCTGAATAGTTATATACTGTAACTGTACTAGGACACTCACTGTCACTGTTCATAGGCTACTAGCTCCTGCGTGTGCGTGCACTCACTGTCTGTGTACTGTACACACACTCTATTTCCTTCTGAATAGTTATATACTGTAACTGTACTAGGACACTCACTCACTGACAATGTTCATAGGCTACTAGCTCCTGCGTATGCGTGCACTCACTGTCTGTGTACTGTAGTGTACACACACTCTATTTCCTTCTGAATAGTTATATACTGTAACTGTACTAGGACACTCACTGTCACTGTTCTTAGGCTACTAGCTCCTGCGTGTGCGTGCACTCACTGTCTGTATACTGTACACACACTCTATTTCCTTCTGAATAGTTATATACTGTAACTGTACTAGGACACTCACTGTCACTGTTCATAGGCTACTAGCTCCTGCGTGTGCGTGCACTCACTGTCTGTGTACAGTACACACACTCTATTTCCTTCTGAATAGTTATATACTGTAACTGTACTAGGACACTCACTCACTGACACTGTTCATAGGCTACTAGCTCCTGCGTGTGCGTGCACTCACTGTCTGTGTACTGTAGTGTACACACACTCTATTTCCTTCTGAATAGTTATATACTGTAACTGTACTAGGACACTCACTGTCACTGTTCATAGGCTACTAGCTCCTGCGTGTGCGTGCACTCACTGTCTGTGTAGTGTACACACACTCTATTTCCTTCTGAATAGTTATATACTGTAACTGTACTAGGACACTTACTGTCACTGTTCATAGGCTACTAGCTCCTGCGTGTGCGTGCACTCACTGTCTGTGTAGTGTACACACACTCTATTTCCTTCTGAATAGTTATATACTGTAACTGTACTAGGACACTCACTCACTGACACTGTTCATAGGCTACTAGCTCCTGCGTGTGCGTGCACTCACTGTCTGTGAACTGTAGTGTACACACACTCTATTTCCTTCTGAATAGTTATATACTGTAACTGTACTAGGACACTCACTGTCACTGTTCATAGGCTACTAGCTCCTGCGTGTGCGTGCACTCACTGTCTGTGTACTGTACACACACTCTATTTCCTTCTGAATAGTTATATACTGTAACTGTACTAGGACACTCACTGTCACTGTTCATAGGCTACTAGCTCCTGCGTGTGCGTGCACTCACTGTCTGTGTACAGTACACACACTCTATTTCCTTCTGAATAGTTATATACTGTAACTGTACTAGGACACTCACTCACTGACACTGTTCATAGGCTACTAGCTCCTGCGTGTGCGTGCACTCACTGTCTGTGAACTGTAGTGTACACACACTCTATTTCCTTCTGATTACTGATTGATTATTGT